>NC_089223.1:32876362-33182814 GCF_963924675.1 Phocoena phocoena | reverse complement strand
CCTGACGGTCCTCTCTGATGGGCCTTTTAGGCTCTCAGGAGCCTTCAGAAGCATAGCCAACAACAACTTAGCAACACTTTCACAGAAAATCAAAGAAGACAACAACTTTGCAGGAGCTAAGTTGCCCACGTTGTACGTAGATTTTTTTCTTCCACCAGAGTCTTAACATCATCCTAGATGAGATTATCCACGTGTTGACTCAGCCATCGTCCCCGCCTTGTGGTTTCTTGACCTTATACTCCATTCCTACACATCAGTCCCCTCCCAGGCCCACAGTCCAGATTGTCACTGCCAGGAACTGCTGTCTCAGGAAAATTTCACTCTCCGACATCTGTCTCTGGTTCTTCCGCTTCTCACACTAGCTATGTCTGTTCTGTGAATTTTCCAGTCCCACTCTGCCTCCCTACCCTCCCACACTTCTCTTGGCTTCACTTTTCTCACCCAGCTTGGACCCCATAGTCAGTAATTTCAACCACATCCTTGCCAGCATCTTTGAGTCTCTCACCTCCATGGTCTCTGAGTGTTGGGGCCAACAATTCATAACCTCACTTAACCCCATCACTTCCATTTGCTCTGCTCCTAATGGCCTGCTAAGTTCAGTTGAAGAAAATTACAAAGTTATAAAAATTAGCCATTGGTGCGTATTTATCATTTGCACCCTCACTTGGGCCCTCACTAAAGCTCATCAGTCTTTTTATTCTCAGCCTCTTTCTATCTCCCAGATTGCAAAGTTCTCACTTTAGCTCTTTCACTTGCCTGCCATGACCCTCAGAGATGACCTCATCTCCTAAGAGACCAGAAAAGGACCCAATGATGCACCGTCCTCAGATTCCACCTTCCCACCTCCAAATAAATACATCTTTACCCACGCTAATCTTCTTCAACCTTCTCTCAAAAAATATGAAGCTATTTAGATACAAACACTTGTGCTTACTCCATTCCAATAATAAGGGAAACCTCCTTATTGCACAAAGACATTAAAAACCATCATTGCACTGGGAGAAGTTAGACCTCCTGCTTTCCCTCTTTTCACTTGCTAATTGAGTGTCTAGGTCTAGTTTTCTCTAAGTTTTACACGCACACACACACACACACACACACACACACACACACACTCTAATTTAAGAAGTCCGTATAAGCCAGTAAAATTAATGTCTTTGGTTAGTAATGGATTTTCTTTACAGAGCTCAGGGAAAAATAAATTTTGGTACATGTTAGGTCTGAACATTATGTTTCTACACAGTCTCCTAGTGAGTGATTCATATTAGTTCTACCAGTAATGAAATGCTGATTCTCAGCAGTTAACACACATAGTTAACCTACTGACATCGTATGAAGTGAATCTTTTTATTTGCAAAATTTCTAAATTGACAGGTCAGATTTGGGGTTACTTTATAAGGCATTCCTGATACCTATGATCTCCAGGTATGTTTCCCAGAATTTATTTTAACTAAGCAGCAACTATACACATTACATTTTCCCCATGAATACCATTTCTGCTGGGAGAAATTACTTAGCCATCTGCACATCAGGAAAAAATGGACATTTTGATGGCCCAGGATCCTGGCAAAAAACACACTCTATATTTCATAGGAAAGCTGAGAAAAAATACAAAGGTATGACATCCCCTAAATAAGTATCAGTATTTGTCCCTCCTTATCAAATAAACATAAGAAACATTTGAGTGTTTCTTGACTTATAGCTAGGTTGCCATTAGACAGAAAAAAGAACCCCACATACAACAGGAGAAGGAGATCCTACGTACTTTCTTTGGCTAGCTACCATTTTCAGTTTAGATATTTCCAAACTCCAGGCTGATGGTCATAGCAATGTTCTGTCTTTCATAAATTTGGAGTAGATACACACTCAGAATTCCTAAGGCTTCCCTAAGGCAGTTGATCCTGACCTTTGAGGTCCTTAATCTACAGAGGAGGATGGAATGAAGAGACTAGGCCATATGTTACTGTGTTTTATCATGACTTGTTCATAACTTACTTATTACACTTGGCACATGACATGATGTCCACAGCTGTACTTCTTTCCTGAATTTGTTTGGAGCTGATGGATGATGGCCCCTGAGCCAGGCTGGGCTGGCCCCCATTAATGGTGCCTTTTGCAAAGCTATTTTGTCCAGTATCAGAAATAACTTTGCATAACTTATTGCATTGCTTTATTGAGTCTAAATAATGATGTGTGTCATCTGATAGCTTATGAAGTAATGCACACATGCTCTTAATATGGCAAGCGATGCCCAGGGGTCGGGGCGATTTAAACATTCAACGTCTCCCCTTCTCTCTCTCCCTCACACCAAAAAAAGAAAGAAGAGGGAAAGTTATCTTATTCAGGAGTTAATAGGGAACTCTAACGGTTTCAGGTAGGGTTTAAGTATTTTATGTGTTCTATCTTTTAAAAATAGCCATAAGATGAAAACCTTTGGGAAAGTTTAACCAAGTTTAGGAGAACTTATGAATATTTAGATCCTATGGCATTTTGGAGAATCCCAGAAAGAACAGGAATCTCTTCCTTTGTGCTTACTGTCAGGGTTTTCACTGATGTTGCTGTGGTTCTGAGCACTTCTGTAGACCAGATCTCAGGACAATAAATGCAGCAAATTAAATATGGCTCCAGTGGTTTTGGACCTGAACCAATAAGTTATCTTTATTAATACATGCAGAGGAAAAGTTCTCATTTTTACTGCATTGTTTCCTTAATGATAAAGGCAGTAACAACACTGAACCAAAACACACCAAAGAAATCTCTAGCTTTTGGCAGCCAGGTTAATTTCCTTGTGTGCTCGGTACAGTTAGGACTTGGCACTGTCCGACTCACTCACTCCTGTGTTCCAAAAGCAGCCCCCTCCCCATTTTCTCATGCTGCCTCTCTTTGCTTACTCTGACATTTTCTTGGCTTTAGCTGAAATTTTGACACATAAATCCCACTTGTCCAATGATATTGTAAAACAAGCATCCAAGTGTCAGCACATGGCCCTATGGTCTGGGGACCAGAGTAAAATGAGGAGCTTTCATCTGCCTCCAGCCATCTGCAAGTAACTTGAAACCCGTCTCCAGTGCAGCTCGGTTTTTTGGCCTGGTAACACACGCACAGCCAAAAAAAGTGCCAGAGTCATCAGAACCTGTTAACTCTGTAATGAGCAGATAAAACTGTATACTTTTTAAACCTGCCTCAGACCCATCCATTAGCATTCAATCAGCTGGTCTAAAGTGTCTTTTCAGTTACAATCTCACCAAACAGCTCTAGCCTGTTAAGATATCGAATTTGCAAAACACTCCCAGTCTCTTGGTCTCACATCTCTGGACTTGAAAATGGCTAAGACCCTGATAGGACTTCTGTGATCCTTCTGAGTGTGAATCTGAGACACTTCCTTATCACTTAAGGCTAAAAACAGAGACTTGAAGTCAAGATGTGGAAAGTATCTTATCAAGAAGCAGGTATCATCTTTTTCTGGACCAATCCATAAACTATCTGTGATTTTTCTTTATTCTTAGCAAACTTAGAGAGATTTCTGTGGAAATTTTGGTTTGGTTTGCAAGAACGGTGCAAAATTCCTGCAAATCAATGAGGAGAAAATCAAGAAAGAGAGGATGTAGAGAGGGAATGACTGCTAGAAAATGCCAGTCCCTTCCAGGTCCTTGCCTGGACAAAGTCAACCTCATTGAATATCAGTTTCTTCATCTATAAAACAGGGACGCTAATAGGTACTTCAAAATGGCTAAATTGAATCCAGAAAATTTATCTAAACTGCTCAGCAAATGTTAGTATTTATTATCTTCTTCTTTGCACTGCTCCCCCAGGAGTAAGGAACAAGTATAAGAACCAACAAGAGATAGTTTTGTTACTGAATTAAGTCATGTGGACCCGGCTGGGGCCATAACCCAGCCAAGTTTCTCTGTCTTGGTGGGGCAGTGTCCTTTTTCCATTTGGGTTCAATCAGCTGAATAACGAAACTGCAGCTGAGACCGACACAGAACAAGCTTTATTCAGTTGCCAAAGAATGGAGTAAGGGGAACTAAGTTCATGGCTCAACTTCTCACCCACCTGGTGAGGGATTTAATTTTAAAGAGTAAAGACAAATGGAGGAGGAGTGAGGCTAATGATGGGGAGGCACATTCATTAGTCTACCTGGGAAGGGGCAGAGCCTTTTTGAGAAAGTGGACTGTCACCCCCTCTTTATCCTTTTTCGTTCCTTAATGTCTGGTCCTGGCTGCTGGTAGGTGTGTCATTTAATATGCTAATGTAGTCAAATCAGCATATAGTGAAACTCGGGGTCTGTTGGAGATCAGATTTGTCGCCATCTTGATCTTAGTTAGTTCCATCTGGTGCTTTTTGTTTGTAGCTTCCTTTATTATCTCTGGACCCTTTAACTTAAAGATTTATGTTAACTCCTTCACAATGATACACATGATGACTACCCAAACACACACTGACACACCAGTACATGATTTTTGTCTTTGTTCCCCATTATCAGCAGTATGTTAAGATCATTTGAACCTTTAAAAATCAACTATGTAAACCAACCTAAATCTTGTAAAATGGTTTTAAACTATTTTTTACATGAAAAAAAAATATTTATGTTACCTCTTGCTAAAGGTGGGGTCAGTGGGTTTTGAGTGAAGACTTGGAGCAGCTCTGGCAACAGCTTCACTGTGAATCTAAAGAAGTTAATGCATCAGGGCCCCTCACATGAACATTCTCTCACCTAAAAGAGACCCCAGCAGTAGGTCAATACACTTGTAAGATTTTAAAAAGTAAAATATGGCTATAGTAACAAAACTAATTTTTGAATTGACATCACCAATTCAAAAAGATTTAAGGTCAATCTTCACACAGTAAAACTTGAAATAACCTGAAATCCACAGTTCTTCTGTAAAAGAGACTTGATAGAGATTTTTTTCCATATTTGACAAGAATTTTTACATAACAATACCATTAACAAGTTGTGAAGCTGAAAGAATGTTATGAAACAATAATAAAAAAAATTCTGATCATCCCTGCTGGAAGAAATATTGTTATTTTTCTTTTCTTGCAATAAAAAATGATCAAACAAAAGCATTGTCATAAGAAGCAGTAATTAAAGAGTATGCAGGCCAAAAATGTAGGAAAAAAGCATTTTAGAGGTGTTTCAGAAAGTTAATTAATGGAAATATATATAATTTTCTTGGAGTTTGTAATATGGTAATTACTGTTTTCAAACATTGTGATTTATTGTGGTTGGTCATATTGATGCCGAATCCTGCCTGTGTATCCCAGCACCGAGTCAAATCTTGGAGACAGAGTTTTGGGTGAAGTAGAAAATAATAGCTTTATTGCTTTGCCAGGCAAAAGGGGCCACAGCCAGCTAATGCCCTCAAAACTGTGTGTCCCAACCTGGAATGGGTAGTGAGGTGCTTTATAGTAATGGTTCAAAGGGGGCATGATCAACTTGTGGACATTCTTCTGATTGGTTGGTGATGAGGTAATCGGGAGTCAGCATCATCAACCTTCTGGTTCCAACCAGTCTAGGGTCTACTTGCTTGTGGGCATCATACAGTTAACTTCTCCCATCTTTGAGCAGAACAGCTCAAAGATATTGTTATGTGTATCCCTTGAGGGGGCTCCAGGACCATGCCCCGAGGCTGCACTATTGTTTCTTGACCAATCCTCCCTTGTCTCTGCATCCCCTCCCTTCTCTGATTAGCAATTGTTTGAACCTGCCCCTTGGAGCGCAGGAAAGTTCATAGAGGCTGAATGAAGCCTATTGCCTGTAATCAAGAAAACCCGGGACACAGAAAGTCTTTTGTACCCAGGATCCCCATAGGGTCCTTCTCAGTTTCAACATCATTATAAATTAATACTTCCATATCAAGTCTTTTCATAATTTTTATTATTCTTCTCAAAGAGGGCTTCTATAATTGTATGCGCTTCAGGCCCCGGAACACCTAGATTTGCCCGTGTGGCCAAGGAGTAAACTACACTCCTGTGATCACAGGCAGGCCGGGCAAGCCCTCGGAAAAGCTTATACTAGTTTATTTTTGGACACAGCTGTCCCTGCTGCCCCTCGTGTCTAATCCTGGTTTCCTCTTTCTGCCTGTGGTCTGGCCCTCTGCCTTTTAGTGTCATTCCACTAAGGCCAGAAACCAACACTGTCCTTTACACCCTGCTTCCCCTCTTCTCTGCCTGCGTCACTGTCCATATTCACCTGTGCAAACTCATCTTCTGGAAACTTGCTAAGTCAGAACCAGAAAGCCCTTTATAGTTTACTATGTGACAATCAATTACCTGACTAAATGCTAAACTGTGTAAATTAGCCGTGCAATCTTGTTGTTATTGAGTTTCCCAAAACTCTTAAGCTCTCCACCTAAAAATAAGAATACCGTTGCTTGCAGACATCAGGGCAGGAGGTAATTTCTGCATCTCTCAGTGCTGGAGCTTCTTTTCTAGTGGCTGGCAGTTAGCTGGAGATCTTTCCAGAACCTAACATACTATAGCTGGTTCAGAGGAGTCTTTAAAGACAACAGCTGCCTGCTTTGTTTCTATTGTTCAGACCTTTTCACAGACTATTACTGAGATGTTTGGATAATGCAGTCATCCCAGAGGACAAACCCATGGGCTTTAGTTTACAGAAGTTTGTAGACGTCCCACTCTACTCTGGGCACAGAAGAAAAACAACCTCTGCACACATTTCCTACTGCCAGACCCTTCCCTTAGCAGCCCTGCCCACCCATTGCATAGTGTTCCCATCACTCACCAACAGGACGATCACAGGGCCGGCCCAATTTGGTCACTGGTCACATTTTCAACCTCATTGCTGCCCATGAGGAGGTCCGTCTGATTCAATGGTCCCCAAACCTTGCTGATTGGCAAAGTGCAGGAGAGCATGTGACCAGCCCAGCAACTCAGCCTCACTGTGAACACACTGAGTTGGGATAAAGAGAACAGGTCCCCAGGTAATGTCGATGATTTGTTTATTCTTCATTCTCAGATATATTTTCCACACTAGTTGCTGGCCAGTCTCTCCTGTGCTCTTTTACAAGCCTCACTATTTGATCACCCTTCTTCCATAAAGCCTCAGTCTCCCATCCCACCTGAGAGATATCCCACACCTCAGTGTTTCAGGACCAGAACTTTCATTCAGTAAGTCCCCATCACTGTTCATGTTGCCTGTAATGATCTACTGACCGGCAGTCATTCTGGGTCCTTTATGGGGGCCAGACACACAACAATGAAAGTGACCTTCGCAACATACAAATCTACATATATCACTGAGAACCTGTCCCGGGGCTTGCCTGGCACAGCCTGTCCCGTGTCCGGGTCCCCTTTGGCACGCACCATCTGCCACCTCCGTCTCACAGTGCTCCTCCAGCCTGCGCCTCCTCAGTTCTTTGAATTGTCCATGTTATTTCCCCACCCCAGGACCTTTGCCCATGCTATTCCCCCTCATACATATTGCACAATCAGGAGGCTAAGCATATTCTTAAAGCCAGTAAAGCCTCAGCAACCAGAACCTGAGCAAAAACACCTTTAGAGCATATTTGGAAATTAAAAAGAAAACATGGCAGGAAAAGGGCACAACTTTGTTGGCCTTCCTATGTTATTTGAAAGTTCAGTTTAGTTAAGTCTTCATTTTTAAACACATGCTACAGGGAGGGTGGCTGGGGAGGAGAGCTCCATCATTTTCTTCTGGGCCCCATTCCCAGAGTTTCTCATTTAGCGGGTCTTGTATGAACCTGAGAATATGTATGTTTAACAATTTCCCAGGTGCAGCTGGCATTGATCATCCAGTATTTACAACTCTGAATACACAACAGAGTCACTCACTGAGCTCTTGAAAATACAGTTGCCTAGGCTCACTCCAGGCATATTAACTAGGAATCTCTGGGGACAGAGCTCAGGCACTTTTATGTTAAGCTTCTCAGGTGATTGTATTGCAGTCAAAATGGAAAATCACTAGTTTAGGAATCACAGTCTTAATCTAGGCAGAGGACTCCCACTCATAGAACATTCTTCAGCTTGTTAATTTTTACCTATCCTTTAGATGTCAACACATGTCACTTCCTTTCTTATAAGCCCTAAGATATCTGTGTCTCTTTCCTTGGAAGGCTGTCTCAGATTGTAACAGCAGATCATTGATATGATGATTTCGGTGCTGTCTGTTTCTCTGCAAGGCTGTAAGTTCCATGGATCTGGGCTCATCGTTGAAACCTCAGAGTCTAATGAAGTGCATAGCACATCACAGCTCTTCAATAAGTATTTGTCACATGAATGAACCATAAACCACCTAGTCACCACTCACCTCTCCCGTATCTTGTGATTCTAAGAAACCAATTCTAAGAAACCTGTAGAAGGAGCTTCATGACTTTGCTGGCAGTATGTAGGAGACAGGTCTATCTCATGCCACAGAGCAGCAAGCACACAGATGCATAAGGCTCAGAGTCTTGAACCAGTGCCCACGTCATGGAAAGGAATACCCGTTGGCTCATGAAAGAGAAAGGAAGCTTTCTTCTTTCTGTAAGTTGGTGTCCAAAAAGAGTCATCCATGAGAAATCAAAAACCCAGATTTGCCCATGTGTGGGTAAGGATCTCAAACTGATACAATCTGCACAGTTCTACAACACCAAGCTGAAAAGTTTATGGTTGGGGGCCGGTGTGAGATGCAGGTGGACAAAATTTATTGAAGATGCATTCACAATAAAAAAAAAAATTTACAAAACTCATGAGCATACAAACCACTATATTGAGAAGCTTAATGCAAAAGGACAAGCAACACCGAAGTCTAGGAGGACAATAAAGATGTGTTTAAAATAAATATACTTTAAAATGATTAAAGATATAAATTAACAAATAAAAACTTTAACAAAAGAACAAGATGTGAATAAAGGGTTATTTAGGGAGCTTCAGTGTTGAGTACATCCCAGGCTCAAGAGGTACCTCAGTGAACCAGGAAGGCCTCAAAGCACCCCAGATATCCCAACCCACAGGGGCAGAGAAGTAGACAGTCCTAAAGGGAGGGTTGGTGCTAAGAACGAGGAAACGGAGACAGATCGCTTGCATGGCTGGAGGGGCCTGGAGGCAGAGGAAGGACTGCGGTCCCAGAGCAGATGTGCAGGAGTGCAGGATGCTGCTGATGCTGAGAGGAACTGGGCCAGGGAGGGCCAGGCACAGCGGTGTGACCAGAGCCTGTCTCCTAACTCCAGGGGGAAAAGGAAGTCATGCCAGGGGGAAAGGAAAGAAAGCAGCATGGGAGAGACTGAGATTGGCTGAGCATTTACCCAAAGGGGCTGACTAATTCAGAAGCAACTAACTTCTTTAAAAATTTTTTTATAAGTTTATTCATTTATTTATTTGTTTGTTTATTTATGTCTGCGTTGGGTCTTCGTTGCTGTGCACAGGCTTTCTCTAGTTGCAGCGAGTGGGGGCTACTCTTCTTTGCGGTGTGTGGGCTTCTCATCGCAGTGGCTTCTCTTGTTGCGGAGTACAGGTTCTAGGCACGAGGGCTTCAGTAGTTATGGTACTTGGGCTCAGTAGTTGTGGCACACAGGCTTAGTTGCTCCGTGGCATGTGGGATCTTCCCGGACCAGGGCTCAAACCCGTGTCCCCTGCATTGGCAGGTGGATTCCCAACCATTGCGCCACCAGGGAAGCCCTGACTACTTAAATTGACAAGTTTGTTATGTGCCATGGAGGGAAATGGGGACTGAGTTAACAGAAATAAAGTTTCTCCAGAAATATAGTTGCTGTGCTGTCACGGCTAACTTTGTTTTTTATTGAAACCCTTACCTATTACCCGACACAAGAGGGCTTTTGCTGTTTTGTAGTGAGAGGAATCTTCCTACCACATGAATAATTTCATCCTTTGATTTGTCAGTTTGCAAGGAAAATGCTGGTGTTCCTTTTAAATGTTGTGTCATGATACAAAGGGCAGGCCTGCCGGGGAGGGGACACAAGTCTCTACCAAAGATTTTCTCATTTCTTGCCCACCTCCCCATGGCGCAATGTGGAGGACGTGTGTGCACCCTAACTCCTAACTTTCTTATGGAAACAGCAGCCGGGCTCTGGGCAGGTGCACCCTCACTGCAGATCGACATGCTGGTGTGCTGCTCATAGGTCAGCCTTGTCACCCAGTGGTGCCACGCTGTCTTTAAAAGATGGAGTCCTGCTCTCTTGCTGTGCTGAGCAATCCTGTGTCAGAGCCTGCCAAGCTGAAGGTCAAACTTCAGACCATAGAAAATTCCCACTTGGGGTCATTCATCTGGCTTTTCCCCTTAGTACCTCTTGCCCACCCCCATACCTCTGTTGGCCCTGACTAGACCTTCTGTTTGTACATCTATGTGCAAATAACTTCTTGAACCACAACTACCAGGTCAGCACCTGGTGCCCATGTGCCTCCCTGTTTGCTGAAAGACTGATGATCTTTTAATTTTATCTCCACCCTGTGCACCATGACAATTCTTGGCGGTATGGGTTACTAGGGGTCCTGAAGGGTCACTGGAGAAAGGGGGGACTCAGATGCAATTAACCTAAACCAGAAGTGCTTTGTCAATGTATCTATGAGCTGACTGTAAGGGTGCTGGGTAGCAGCAGGTGCAGTGAACCCAGGGGACGCGGTAACCCCATTTTGTCCACGGGGCAGCCTCACGTGTGGACCACAGCAGCGCTGTCATTCCCTCTCTGCTTGCTTTCACCAGGCTTCTTGACCAGGTTGAAGTTGAGGCTCTCCCCTCACTTTAATCCTGCCTGGTAGCCCACCTCTGTCACAGTTGGACCTGTAAGAGCCGCCAAAACAGGAGAATAAGATGAACTCAGGGGCTTCTAGTCTTTATTAGCAACATTTTCCTAAATAGGGACTTTTAAAAATGTCATCACTGAAGCCTCAAGAAAAAGAAAGAGACTTTAAAATATGCCTGAAAGACATATAAGTAGATTTGAACAAATAAAAAGATACACCTTTTTCTTGGATAAGGTGTGTCAACATCATAAAAATGTTACTTCTGTCCAAGTTAATTCACATTCTTGTTAAATTTACTCTAAAATACTTTATATTTTTGTGGGTCTCTTATGGCTTTTATAAATGGTGGGGGGTTTCTAACGCAAATTTATATCAGAATAGAACTGGAATCTCTCTTTCCCTTGAAGCTTCAATGGTGATATTTTTAAAGTCCTTATTTAGGAAAATATCTGTCCTTTAAAAAAACACCTATCAAGCTTAGACATACACTTGGAGAAAATATTTGCAAAACACATAACTGATATAGGACAGGTATCCAGAACATATAAATAACTCTCCAAATTCAATAGTAAGAAGCCAAGCAATCCAACTTTTAATAATTGGGAAAAATATTTGAACAGATTTTTTTACCAGAGAAAATACACAGATGACAAATAAGACATGTAAATATCTTGATATCGTAAGTACTTACAGAAACTCAAGTTAAAATCACAGTGAGATACTACTTTATAACTCTCATAATGGCAAAGAGAAGGAAGCATGGAAAGATGAAAAGAAGGAAGGAAGAGAAGGAGGGAGGGAGAGAAGAAAGAAGGAAGGAAGGGATAGAGGGAGGGAGGGAGGGAGGGAGGAAGGAAGGAAGGAAGGAAGGAAGGAAGGGAAAAAAACTTTGACAGTAAGTGTTTGTTGATGAGGACCCAGGATGTGTAGAGCAACTAGATCTAGAACTCTCACAAGTTGCTGGAAGGAATGCAAATTGATGCAGAAACTCTGGAAAATAGTTTGGCAGTCTCTTACAAAGCTAAAAATAGACTTATAATAAAAATCAGCAATTTCACTCCTAGCTGTTTACCTAAGAGAAACGATAACCTATGTCCACACAAATGTTTATGGTGGTTTTATTCAAAATCACTCCAACGTCTAAATGTTAAATAGATTTTTTTTTAATGTGTGCTCTATCAATACAATGAAATACTACTCATCGACAAAAAGGAATGATAAAAGGGATCTGTTAATTCTTACAACGCGGATTAAGCTACATTATACTAAGTGAAAGAAGCTGGACTCAACAATCCAGGGCAGTTAAATGACATCTGGAAAAGGCTAAAACATAGTGAGAGAAGACACGATTATGGGCTGCCAGGGGCTGGGTGTTGAGGGAGGGGATAGAACAGAAAGGAGAATGAGGAAACTTATTGGGTGACGGAAATGCTCTACGGCTTGATTGTCATGTGGCTACATGACTGTATACAGCTGTGAAACCCTCATAGAACTCTGCCACGGTGAATTTTACTGTGTGTAAAGTAAAATTCACTTAAAAACTGTAAACATGATCAGAGAAAATAATTCATTGAATTTACTTTGGAGTACAATTTCTCTGATTGTACATCCTCTGTGGAATATATTCTAGGACAGAAAGGACTGACATGAAATTTTAAACTTAGTATGCTTAGTATTTGCAGTAAAACTGGTATTGTAATTATAAAACTACCTTATGTATAGTGTAGGATAAAGCAGTTAAGTAAATATATTAATATTATTAGGAACTAATATTTGAACTAAAAGAGGAAAGAAGTATTAATATAAAATTAAAGTTAAAATCTTGTAATTTTTCATTTTTAATTGAAATTAGTATGAACTTACAACTTATATGCCTTCTGGCATTGTCTACCTAAATCAGCTAGAAATAATGACACCCCAATAGGAATGAACAGAGTTAGTGTTTAGCTATTGATTTCTAAAGGTAGTTCCACACTCTACAGTGATTGGTACAATGATAGCTAATTCTGGATCTGGGGCAAGGAAAATAAAAGGGGCAGTGCAGAGTAAGACAACAACAAAGTGCTCAAACACTAAAGGCACTAAATCAAAGAAACATGGGAGCCTTCTTGAATTAACTTCTACTCACCAAATCTGGAACATTTGAATGTCAAAAAGAGCAATGATGACAATGAATTATAATACACTGAATTTTTTTATTGAGTCCATAATCATATTAGAGGAGGAGTAAGATTGAGAAATAAGAAAATCTCCTTTTTGTGGAAGTATACCAGTTAATATATGAAGAAGGAATAATGGAATTGGAAAAATTACCATTTTGCAATCACCAAGTAATAATTGTAACAGGCAAAAATTATTGATAGAACAAGAAAATGTAAGATGAAAGTGAACACAACATATTCCCCCCACAGATTATTTACTAATCTCAAAGAGGGAAATGTACTTCACTATGGAGAGATCACTCTAGTCACCACTTTAACCAAGTGACCAAATTTGGGATCACTGGTGGTGGGACAATATGACATCATGTACCTCCTAGTGTAAAGCATTAAGAAATATACACCATAGATATAATGTTCTTGCCAAAGCATCTGAATTTAACAATGAAAAATCAATCAGGCCAATTCACAATGTACACGATTCCATAAGAAGACTAGCCTGGAATCTTCAGAAAAGTCACTGCCATGAAAATTAAAGAACAAACAAAAATGTGGGAGACCTGTTCTAGATTAAAAGAGACTGAAAAGACAACCAGATGCAACCCATCAATTATGATTGAATCCTACACCAATAAATTAATAAGTACAACAGAAAACATTTGGAAAGTAATTGGGGAAATTTTAATATGACCTTTATGTTAAATGATACAATGGACTTGTGATTAACTTGGGAGTGTATGATAATGGTGCTGTGATTATGTCCTTATGCTTAGGAAATGCATAATAAGGTCCATAGAGGTGAAGTGTCATAGTGTCTGCTAATTACTTGCAAATAATTCAGTAAAAGTACATAAATAAATAAATAAATAAGTACATAAGAAAGAAGTGTGAAAAATCTAGATGTAGGGTATATGGATTTTTTATCGTAGTAGTCTGTATCTTTTATGTACTTTGGAAATTTTCAAAATAAAAAATTTGGAAGGAAAAATAAATAACTGCCTCAATCAATGAAGCAAAGGCCTGAGATGTATTTGCACCACATTGAGCAATGCATTCCTTATTGTGGTTTGGAGAAAGTGGTTAGCTTCTGAGGTTACTGACCTGTGGAGGGCTTTGGTGCTGTTGGGAAAACCTGAGGCACTGATTTCCATGCCTAGGGTTCCACTGCCCAAGGCCAGAGTGCAGACTTTGCATTTTCCCAACCGAGAATCTGGAAGGCGCATGCAATACTGAACAACAGAGGTCTGTGCTTCCCAGAAGTTTAAGCAAAGGCATTGGGCCAAAAAGTTATTAGTCTTAATTCTAGCTAAACCGCTGGCAAAAATGGATGGCTCCTCTCAAATTCCTTGGGAATTGATGGAAAGTACAGGCTTCCTTGGAAACCTGCAGTAGGATTTCTGTGGGATTGCTTTGGGAAGTGATTTTCATTTGTTAATTAGTTTAACAAAGAACCATTTATCATCACTCATTTTTAGCTACTCATTAGCATCATATCTAATCAAATTTAGATACAAGAGGAGACAAAGTCTTGGTATGAAATTACATTGCTTTTTTTACTTTGACAAACATTTGTGAAAGTATGCATTTTTTGTTTTTGTTTTTGTTTTTGTTTTTCTCCTCTACTAGATGTTTTATGGAGAGCTAAATGTTCTTTAAAGAATATTGTGGGGAGAGAGGGCTCTGGCTGGACAGAGAGATGAAAAAGCAAGTTTTCCAATGAAACAAATGGAAGAAGTTCTCCAAACCATGTGTATACCAAGGGCCCATCCCAATCAAAGAACTCAATCCAATCTGCTCCAATTATAAAAGGAGGCTTTCAATACTCAATTTCAATACAATTCAAGCCAGGCTTTTGGTTGCTCAATCTTTGTAACCAGGTGCCCAAAACTTGGCCAAATATATGGAAATGGATTTCTCTTCTATGAATGGCCGCAAGAACTTTGATGCTTATGCCAAGCAGAAGGAATCTAGGTTGATTACCCTCTCTTCCGAAAGACCACCCCTTTCTTGGTAAAGAGCATTCTTCCTCATTTATCCAGCTTGGAAGGACACCATGAATTTGGAATGCCAAACCTACTTGCTAAAAATCTCTTCCTTTTTTTGATCAACCTTAAGAATCAAAAATTCTCACACAACAAAGTAATTAACTTTTGCAATTTTTTTCCTGATAAAAATCTGTTTTTAAGATAACCCAAATGTAATGTGTATTAGCATTTTCAGGGTAGTATTTCTTTTTTAAAAGCAGCAAAATTAAATCCCTTTGATACTAGATTTCATAATTTGAAAAGTGAGTTTGCCTTGTGTTTCCCTACCCACCTGAGGTTTCTCCTGAGAAACTCTTGTACAATGTACTGCCTGTTATTCTTAAGACTCAATTGTATAATGTAAAAATATAACTAACTAGATATTCCAATGAAAATCCATGTAAATACCTTAGTATGTAACATTTTTAAGGAGTTACTACATATAGCACCTCCTCTCCTTAGCGCTCGTTGGAAACATCTTGTTTTAATTAAACAGCTGGCATTTTTTCAGACTTTGAGCACTCTTGATTAATTTCTGAATCTCAGCTGACACTCCTAAAAGGGTGAAAGAATTAAATATTCTGATGTCATTTCAGATAAGACAAGAGCGGGTTTTAAAATGCTTGTTTGGCATGTGGGATTGGAATTTAAGACATCCTGTATATAAAATTCCTACACAGCAATTGGGAAGTTAGTCATGGACCCGGGCACTAGAAAAACATGTTTGTTTTTTGATACCTCTGCAAGGCAAATTTCATTATTCCCTCATTAAGAGTTATATAGGATCGTTACACAGAACCTACCATCATCACTTGTAAAGAGAAAACTCGATGCTTGTTTATTGTATGCATAGGTACAGCCAACCAAACATGCTAAACCACTTAAAGCAGTTCATTGACACTGGCGAGAAACAACAGTTTAGAAAAGCAAATGATGTAGATTGTATATTGTACAGTTTTCAAGGTCTCTTCACCCCCCCTCCCGCCCTCTACTTTTCTTTAGAACAGTTTTGTACATTGAAAACATGTCAAGAATTTGGAAGCAACAAGCAATCAGGTTTTTTTTTTTTTCCTACTAAAGCTATAATTTGGCTACGTGCCCATCTCAAAGTGGACTTTTCAAATTTAATCAGTTTCACTTATTCAAAATGTGAAGGTCTATCCAACAATGAATACATATAGGTATTGGTTAGGTCTTTTGAGCCTGAACCAGTGAGCAGAAATCAAGCTAAAGATTTGCAAAGAGCACCTCTATCATCACCAAATTCCAAAGTGAAAAAAATAGTGCTAATAGCATTCACATATTCAGTTTTACTTTTGACCAAACACTACAGTTAATTTTATGTTCTATGTGAAAAAGTAAAATTAGCCTCAGTCTACAAGCACTCAGTGAATAGACTTCCTTTAAAAGATAACACATGAATCTTAGGATATGGATTTTGGCAGAGTACTATGTGACGTGATGATTATATCATCGTGTATCATTACTGAATCACCAGGTCCCACCAGTTAACATTTTGTTAACATAATGGATGAGAACACTACCAAACTGGATTTTGTCCTGTCATTTAGCAGTTCTGTGACCTTGGCTAAATTAATTAGCCTCCTTCTGCCTCAGTTTCCTCATCTACAAAATGGGGATAATAAGACCTTCTCTTAAGTAGACTACATGAAGATATGAATGAGAAAATATCTGTAAAATCATTAGTACAGCTCCTATCACGTAATGAACAGTTATTGAGAGCTATTTCTTTTAAACTCTAGAAGACTTCTTTCTGGAATAGTATTCAATTTGGTTCATAGAACAAATACATCATTCTAATTCACCCACAGACATTTCCTTGAGAAATCCTGATTGTTTTTCTGACCGCATCTGACTCCTGTCTAGCCTGCCAAGGCTTCTGCATTCCCAAGGAGAAAGGCAGCATTTGCATGCCAAGCAAGTTAGATTTGGAAGCTCATTATTCCTCCCAATAATCTTGAGGCAGGAACCATGATTATTCCCATTTTATAGCTGAAGAAACCGAGGCTAAGAACTTTCCTAAGTTTACACAAGCAGTGAAGAGGTGGGGGCGGCACTCAGATCTGTGAAATGACATTGGATAATAATCACCAACTTAGAATCTGTCTGGCCCTATATTAAATTATTTAAATTATGTGGTAGAGAAGAAAAAAATATTTAGCAGGTAGAGAAAGGGAACCGTGTGCTCGGAGCTCACACTAGGAAGTGAGGTTTGGAGTTTGCATTTTAGCACCTGCAGGACAACAGAAACATCTCATGGTTCAAGAACACTGACTCTCCTGGTTGAGAGGGGCAGCCATCACGTCTGTATACACGGCCCACGTTTGAATCCCATTCCAAGTCTGCCACTGATTTTGCCTTTCTGATCCTGGAGTGTGATAACAAAATCCAGATTCACATAGCTAATGTATTAATGCTCCAAGTCAGAGATGGATTGTAACAAGGTGAGGACAGTGGGATTAAACCTCTACCATTTCTACCTCAACAGACAGAGCTGCCTCGAGACTTTGGGCCAAATATCAGCCACTGCTCTGGTTCTCATCATTGTGCAGTTTGCACTTGACGGAATGTGAAGCAGTCCTAGTGTTTTGTGTTTATTAACTCATTTAATTCTCACAAGAACCCTAGGTGAGGAAACTGAGGCAGGAGAACTTTGCACAATGTGCCTCACGTTGCAAAGTCCACAGATGGCGTGGGCAGGATTGAAGCCAGGGGATGTGACAGCACCGCCTCATCTCCTGAGCCCCACTGACCATAAGTCTGGAAAGGGAAATGTCCGGTACCTGTGTGATTCACTACACACACTCACACACCTTCACACTTGCTTTCAAAAAATAAAGGTAAGTGATTGCCAGGGACTGTGGGAAGAGGAGAATGGGGAGTCAGTGTTTAATGGGAATGAACTTTTAGTTTGAGAAGGTGAACAATTTCTGGAGATGGAAGACCACTATCCATCCATGATGGTTACGCAGCAAGGTGAATGTACTTAATGCCACTGAACTACACACTTAAAAATGGTTATGATGGTGTATTTTATATCATGTATAAATTTGATACCTACAGATTTTTTTAAAAAAAAATCAGGAGCCAAAGGAGAAAACTTGCATGAGGTTAATCTGGCTGAAAGTGTCAACTGTGCTCAGGCTAAGAAACCCTGGGTCACAGAAGGGGTGACAGGTAAGTGACAGTGTCCTGCTACACTGGGCATTGATCGGACTGGTTTTATTTTGAGAACGTGAGTGTTTGGTGTCTGCTCTTTCCCAGAGAGAATACAGGCCAGAGGTTTTTTAAGCTCCTGGGAAATTCAGCAGTTTCTATTGGAAGAGGGCTTTTTTCAGTAGCTGGATTTCCATGGCTGGGAACACAACTTTCATAGAATAATGATGGTCATTGTCCAAAGTGGCTTCCGGGCTGAGGTGGCCTTGTCATCTCTCGGTGTTTTTTTGGAGAATAAGTGATGTATCTCCAATATTATCTCTGCTCGTTCATTCAAAATTATAGAACAACCTTCAAGTGAGAACAGATTTTCAGATTTAGAAAATCTTTTTTGCCCACTAATCAGAAAGATGGAAAAGGAGAACAAAACTTTGGAAATGGCTAAAACCCCAAACTGTGGCATCCAGGCCTTTTGTCCATAAGGATCCCGTCTCTCAATGAATCAAAACCTTACCCTTGAAGGTCAAGGTTTTCATACCAACCAAGACAAATAAAACTACAATTGCTTTTTTCAGAATGTCTGTTAGAAATATAATTCCACATACCTGCTTTTTAAAAAAATCCAGTCTTAAAAATGGAAAATAAAATTTAATACCATGTTATTACTTACAGTTGTCATTGGCAAAGCTTCTAGCTGCCTTCTGAATTTTCAAGCACCACCCAGAGTTGTTTTTCTTTCAAAAAAGATTTTTCCCTCTAGATTTTATGAAGATCTCTAAGTAGAATTGCATGCAACCCTACGAAGGGTATATTTTATTCATTTTACTTCCAGTTTGATTTTTTAAATGTTAACTTTGTAATTTTCCAGATGCTGCAGGATTTACACCATATGTATTCGCGTGGCCCTGTGCCTGGGAATCTTATCTAAATCCGTCATCCCTACGGGCCCCAACTGGGACTTTATCACTGGAACCAAAGTGCTGGAAAATCTTTTGTAATACTTTAGCTTTTATTGTGTAAAGCTGTTGATGGTGATAATAATATAGATATTGAGAAAAAGTAAAACAGAGTGTGCATAACACTTTTTGCAAGGCCTAAACTATTTCTAGTCGTTTCCTCAAGCCTTCCTCTCATGCATCCACTCAACAAATGTGCATAGATCATTGTTCATGTGCCAGACTGTCCAGGCAATGTCAAGACAAAGGTTCAGTTTGTCTTGAACAAAACCGTTCAGTTCCATCTTTGTGAAAATGCATTTTAGTAAGAGGGTTAGACATTATACTACCAATTAGACAATAATTCATTAAACTGTGAATTATTTAATTATCATTGTAAGTGCTCCAAAGAGAACCAGAGGGCGTTGTGAAAGTTTAACTGTAGAATCTGGCCTTGTCTGGAAGTCAGGGGTGAAGACTTCTTTGAGAAAGGGTTGCCTGTGCTCAGTATCACCCACCGGTCCAGGCCAGAGCCCCTGGCCCTGTGCTGGAAAAGAGCCCACAACCCCAGTTCCCAACCATGCTCAGGGTACCCTGAACCTCTGAATCCCTGTCCAAAGTACCTCAAGCCTGGTTCTGAGGTTCGTGTAGGACTAATCTGTGGGTCTGCCATCCCAAGGGGGGCTGCAGACAAGTGGTTCCAGGGGAGCCCAGGAGGGACCACTGACATAGTGTGAGTGTGCACTGACCTTGATGTGCCCTCAGGGATGTTCACAAGTCCTTTCATGATGTGCAAAGGAACCAAGGATGGGGAAGGAGAGTCGTTCATACGTGGAACTCGTATGGAGGAGTCTGAGAGTCCAAATCCCATCTATAGTGTGTGACTATCCATCTGTACTCTTGCCTTGAGCCCTGAAAATGTTAGGGGTGGTCCAATTTGACCTGGGCTTTGCAAGCTGAGTTGGGATTGATGGGCAAGGAGAGGGGGAGCGATCCCAGCAGAGGGGCACACATGGGAGCTGTTTCTGAGTTGGGAAAAAGACGATGTATGTAAGGAACTGAGAGGAAGCCACCACTGCGTCTGGGCCATGCAGAGTCTCCCAGTAGCCTGACTGCAGAGCTGTCCAGGGCAATGAAGAACATCCTTGGAGAGGAGCAGATGACATACGACGTGACCATAAATGAAAGCTGTCCACTGCATGTTGTTGAGTAGGTATTTTAAAAATTATGAAATGATTTGTTTTGCTAAACTATAATTTCTATGCCACATATATAAAAACATTGAAACAATTATTTTGAAAATAATTTTCTTTCAAACACTGAATTATCAATGTTCCAATCTCTTCATAATCCCATGAAATAGAAATGATCCTTCACCACATTCCTCAAGTCTCAGGCCTAGGAAGGCGGATCTGTTCCCCACTGTTACTCAATTTTTATATTCAATAAATCTTCATAATATGCATTCCTTTGTTTACTAGTTTAACTCAGCTGTAATTTCCTCAGTTGCAATATAGGAATGATAATTATTAATATTAATAATAATAAATTATTATTAATAATAATAATAGTATAACAGAGATGTTGAAATCTCTCTGTTGGGAGGATGAAATAAATTTATATATATATATATATACATATATATATACACATATATATACACCTATACTTATACATACATATAAATACACATACATAAATATACATGTATGTGTATATATATATATATATATATATACACACACACACACACACACACACACAGAAACCACCAGGCACATAACAGAATGATATGGTTCCTGTCCCCACAGGAGCTTCCAATTAGCAGTAAAACAAATGTACAAGTAATTCTATGATAAGTATATAAGAGTAGGAAGATTCTAAAACCACAGAGAAGGAATTGATTCCTTCTACCTGTAGAACAGGATAAAGTTTCATAGAAGAGGAGATATTTAATTACAAAGATTTCAATAAGCCCAGAAGGGAAAGGATAGCTACAATCTTGACAAAAAGGATGAAGGCATAGAGTAAAGGAGAGTGTGGGGGGAGACTGGGTCACCAGTGTAACACAGGATGGATGGATCTAGTGTTGGGAGTTGAGCCTGGTGGCACTCAGAGTTGAGCCAGATTAAAAGGGATTTATAACATATGCTGGGAAGTTGGACCTGGCAGTGTTTCTCAAAGGGTGGCCCTTGGACATTAGAATCCCTTGGTATTTGTTAAAAATGAGGGTCCATGTGTCCACTACAAACTTAATGAATTGGAACACAAACTTTTCAGGGGATTCTTGTTCATGTTCATGATTGAGATACTATGAAGCATTAAAGGAAGTTTTCAAACATATAATTTATACAAAGAGCTTTCTCTGAGACAAGTGCGTGGCTACATCCATACTATTGAGAAAACCAAGAAGCTCCCCTTCAGAAATTCAGAAACGTGAGTTTCTCAGAAACTAAATCAGTGGCAGATGCTTATCGGGTAGATACGTTAAGCTGGGGGGAGAATGACTTATATTTCCTTCTCTGTGCTTTTTTATAATTTTGAAAACCTCTAGAATAAACTAGCCTTAGTTTTACAATTTGAAAAAGTCCCCAAGTGTGTACATGATGATGTGGTGGGGTGGTACAAGAAGCAGGAATGAGACACAGCAGTGGGCGATGATCACCTTGGGCTGGGAGAAAGATGAAACATCCCCCTGCCCAAAGCAGACCCAACTTCTCCTTCCTTTGTGACCCCCCTCTGTTGGGATCTGCTTCCTTCATAACTGTGAACTGCCTGTAACTCGTACCTGTAAGGCAGCACCTAAGGCAGAGTCTGGCCTTGAGATGTTCCATGGTGACTTCAATGAATGACTGGTCTTAGTTCTGCCGAAGCCTGTGCTGACACCCCATCCGGCCAAACCAGGCTCTGGATTCTGCTGTTGGGAGATGCCCTCTTCACTTTGGGAGCTGATCCTCAGCTCAAGCAGTATGAATGGAAATGATGATTTCGTGTTCTGCCCCAGAGAGCTGTGAACAGAACTAGGTGGCAGGTGCTAAGGAGAGGGCTCCTTGTTTTAAAATACCTACACTGGCTCCTGGCATTCTACCATCATAGCTTCATTCCTTAGGGGTCTGAATTCTTGTAACAGGCCCCTATAAAAATGCAAATGCCTCTGGGAGGTGTTAAGCCTTTGTCAGCAAACACCAGGTTTATTAACTTACGCCTGAGCTGACAGCCATCTGACAGCAAGTGCCTGTGGGAAATCGATTCTCAGAGAGCTGGGAGCAGTTGGAGGACAGCTGGGACCCTAGGGTAACTAAGCTCAGAATGGTCCCAAGATTTCCAGGGATGGAGTTGGTCAGTGGGAATGGGTTGGGACGCTACATTGTCAGCAAGGTGGCAGGGAGGGCTCAGGGGGCCTGTGTCTCTTGGGCTTGGGGGTCAAGGTGAAGACCCAGGTGGGGCATATGGCAGGTAGGCTGTTCTGGGCCTCAGCGCTCCCAGACTCACAGGCAGTTTCACTTTCTCATCAATTTCCATGGCACCTAGAACTAGAAACAGAAACTTCCTGATAAAGTATTTTGGGGTTTGACCTGGTCTGGTGTGATTTGGTTTGGTTTTTTGTTTTATTTGTTTGATTGGTCAGTTTTGTTTTTATTTTTTTAAATAAGATTGGTTGTGATTTTTGAGTTCTAAGCATAAATTTTCAGTGTTTGGGCCCCAGCTACACATCTCAGCATTTAAGTTATTAGTGTAGTAGCTATTTTCTCCTTCATCTTTCATAAATTGACTCACACATATTTAATTCCTCTCATGTCTCTTCAAAATTCAAAGTCTTCATTTCTTTTTTTTTTTTAATAAATTAAATTTTTTTGTCTGTGTTGGGTCTTCGTTGCTGTGGGCTTTCTCTAGTTTCAGTGAGCAGGGGTTTCTCTTTGTTGTAGTGCTCGGGCTTCTCATTGTGGTGGCTTCTCTTGTTGCGGAGCACAGGCTCTGGGCAAGCTGGCTTCAGTAGTTGTGGCACACAGGCTCAGTAGTTGTGGCTTGTGGGCTCTAGAGCGCAGGCTCAGTAGTTGCGGTGCATGGACTTAGTTGCTCTGTGGCGTATGGGATCATCCCGGAGCAGGGCTCAAACCCATCTTCCCTGCATTGGCAGGTGGATTCTTAACCACTGTGTCACCAAGGAAGTCCCCAAAGCCTTCATTTCTGAAGTATTTTAAAAACTGTTCTATGATAGCCCTCCTGTCTATCTGTGTCTTTCTGGAAATGCCATGACTAGAGAAATATGCTGAATTTACCCACTTTCATATGTATTATTAGTCACCACGGGAGAGCTAAATGGCACTCTGGGTGAGTGAATAAGAATAAGGTTTACTGAACAATTTTCAAATATTTGGGGTTCAGAAAAACCCAAAATGTGTTTTGCCAAAACATTTGCTTTCCTCTTCTTTTTTTTTAAACCCATGTTTATTTCAAGGAGCATTTATTCCATGTGTTTTTAATGTATTTACACTCAGTTCATTAAAATGCTACTCTATAACAGTTCCTTGGTGTCCGAGAGGCCCATGGAGCCCTTTTGCTTTGAGAAGGTAGGTGTGTGGTGCCTGCCCCACCCCACCGGTTGGGAGGACTCAGCTGCTTCCTGGACTGGCACAAGAAACTAACTCACTCCCCAGACCTTGGCTCCAGGGAGCCCTGTCAACCTCTACTGTGCACTTGGGCTGGATAGTGGTCAGGAAGGTCCTTGACATTTTAGTGCTCTGGTCAGAATTTAAGTGTTTAGGACTTCTGTCCCATCTTGCCTTTGTGAATCTTGGTACTGCTGAGGATTCAAAGGCCAGGCTGCAGCACCCAGGACCTTCTTAAGTGTCAGTACTGAGACTGAGAGGGGGATTAGGAGCTGAGGAAGTTCCCATTGAGTCCAGTCCTGTAGTGGTGAGGAGTGACTCAACCCTCTAGAAAAGATCATACAGATTTGGTAAATTGAAGTTGCTTAGTAACTTGCAAAGGTACCCTGGATTGGCCATCTCCCTGTTTTGTTCTGGATGCATTGTCCTAGCCTGAATGCCATTGGGTTTCTAAAGGGAGGGGGATGCAGAGGCAATCCTAAAAAGAAGGGTGTTTGGCTGCCTGACTTTGACGCACTGGTAGACTAGCTTCCAGTAGAATGTCTCCAAGATAAAATGTCTCCACGCATGCTTTGGGCTGTTCTCCATTTACACGGTCTTACAATGTGTCTAGCACTGGGCTCACGTCTCTGTGTGATCCCATTATATCCTTCCCATAGTCCTCCAAGGTAAATGTTATTATCCCCACTTTGCAAATGAGCAAAATGAGGTGCAGAAAAGAGCAACTTGCCTCAGGTCATGAGGCAAGGGGCAGTGGTGGGCAGGGTTTACTTTGGTTCTCAGACCAGCTGCGTTGTTCCATAGCAGGGTCCAGGCCAAAGCCAGTCCCTCCAACACAGGAAACACCCAAGGAGAGCAGCCCTTGAATAAAGGCAAATACTTTGAGAGGACTTGAGAGGATGGCAGTGCTGGGGAGATGGAGGGATTTTCCGAGGACAGCCTTAGCTTTGGAAGGGACCCCAGAGATTACTTTGTCCACCTTTCCTCAACTCTTTCTCTGTCAAAAAAAAAAAAAAGTGCTCTAGGTTCTCATTTTCCCTATTAAAGTATAGGTCACAGAATGGAACACAATCCTGCAGGTGTGGTCTGGACACCACCAAAGGGTAGGGTTGCCTGGCCCCCTGCTTTTGACAACCTATTAATAAAGCTACAGTTCTCCTACTTCCCAAGCTCACTCACTGTGCACTTACCTCATTGTGCTGTTGCTTCCTATTCAGCTACCAATTAATAAACACACTTAACATTTTATTTTTTGTTTACTGACTTATTTACTTATTTTCTCATTTCCCCCAAGCCCCCACCTCAGTTAAGTTCAAGGTGGCCTACACGTTTCCTCCTGCTCCTGAGTTTCCAGTAGTCTCATCTCACTGGGTCTGATGACCCATTTCAGGTTCTTTCTCATTCACAAGAAATGTGGGCATGGCCGGAGTGAAGGGGTTCTGTCTTGTGAGCCTATCTGTTTACTGCTCTGCTGTCCCTGTTCAGAACCCTAAGCTTCCTTTTTCTTCTCATTCAGTCAATATTTTGAAAAATGTCCCTTTTCAATGTCTCCTGTAGTTTCAGAAAATGTCAGCTCGTTCTGATGCTATTTCTTTGGCATTTTGTCATAGACCAGGCCATGATTTTGTATTCTCCTTAATTTGGGGGCCAGCTTCCACCTTCAGAATGAGTCCTTTCCTAGCCCCAAGGGCAAGCTGAGAAAGCATGATGATTCCTTGAACCTTTCCTTTTTGTTTTTTCTCTCATGTTTTAGGTTCAGAATTTTGCCTATTTAGACCCTTCCTATCTTTTGGGCAACTGCCCTTTAGAAACTCTGGCAGTAGAATTATACAAACTTTTCATGAATTTTTTGAAACCTGTTTTTCCAAATCCCAGGTTCTGGCCAATGCCCAACGCATTCATTTTTTTGACAGAATTATTCAATGATAACATGGTCACACTTTTCTCCGGTTCCTATTATTTCCAGATTCCCCCTTAATTTACATTACTGCTCAGAATCAAGACCAAGTAGCAATTCCACTTATTGCTCCCCTTGAGTGCAGCAAAGTAAACAAAGCCTCTACATTGCACAAAATGAGCCATTAAGCAGACATCCAAATTGATGAAGTCTTCTATCTCTATCACAAGGTGCTTCCGTGATGGTTTTGTAATCTACAGGAAGAATGAGTTATCCATTTCTTGGAGGTGGCAGGATTGCTCAGAGTTACTTCCTCAGTAATGTTTTTCTGATCACTTTCTTTTTATTGTCTCCCAAGTTCTCTTCGATATACTTCCATGCAAAATCTCACAGAATCACAATTTCCACGTATTTGTGAAAATGGCCCAGAGTTTGGAGTAGAAGATCTTGGTGTATAACCACTCTTGCCACTTCTGTATATTGGAGGTGTAAATACTTTCCTCACAGGGATGCTGGGAGGATTAAACATGGCAATGTTTGGGTGAGGGTCTATGCAAATTGGAAAGAGTGGTAGAAATGTTTGTAATTATTTTTATTGAGTTATTATTTCTCTGCCTCTTCAATGAAACATGTCTGTGGAATGAGATATACCTCTCCTTTACAGCATTCCAAACTTGAGTCTTATTCTATGACTCTTCATAAAACCATATTTACCTTCCTATGTTAGATTGTCAAGGTTTCATTGCTGATTAGACCTAATCAATATGTTACATAATAAGAAAAGAACTTCTCGAAGACAAGGAGCATCTTTTATTGTGTAACACCAGACACCAAGCATATACTAGGATCAGGCTTTAGGTGTCTGGAGAATATAGTTTTTTCCTCTTCACCCTGTAGTTTTTGCCTCAACAATCAAGCTCTGCATGAAAAGGGAAACTAACTATAGGAGGTTGGCGACTTGTAGGTAGAAAAGATGATACATCTGTTTTACTATCAACCAAGCAAGGAGAAATAGGAAGAGAAAATAAATTATTACATAGTATACAACTTAGATTTCCCAAGTTAAAGCCATAATATTTATCTCTAAATATCTTTATTAAGATACAATTCACATACCATAGGAATCATCCATTTAAAGTATACATTTGAATGGCTTTAGTATATTCACAAATATGAGCACCATCACCATAACCTAAGTTTAGAGCATTTTCATCATCCCAAAAGAAACCCTGTACTCATTATCAATCACACCACTTTTCCCCCCAACTCCATGCCTCCACAGCCCTAGGCAACTGCTAATCTACTTTCTCTCCATATAAATTTGCCTAGAGTAGACATTTCTATTAATGGAATCAATATGTGGTTTTGTGTGTGTGACTGGCTTCTTTCACTTAGTATGGTTTCAAGTTTCATCCTTATTGTAGATTGTCATTATTTTGTTCTTTTTTAGTACAGAATAATATCCCACTGTATGAATATCATTCTTTATTTATCCATTTGTCAGTTTGAGGTGGTCCCCAATTTTTGACTATTATGGATAATGCCACAATGAACATTCATGTACAAGGTTTTGTGTTTTCACAAATGGAAAACATGGGAATGGGTGTTTTCATTTCCAGGGATATGTTTAAACACTTTGAGGAATTGCCAAACTGTTTCCCAGAATGTCTGTACCACATTACAGTCCCACCAGTAAATTTATGAGGGTTCCCATTTCTCTACATCCTTGTCAACACTTGTTATTGTCTGTCTTTTTTTTTTTTTTTTTGTATTATAGCCACCCTAGTGAGTGTGAAGTGGTATCTCATTATAGTTTTGATTTGGGCTTATGTAATGACTTATGATATTAGAACTTTTCTCATGTCCTTATTGCCATTTGTAAACCATTTTTGGAGAAATGTCTATTCAAATCCTTTGCCCATTATTTAACTGAGTTGTCTTTATCATTGAGTTTTTTAATTCTTTATATATTTTAGATACTAGTCCTCTACAGATATATGATTAGTAATTTTTTTTAATTCTGTGGGTTGGGTTTTCACTTTCTTGATTGTATCATTTTCAGCACAATTTTTTTAAATGATGTAGTTCTATTTACCTGTTATTTCTTTGGTTGCTTATGCTTTTGGTATAGGATCTAAGAAACTATTTCCTAATCGTATGTCATCAAGAATTATTACTATAATTTCTTCTAAAAGTTTTATAGTTTTAACTGTTAAATTTTTATATATAATCCATTCTGAGTAAATTTTTGCATGTGGTGTAAGAAAGTAGTTGAGCTTCTTTTGCATGGGGATATACAGTTTTCCCAACACCATTTGTTGAAAAGACTTTTTCCCCCAATAAATTGCCATGGCACCCTTGTTGAAAATCAATTGACCATAAATGTAAGAACTTATTTCTAGACTCTCAATTCCATTCCATCGATCTAAAATTTTAAACTTACGCAACCACCACACTGTCTTAACTACTGTATATTTGTAGTAAGTTTTGAAGTTGTGAGTGTAAGCCTTCCAACTTTGTTCTTTTTCATGATTGTTTTGGCTATTCTGGATCCCTTGCATTCCCATATGAATTTTATGATCAAAAGCCTTTCTGCAAAAAAGGCTATTGGGATTTCAATAGGGATCACATTGAATCTGTAGATCAGTTTGGAAAGTATTGCTATCTTAACAATATTAATCTCCTGATCCATGTACATGGAATGTCTTTTTATTTTGTTAGGTCTTTCTAAATTCCTTTCAACAATGACATAGTATTCAATGTGCAAGTCTTGCACTTCTCTTGTTAAATTTATCCCTAATTATATTATTCTTTTGATTGTATTTATTTTTTTATTATTATTATTTTTTTTTTTTGGCAGTATGCGGACCTCTCACTCTTGTGGCCTCTCCTGTTGCAGAGCACCGGCTCCAGACGTGCAGACTCTGGATGTGCAGGCTCAGTGGCCATGGCTCACGGGCCCAGCCGCTCTGCGGCATGTGGGATCTTCCCACATGGGGCCATGAACCCGTGTCCTCTGCATCGGCAGGTGGACTCTCAACGACTGTGCCACCAGGGAAGCCCTGAGGTTATTTTAAATGGAACTGTTTTCTTCATTTCTTTTTCAAAATAGTATATAGAAACACAGGTAATTTTATATGTTGATCTTGTATCCTAAAATTTGCTGACCTTGTTTATTAGTTCATATAATTATTTAGTAGATTTATTAGGATTTACCATATATAAGATCACATCATCTGTGAATAGGATACTTTACTTCCTCCTTTCCAATGTGGATGCTTTTATTTATTTTTCTTGTCCAAAGACCCTAGTTAAAACCTCCAATAGAGTGTTGACTGGAAATGGCAAGAGCAGATATTCTTGTCTTGTACTTGATCTTAGGGAAAAAGCATCTAATCTTTCACCATTAAGTATGATGGCAACTGAGGGTTTTTCATAGATGATCTTTATCAAGTTGAGGAATCTTCCTTCTGTTCCAAGTTTGATGAGTGTTTTTATCATGAAATGTATTGGATTTTGTCAAGTGCTTTTGCTGCATCTATTGAGATAATCATATGGGTTTTTTTTTCCTTTATCTTATTAACATAGTTTATTGTATTGATTGAATTATTTGGATAATTTCCACTTGGTTGTGGTATATAATTTTTTTATGTGTTGCTAGATTTGGTTTACTAGTATTTTCTTGAGGATTTTTGTGTCTATATTCATAAGAGATATTGGTTTGTAGTTTCTTTTCTCGTGCTATCTTTGCCTGGTTTTTGGTATCAGGGTAGTCATAAAATGAGTTGAGAAGTATTCCTTCTTCTTTAATTTTTTTGAAATCCTTTGTAAAAGATTGTATTAGCTCTTCTTCCAATAAAATTCACCAGTGAAGCCATCTGAACCTGAGCTTTTCTTTATGTGAAGGTTTTAAACTACAAATTCTATCTCTTTACCTGTTAGGTCTATTCAAATTTTCTATTTCTCCTTGAGTCACTTTCAGTAGTTTGTGTTTTTCTATGATTTTTTCTAGTTCTTCTAAGTTATCTAATTTTTTGCCACTTAATATTTAATTTATTTTTATATCCCTTAAATATAGGTTTTGGCTATAAACTGGTACAAAATTTTTTTTTACCATATGTCATAAAAACACACACATTTTTGTGTACACGTGTCATTACAACTTTACCATTTAATCATTTCTCTTTATGCCCCTTAGAAGGCTGGGTTGACTTAGATATGCAGCTCAATGTAAAACACATCCTCCAAATTATTATAACTTTTGTCTAATGGTGATATTAGTAGAACCAACGCTGGCTTAGAATAGCTCTTTTTAAGCTGTGAGCTAGGCTGTCTTTTAAAATACATATCCATGTTCATTCTCTGCTACCTTTGGTCAGATGTGGAAATTCACACATATAATGTACATTGCAAAAAAAAATCACAAATTCAAAAACTCACTTTCTTTCTATTTTTTATTTTTATTATCTTTGAAATACTCAGAAGCAATGAGAAGGGAAGATAATTTGGTCCTTGGGATTGTAGCTCTCCAGTTGTATGTTTTGAGAACTCTCCTACCTGAAGTCAGAACTCCTAATATTGCTTTTATTTAGCAGTAGTCATAGTGCTTTAAAGGCTAGGTTCACACAGATAGACATACACGAGTTGCTTAAACATAAATTTAAGCAACTCATATTAATTTGTATTGTTAGCTTAAAGAAGAATATATGTTCCTTCTAGACTTGATTCAATAGTCTGAGATGTTCCTTCCAGGGTCATAAAAATTGAGGGCAAAAAATTATATTCTTGTTTTTGCATTTCACTGAAAGAACAAAGTACATACTTAACTTTTACCAGAACGGAAAAAGCAAAGAAGCTTCATTGTTTTTAAACATAGCAGTAAACACCAAAGGAACATTGTCTCTGTTATATAAGCATAAATCCCATAATCACTCAGGAAGTCAGATGTCCTAGGTACCACCCCCTCTTCAGTCACTCACTGAGGTGCAGTGAGCCTCCTCACTGTCTCTACGAGGGTTAATGTCTGACCGTCTTATCTAATGTATTTTCCTATTCACTTTTGAGGAAAAATCTCCTGGCCAAAAGAAAATATTATGTGGATTTGGGTTTTGCCTAGGAGTCTTTCCATTTCATTCTATTTCCATTCATTCTTCTAAGTCTTGTTCATTTTCAGTACAGCATTAGGCAACTAATAGATTCAAAATTGAAGAAAAAAGGTCTGACTGGCTACTTATATCCACCTTAAGCCCTTTCCTTTCAATTAAATCTATTAGGTAAACTTTTCTTGATGGGATTCTCAAGCCAATTTTCCCCATTTTTTGTTGCAGGAAAGAAAACATTTCAAAATACAATCCAGAGAACAAAAATGAAGCTTCCAGAGAAAGCCCCAGGAACAATTTAAGCGGAAGAATACGAAGTCCTTCCCCACAAGACCAGATCTAGCAAATATTTGCCAAAGGTGATTACTCTCAACTCCACCACCTACCAGCTCAGTCTCTCTCCCAACTGTGCCATTAAATACCTGCCCTCAGTGGAAAGCAGTGTCATGACCTGAAGACCTGGCCTTGTTACCCCATGAGGCACTTAGATCCTATTCTCCTCTCTTGCCATGTAGGCAAGCATTCCACCTGCCCCTGGGACACAGGACATGGATGCTTTGCCTTGTTCCGATCATACATCCTCAGTGCATATGCTCTGTGACCCAGCAGCATCAGCACCCCCTGGGGGCTTGTTAGAAATGCAAAATCTCAGCCCAACCCAGACCTAATGAATCTGAATTTGCATTTTTATTTAACAAAACTGCCTGGGGATTCCCATGCACCTTAAAATCTGAGAAGCAATGTTCTCAAGCAGCGGTTTCCAAACTTTAGTGGGCACCAGAATTCTCTAGTGGGCTTGTGAAAACACAAATTGTGAGCCCCTCCCCCTGGGTTTCTGATTCAATGGGTCTTGAGTGGAGCTTGAGAATTTGCTTTAAAAAGTTCCCAGGTGACGTTGGCTCTGCTGATCTGGGAACTCAACTTTGAGAAACACTTCCTTAGAGGTCTCCCATCCCACCAATGACTAGGCATGTGGAGGAGGCTTCAGAATCCAAGATGATATGATCTGAACTGATTATAAACAGCGCATAATATGATTGGAGCTGCCTCCGTGTTTTTTTCTGCTTTGCCACATTCTCCTACTACCTGCTGGAAGTCTGCTGGGCTGGTTTTCCTCTGACATCTCCCAAGTTGCCTCACCCCACAGTGCCAACCCGCCCTCCCTCACCCCCATGCTGGAACACAGCAGGTGTCTGCCAAGTTCTGTCTGGCCTGGCATCGATGGGAGAGAATTCTCTCCTGCCCTGCCTTGGGCCACCTCCCAGTGAGTGAGCCCCAGGACTGCCCATTGCCACCCTTCTACCCCCGGCTCTCCCTCCCACTTGCCACTTTCCTCCATGCAGAGTCATTTTACAATCCTGAGGAGGAAGTCAGTTCAGGGTCAGTACCCCTAAACGTCAATGCACCTCTCTCCCCATTTTTCTCCTTAGCCTAGTCAGTTGTACTGTTTTCAAGAAATTTCTATCTCTGACAGGGTTCTAACACAATTTTGGCAGTTTACAAGTTTGCCAGAAAGAACCCAGAGCCGAAGTTGGACATTACTGGAAATGCTAACTAGCATGGCTTCAGACTCTGGGATAGATCAGGGTAGGAGAGTCAGTGTGGTCTGTTCCCTACAGGCAACCAGACTTGGAAAGTGTGCCCGTTTCCCTGAGGAAGCATCTAACACCCTCAAGTCGGTTGGAAAAGTGGTCTTGTCATGTGTATGCTCTCGGGCCAGTTTTTCAAGCCACAGCTTAAATCCATCAAAATGTTTAGCTAAAATGTGTTCAAAGTGTGGTTTATAGGAGTCCTGCTTCAGCCTCAATCAGTGATGAACTAAGGCTGCAGAGAGACTAGAGAGCACTTCCAAATCCACTTTTTAGAGCAGTTTCTACTTCCAAGGCAAGGAAGACTATTTTCTTTATATAAAAGCACTGCCACCTCACCCTTGTCCCCCAAAGCAGTTTCATGTAAAACTCTCCCATTTGCCTGAATGAGAAGAACATCTTTAATACAGTTGTATAAACGTGATTTCCTCACTGGCGAATATGACATTTTTGTGGGTTCGCAAAAAATAAAACTCCTTTTCCTTTTGGCTGAAAACTACTTATGAAAAGGAAAGGCGGTTTGGGGTTTTGGTGCTTTCTTTCCCAAGGAGGACATGGGTGTTTTTTCGGTGGTGAGAAACTGCCTCTGTGATACACACAATCAGTTTTCACCTGCAATCGGTTTCACACTAAATTTCCCATTTGGATGAGGAAAGCATAGTTTACCTGGTGAACTGGTAACATGTTATCCTGGACCAAACTAGTCAGCACTTATAAAACTGTCACTCACAGAGGAATTTTCCCCACAAGCCAGGAAACACGAGGACCTTTTGCAATGAAACGAGGTGGAAAATAATTCAAATCTTCAATCCAACTGAAGGCAAATCATGTCCTCTTGGGATGCCCAATTGTCCCTGATGGCCGGGTGGGATCTCAGAGATTTGTCCTTCAACTGAGCCACCAAGACACTCTGCAAGGGCTTTTCTCCCCCCAAGGCAGCACTTAGTCTCCTCCACCTCAACCAACACTTAAGGAAGCCACAGATGAGAGGAAGGGCAGTGAGGTGAATTCTTACTCAGGACAAATTATCCTTTACAAATCATGGATTTACCAGACATTTTGTTTCTCTCACATTGGATTTTTGTCTTCTGGGTTTTGGTAAATTCCTTTTCTCGTGGACCCCTTCATTCATTGAGGCGCTGTAGGGGAGGAGGGACCCTGACAGCAGTGAGATGCTCTCAACAGCCCCCGCTGGTGAGAATGAGGCTGCTTCCTGGGTGCCGCCATCTTGCAGTAAGGTGAGACCAGAAGCAGTGAGGTGGGACCGGAAGTCAGCGGCCAGGACCAGCCCGCGGGCATGGTTCCGCTGCTAGAATCTGCTGCCCCCCGGTGACTGGCTACAGTAAGTCCCCTACATGGGAGCCTTCAAGTTGCAAACTTTCAAAGATGTGAACATGCATCACAAAAGTTAGTTCACGTGTCTGGTGTACATTGTCATGTGCGTGCATCCTCTATAGTAGCTGTGCTTTTGTGTACTTTACTGTACAGTACTGCATAGAGTAGAGCAATACAGTATCTTTATTTCAAGCCCAGGATGTCTGGAAGCAAGCGTAAAAGCAGCAGTGAGGTAGCTGGTACTTTTCAAGGTATCTTACTGTAAGATTAAAAATGTTTTCTTTATTTTTTGTGTTTGTGTTTTTATGTATTATTTGTGTGAAAAGTATTATAAACCTATTATAATACAGTACTATATGGCCGATAGTGTTAGTTGGGCACAGTTTTACCCTCTCTAAAATGAGGAAAACACAGTGGAGTTGCTTCTAAGGTGGCAAGGGAGATGGGTTCCAAATTTTGTACTTAATGCAAAACACATGTATAAGCAAAATTGCCCTTGAAAATTTCCAGCTTGAAACAGCTCTGTTTCTTTTATTGAGCTTACATTCAGGGCCACATTAAAGGGAGCTGTGTAGCGCTTTCCTCTGAGCAAGGCATTCTTCCTGCGCAGAGAACAGGAGAAACAGATCCCAAGGAGAGCATATTCACACCTCAGGCTGAGGCCTGGACTCACTGAGGGGGAACAATGCATCTTCCTCCTGTCCCCCCTCCTCCCTACCTACCCACCCCCACTGGTAGAAATTGTTTATGGAATTCAATTGAGCACATGTATAATATGAAATACTATTGTATTGTCTATGAATGTGAGAATAACCATGATGACGATGGTTTATATTTGCCTAATGTTCTAGAGTTCATAAGACATTTTTATATTTATCTTCAATTCCATTTTCACAACTCTATGAGGTAATTATTACTGATTTTATTTCACAGACCAGAGCAGCGAGGTTCAGAGAGGCAGGGCTGAGACAGGGACCCAGACTCCATCTGTAGCCAAGATGCTTCCACAGGAGAGCACCCGCCTCAGGCTGGACACAGAGAAAAGATTAGGATTACAAATCAGCCAACACTGAACACAAGACTCCCTCATGCGTTCCATTTAAAGGTTTTGTTGTATGATTTAAAGTTAACAAAACTAACTGAATTTATCATTTGCAATCACTGTAACCACTGTCATAGTCTCTGATGCATTCATAAAATGTACACATAACAAAACATTTCTGCCTTTTGGGCTTATTAGTTACTATATCTCATCAATATAATTTCCATGCCTGCTCTGTGGGGAATCAATAACGCTTACAACAGTGTGGCACTTAAGCACCTTGATCTACTTCACTCTCTAGCTTGAGAGTATTTTTAAATGGTTTCAATTTCAGTGTTATTTATAATTATAAAAAACTTATAAACAAACTAACTCCAACCATGGGAGATCCTACTAGTATGTGTTTTACTTCCAACAGGACTTGTGACACCAAATGCATGTTTTTGTTTTTTGTTTGTTTGTTTCCCCACACTTACCAATTCTCTGACACAAGCTGGGTGTCCTACAACTCAGTTCAATTCTGATACTAACTACCTGGAGTGAGTGGCAGACACCACAAGTGAAAGGCTCAGCCCCACAAAACTGCATCCACTTCAGACCAGTCACAAGTCCAGGCCACCCATACTTCTGATATATAAATTGGGGCTCCCCCAATCCCCTACTCAGGTTTGATAATTTTCTGAACTGGCTTACAGAACTCAGGAAAACATTTTACTTACAATTAACAGTTGTTATAAAGGATACTGCTCAGGAGCAGCCTGAAGAAAGAGATGCACAGGGCAGGGTATGGGGATGTGGAGGGAAGAAGGTACACATGGAGCTTCCTAGCCCTCTCCAGGTGCACTGCCCTCCCAGGACCTCCATGTGTTCACCAACCCAGAAGCTCTCTGAACCCTATGGCTTATTGGAGGTCCCAGCATGTAGGCTCAGTTGATTAAATCATTAGCAGTTGGTAATTAACTCAGTCTCCAGCCTCTCTCCTCCCTCTGGAGATTGAGGGGTTGAGGCTGAAAGTTCCAACCTTCTAATTCTGCCTTCCTCTTTCTGGCAATCAGCCGCCATCCTGAAGCTGTCTAGGAGGCCCCCAGGCACCAGCCATCTCATTAGCACACAAAAGACTCTTATCACTGCAGAGATACCAGGGGCCTTAGGAGCTCTCTGTCAGGAACTGAGGATGAAGACCAAGTATATATTTATTATACCACAATATCACAGGAGATTTACAAAATAAATTACAATGAGTACAGGGTACATGCAATGGAATACAAGTACTGATATTAAAAATTCATATTGTAGAGGGCTACTTATTGGCATGAGAAAATGGTCATGATTACAGAATAAAGAGTATGCTATCTAGTGTACAGCTTGACCTCCATATCCATGGGCTTTACATCTGTGGATTCAACCAAATACGGATCAAATATATTTGTAAAAAGATTCCAGAGAGTTCCAAAATGCAAAATTTGAATTTGCCACACACCAGCAACTATGTACATAGAACTTACTTTGTATTTATGACTATTTATGTAGCATTTGCAATGTATTAGCAATTATAATAATCCAGAGATGATTTAAAGGATACAGGAGGATGTGTGTAGGTTATACACAAACAATAGGCCATCTTATATAAGGGACCTGGAATCAATCCCTGGAGGATACAAAGGGATGACTGTATACATTTTTCAAAAGTAGTTATGGTACATATGCATGCCAAAAAAAAGAAAATTCTAGAAGGTCATATAACCAGAGTTTACCCCCAGAAAATGATTTTTATTTGTTTTTTTATATTTGTCATTTTCTGTGTTTCTCAATTTTTCTACATCAAGGATATTTTAGCTTTGAAATTGAGGGAGAAGCATTATTAAACAACAAACCCCATAGCTTTAATTGCACAAATCTTGAGGTACATTTGTGCAAACAAAAGAAGAGGAAAGAGAGTTTTGCTCACCATCTGAGTCTTTAAAGATTAACCTGCTGTGGTTGCTGACCAGCAGTGCACTCAGTGCTTCAGGCAGAAGAGGTTAAGGAAATAACAAGATGCTCTGTGCTTTGGACAACAGGCCCATTAGATAGTCAGATGTATCTCAGGAAGAATTTTAATGAACCCAGCTTCTTGCATCTTCCCATACATAGAAAAGCACAGTATTTATTTACTTGAGACATTTGTTCTTTGTAACTAGCAGTAATCTTTTATTAAGATGCATGCTTGACTGCATGTATTCCCAACCTGGCCCCAAAAATCATATATAAATTAGCCTCTCCCCCTCCCCCCAACCCCGACTTCTTCAGAGCAGTTTCTCAGAGCTACTGAGAGGCTGTCTCCCAGGCTATAGTCCTCAGTAAGGCCCTGAAAACACTTAACTGACAAGCCTCACATTGTGCCTTTTCTTTCAGAGACATTTGTAAGGGTGCCAGCCACACCACTGTCAATGACAGCCTGGAGGGTGCTGAGAACTTTCTGACACCACAGAACAGGCCCAGGTCCCCTTGAGACTGACCTCCCCAACATGCACCACCACACTGAAGGATTTTCTTCCCCCTCAAACTTCTTTATACAGGTTGGAATTTCCCTCTTGCAAAAGAACATATTAAGACAAGCAAAAGTTTCCATACTACTAATATACCTATTTTCATTTTACATCTTTGTTCTCTGGTAAGGTAAACTGTGCATGAGAAAATGGAAGATTAAAACATTTAAAAATTACATAATGAATGTAAGATTATACAGTATTTGTGCTTGTGGGTGTGTGGTATTTGAGGGTGGTGGCAGGAGGAAGTTGACAAATTATCCACAGAATTGCCTGTTTGCCCTCACCGCTAGTGGGTCAATCACCATTTAATGGTAATCTAAGTTTAAAATGTTATGACTTTTATAATTATATGAATTAAGGAAGTGCAACAAAATCTCCTAAGCATCTGTATTTCTAGTTTGAATTTTTAATAGCTCTTTAGAAAGTAATTTGTAATATCTGTTATTTGAATCTAAACCTTAAACAATAAGTTTTATCAAAATAAGATTGTTTTTCATATTCTATGAAATCTAGAACATAGAAAGACTTCGACAAATTCGAAAAGACATTCTTTTTTAAAGAAATCCTCACGATCCTTATCTCCAGGGAAGAAAATCTGTGGTATGGCCTTCTAAATGTTTTTTTAAATGAAGTTGAATTCCAGAATTTTCACACTAAATTTCATGTTTCAGTCGGGTTCCTTAGATGGTAAAAAGAAATGCTTGTGTTCTGGCAATTCTGTCTCTATCAAGACTTTACAGTGTTCCTTGATCAAGTGATTAAAAAATACATTGTCTCTTTAAAAGAAACATTTTGAAGATGAATCTTTTAAGTATATATCAAATCTCTTTTTGCCTCCACCAAAAGCTTGTATGCTTCCAAGGAATAGCAATTTCATTCTGACAGAATATTGTAAAGATTTTTCGCAAAGCTTATTGCAGATCTTTTCATCCATTCTTGCATTCAAAGCCTCACTAAATTCAAAGGTGGCTACAAACTCACATTCTGTAGAGTACCATGACGGATCCTGGGGATGGTGCTGAGAACCAACCAGCAGATATAAGTCAGTGAGAGTTCACAATTCGAACCCCTTCCCCACATAAAGTTGAAATTTCCAGTTAAAACACATCTACTTTTCCCGTTGTCCAGGTTGATTCCACATGGACTTAGAAAATACAGTGTTCATGTGTAAATACGATTTTATTTTTGGCTGTGCCATGCAGCTCATGGGATCTTAGTTCCCAGACTAGGGATCGAACCCAGGCCCTCGACAGTGAAAGCACGGAGTCCTAACCACTGGACTGCCAGAGAATTCCCTGTAAGTGTGATTTAAAATATGAAAGCAATTAAACAATATATCCTGGTTTTAAATTCTTCTGCTGGACCAAAGCAACACCCCAGCCCACTAATGAGCTTATCTGTTTTTTTTTTTTTTGTCTTCCCTAAAATGAGAAATAAGAACTGCTGAAGAGGGGAAAGATAAGGATTAGAGCTGACAGGTATCTGTCTTCATGGTGTGAGTTAAGAGACTTTCTAAATTTTCCCAGACCAGAATATCTTCTGAACTGGAGGAGCTTCATCTGGGTTAGATGCTGCCAGAACTCAGGTATCCACCAGCCCCTTATTTGGGAAGGTGGGCACAGGGAGTGAGAGAAGACAACACATTCTTAGAGGACAGTAGGTTTTATTTTCTTTTTTAATACTTATTTATATAATTTTTTACATTGGAAAATAATAAATGCTAAGTACATATTTAAACATAAAGAATTATTGAGAAGATGTAAAAAATTATGAAAAAATCTCACTACCTAGAGAGAAGTAAAAATGAATATTTTGGGGCAGCTTTCACATTATTCTATAGCCATCTGCCCATCTATCCATCTATATGTTTGATTCCACTTGCTTCACTAACTTCAGGTGAATTGTATCTCTTGTTTTTTAAAGTATTCTTAGATAGGAAAAAAACCAAGCATCTCTGTCTTGAATAAACCAAGAACACTGGCATTCCCTCAGTCCAAGGAGCTTAGTCCTTCCCTGCAGTCTTATCCATTTCCAAATAAGTGGGTTCAGTTCCCAGCACACAGAGTCACAACTGGACACTGTCCCGTCTCCCCTCTGTCAAATGGACCTATGACAAGCCGTGGCCACTGCCATTCCTGGGATGGCTTAGATCCCTACACTGGCAGCTGGGGTAACCCTCAGCTGGGTGCTAAGGTTTCAGTTCTTCTAGGTTTTACTCAGAGGTCTAGCTTTTTCACCCTGTACCAGGATGACTGGACCCAACACCTTCTGGGCCAGATTCAGCTTTCACTCAAGATTGCTTGGGCTCTGATATGAGCTTCATTTGTTTAATGATTGCTGAATATTCTGTTATACACATGCGACAATTTACTTAGCCTTTCTCCTCCTATTGGATATTTCAGGCTTTTACTTCTAATTTTCCTAATATTATAAATAACCATAATAAACATCTTTGTTCATATGTCTTTGAACACACCTCTGATTACTTTCTAAGAATAGAATTGAAATCAAGCAGGATCCTGTGGGGCCCTCCTGGGTACAAAAGCCTTTCCATGTCCCCCATTTCTTGTTTGTAGGAAAAGGCTTCAGTGTCCTGACCTTCCCCATGTTCCAAATGGCAGATTCATACAATTACTAATTATGGAAGTGAGGGAATGCAAAAACAAAGGAAAGGCAGTCAAACAATAGTGCAGCAATGGGGCAGGGTCCTGGTTCCTCCTCGGGGGATGTGCCTAGCAATCTGATACACATCTCTGAGTTCTCCTACAGGATCTGGGGCCCACACCCAGGTGGAGGATGGTAACTTCAGGCTGAGCACAAGCACGGGGACCCCAGACTGGTTGGAACAAGAAGGCTGATGATTGAGATTCCTGGAGCACCACCCTGTTACCTCACCACCAACCAATCAGAAGGAAGTCAAACACCCTGCAGCCCTGACACCAAATTTATCGTTAAAAACTCTTCCCTGAAACTCATTGGGGAGCTCAGGTCTTTTGAGCATGAGCCACTCATTCTCCTTCGTTGGCCCTGCAATAAACCTTTCTCTGCTCCAAACTCCAACGTTTCAGTTTGTTTGGCTTCACTGTGCATCAAGCACACGGACTTGGGTTCAACACAGAATTCCTAAGTCAAAGTGTATGAACATTTTAAAGCTCTTTTATACATATTGTAAAGTTGTGTAGTAGAATCTTCCAATCAAAACCATAATGAAATGTCACCTCACACTGGTTAGAATGACTATCTTTAAAGAGACAAGAGATAACAAGTGTTGCAGAGGATGTGGAGAAAAGGGAACCTTTGTGCACTGTTGGTAGTATTGTAAATTGGTGCAGCCACTATGGAAAATAGAATGGAAGTCTCTCAAAAAATTAAAAATAGAACTGCCATATGATCCAGGAACTCAAGTTCTGGGTACTTATCTGAAGGAAACAAAATCACTGTCTTAAAAAGATATCTGCACCCCCATGTTCACTGCAGCATTACTTACAATAGTCAAGACATGGAAACAAACCTAGAGTCCATCATGGGATGGATGGACAAAGAAAATGTGAAAATATTACACTCTCTCTCTCTCTCTCTCTATAGTAATATAGAAAATGTGAAAATATTACTATATATATAGTGATATCATTTAGCCATAAAAAAGAAGGAAATCTTGCCATTTGTAAAAACATGGATATGCTAATGAAATAAGCCAGTCAGAGAAAAACAAATATTGTATTGATATAATAGCACTTATATGTAGAGACTTAAACCAAACTCATAGAGAAGAGATTGCTGGTTTCCAGAGGCACAGCATGTGGGGTGGACAAGATGGGTGAAGTTTGTCAAAAGGTACAAACTTTCAGTTACAAGATAATGACTTCTGAGAATGTAATGTACAACATGGTGACTATAGTTAACAATATATACTTAAAAGTTGCTAAGAGAGTAGATCTTAAAAGTTGTCATTACAAGAAATAAAAATTGTAACTATGTGTGATGATGGATGTTAACTAAACTTACTGTGTGAATCATTTCACAATATATACAAATATCAAATCTTTATGTTGTACACTTAAAACCAATACAATGCTATATATCAGTTATATCTCAATTAAAAATAAGTTAAGATAAAATAAAATACTAGAGTAATGGTACAATTAACAACAACAGGAAGTTGGAAAGTAAAATAAAATAGAATGAATAAATGGAAAAAAAAAAGCACACAGGTGGAAGCACAAAAATCCAAACACAAATGCAGCGGTGCCTACTTCCCCATGCGCAAGGCTGATGTGACCAGATGAAATCGGTGAAAGAAATGCTATCACAGTTATATTTACATGGATTTATATTATGTGTAGGTACTCATCTAATAACTGATATTTTTTAAATTAACTTAATATAATAAAACAAACCTTGTTAATTGGATATATGAAAATTGATGTCATTGTTTCAATTCGCATTCTTTAATTTTGAACATAAAAAAAATACATTTGTCGGCTCTAGTATGCCCTTCTTCTGTGTTTCAGAGAGAAGGCAAAGGTTTTTGTGCCCTATATAATCAGGGATAGTCCACTTTTATTTGCTCACCCCAGTCAGCACTCTGAAGAGATGAGGAGGACACTTGATACCTTGGGGAAACTGTGAACCGACTTCCGATCTCCATCAGCTGACTGAGCTATTTGCTTTGGATTGCAAAAGGATGGTGTTTTGAAATTCTTACCTGGGAATTCTGGTTTTTCCATCATTTTTTCATTTTTTAACCCATGATTTTATTTCCTTCCTAGTTTTGCCTTCTGATAGAAATCAGTGGTTAAGAGTTAGTACAAGCACAAGATAATAAAGCGATAGCAATTCACACAGGTAATCAGAATATTTAGCCTTTTAAGTTAATTGCAACTCATGCTGCTTCACCACGTACTATGACATGAAAAACTGATACTTTGCCTGATACCATCAAAATAATTACAGTCAACCTGTGACTGGTTTGATCCTGGCCTGTCTGTAAATGCTCACATAAAACTGTTCTGAAACAAACTCTTCTGGGGTCTTACTCTGGTGTAATTCATAGACCATTTTTGTGGTGTTTTTTATTAGAAAAATGACAGAGGCCAGTTAAGAGGGTTTTAGAAACAATTAAGATCTTGTTTTGTAATAGAAGAACATTCCCAAACTCTGGGACATTTCCTAGATATTCCTAGGTCCAAACAAAAAGTGAATATTCCAGAAGAAAATTTGTTCCACCTTTGAAGAGTGTTTTAAAACTTGAGTCTAAACTTTATTTTATTGTTTTGCTTTTTTGAGGTTTAAATTTTTCAGGCAAGTAAAATGAAGTCTTCAGAGCCCTGAGAAACTCACACACTCAAAGATGGTCACTTTTTTTATTGGAAAGATTCATTACTTGGATTTTCCATTTTTAGTTCAACTAGACCTTCCATTTATAAATTCAAACTCCATTAGTTTGTTGTTGTTGTTGTTGTTGTTTACTGGCAATGTCTCTTCTTCTGCCACAAACATTGTACATGAACCAATTCCAAGCACCCCCTTATAAAAGGCGCTTAATTAAACCAACAAACAAACCAGCAGGGTAAAGAATTATAGGGGACCTCTCTGAGAAACACAGGGTCCCAGCATTATAAACAACATGGAAATAGATCATAGAATTCTGTCAAGTATCCCAAATCTAATTTATGTGGTTAATAATATAATTCTTTCCATCTCTGCGAGAAACTTATCCACCACACTCTTGTGACTATATAGTTTGAGTACAATTTCTCCTCTAACCACGCCCCCATTAAAATGTAACACATGTCTATAGCAAGCATTAAATCAAAAGACAAAGTACAGGAAATTGTTTTCATGTGTCGCCTGTGCTTTAAAAGAATGGAATAGAAGAACCTTTGCAATTAATGCTATCTTAATGTTTTATGGCTCAGTATGAAGAATCATGCCTGTTCCTGACCTACTCTCTACTCCTCTTGAGAAATGATGCAATCTCAATCATTCCTGCTCTCAGGTGAACCTAGAGGTTTGTATTTGGTGAATGGTATCTAAATAGACTTTCTTACATGAAACTAAAAGTGAAGAATATTTATGTGTGCATTTTCCCCATGAGTGTAATTATAACCAGACACAAAATCTAAAGTGTTACTACAAGTTTTAGCTGCCTGTCCCAATTTCTCAATAAAAGTAGGAAGCCCCTAAAAGAGTAACTATATTCTGGAAGGTGCTAAATATGCTCTAAGAAGAAGGAAGTAAAGGCACAATTGCTTGTAAAACCAGCACGAGTGTCGACCTCCTACTCTCAAGCATGGTTTGTCAGACTCACTGCAATTGATGAGGTCTAGGGCAGCTCCCCACCATGGCCCAGCCATGAGACACAGCCTGTCTCTGATAACATCATGGTCAAGTTCATCAGTCTCAGGGGGTTGAGACAACTTAAGACACTTAATAATGTCGCTGTCACATGAGCATCCAGTTGACCTAAATGGAAGCTCAGAGGCATTGAGTCTGAACTAGTTTTTTAAGAAGAGGTATACAAGCATTGCTAGTTTGGGGTTTTTTTTAATGTTCATTTGTGAGAAAAGCAAAACTCCCACTTACTTAGGTAGTCCATGAATTGAAAAAAGATTGATTTTCTGTTCCCTCCATGTATGTAATGCAATTAGATGCACCGCTCATGACATAAATATATATGACACAGCTCCTTTACTTACAAACTGGCTAGTTTCTGGAGAGTTTTCTCAGATTCAGTTGTTTATGAAACCAAAATGATTTTTATAAAAGGGACTGTTATCCCCACTTGTTGGCAATGGACAGAGTCACGGTTCTTATGCTCTTGCTCATACCTTTTATAAGCATGAAAATGTGTAAGGTGAAAGTTTATAAGAGGTAAGTGTCAATACCACAAATAAATGTATAACCCATGTGTTAGTTCCCTAGGACTGCTGTTACAAATTACCACAAACTGGGTGGCTTAAAACAACAGAAATGTATTCTCTCACATTTCTGGAGGCTGGAAGTCTGAAAATCAGGTGTTGGCAGGGTTGGTTGTTTCTGGAGCTTCTGAGAGAGAATCCATTCCCTGCCCCTCTCCTTGCTCCTGGTGGTTGCTGGCAACCCTTGGTGTGCTTTGGCTTGTAAATGCATCCCTCCAGTTTCTGCTGCCATCTTCTCATGGTGTCCTCCCTGTGTGTCTGTGTCACTCTGTGTCAAAATATCTGCTTATCAGGTTATTAGTCATTGGATTAGGGCCCAGCCCAATCCAGTATGATCTCACTTTAACCTGATTACAGCTGCAAAGACCCCATTTCCAAATAAGATCACACTCAGAGACACAAGGGGTTAAGACTTCATTGCATCTTTCTTGGGGACACAATTCAATCCATAACATCCATCATCTCCCAAACAGGGTGTTTACATTCAACTAAAACTGTTAAAATTACCTTTGTGTAGACGAATGAACAAGTTTTGAAAACTTACTACTTATATCTTACACTCTACTGGTAGCTTAACATATATATCTACTTAGTTTGAGAAACATGCATATTCTACTACCAACATAATAGTAAAGCCTTGTGTACATACATATTAAAAAATTTTTATTGAAGTATATTTGATTTACAAAGTTGTGTTAGTTTCAGGTGTACAGCAAAGTGATTCAGTATTCTTTTTGAGATTCCTCTCCATTATAAGTTATTTCAAGATATTGAGTATAGTTGCCTGTGCTATACAGTAGGTCCTTGTTGTCTATCCATTTTATATATAGTAGTGTGTATATATTAATCCCAAGTTCCTAATTTATCCCCCTCAGAGTTCATGTATATTATTTATGGAGATACATATACACCCACTCATCTCACCCACACGAACACACACAGACACACAATCATTTTGTACTACACACTGCCTGAGAATGTGATGAAGCTTTACTCTGGTGTTTCTCTTGCTTTGCACATATACACATATACAAGTTGGGCATATCTAAGGAGACTCAACCATCTTTGAACACATTCCACAAATCAGTGTCTGGTATTGGAAAAGGTTATTGCTCCATTAATCAGATTCACAGTGCATGTTTATTAAAAAGTGGAGGATCAGGTTATCAAATAACACATTTCAACTCGTACCCTGTTCCCTCCCTCCTTTTTGTTTCTTGAATCGGATGTTCATGGATGTTATGGCTAACTGTTCACCAAACCTGTTTCTTCTTCATCCTGTGTACACGTCTAGATGACATTTTTTAGCCAGGTAGATGTGACCATAGACCTGACTTCTAGTCCATGGAATGTAAGCAGAAGGAATGTGTGCCATTCCAGGCTTGGCTCATGAAAACCTCCTGCACATGGTCCCCCTTCCTTTGGCTTGAGTCAGACAAGCAAAGCATCTTTGGAAGCCCTATGTTGAAGGGGAAAGAACCACAGGATGAAAGGAGCCTGCATTTCTGAATCACTGCTTGGTGATCATGAATTCACACTTTGAGCTTTATCATGTTTGAGCTCTTATATAACTTGGGTTTGTTTGTTACAATACCCAGCATTACCCTAACTTAATACAGTTGCTACAAATGGGTACTTGAGCTTACATAACTCAGGGTAGAAGGTGGGAGAAGACTGAAAAGGAATATCATTATTGCTTCTTTGCAACGCTCTCCCCACCCCACCTGTGCCATGAAGCCCGTGAAGCTTATGGCTCCCTCAAATGACTTCCATTGAATCGCTGAATTCTGCTCATAGTTTCCTATGTGCCTACTGGCATGCATATTTCTCTCATGTCAAATCTTAGTCTTTTCCCCTTAACTAAATGGTAAACACGATGAGGACTTTTGCTTTGTCTCTTACAGCTCCTAGTTCAGGGAACAGCATTATTGAAATGCTCAATATATGTTTATTGATTTGTGGGTGGACTGATTCTTAACAAAGCCAAGGGCAAATTTTACCAGCTAAATAAGTTTTGGTGTACTTAATCACGGTTAAAACTGGTTTCAAGGCCATAAATGAATATATATATATATATATATATATATATATATATATATATATATATATATATTTAAAGTATAAACATTAAGAACCATAAATGTTATTAAAATCTATTTAAATGTGTTGCTCTCTTCATTCAAGAAGATGAAAGAGGTTTTATATGATATCTCTCATAGCATTTTGAGAAAAGGCAGGACATTTTTAGACATAATTTATTTTGAGCTGAAATTTTCAATGTGTTTGCTGCCACACCTCTGCTAATTTATCAAATTACAGTTAAAATTAAATTAAAGGGGGGAAATAACACACTATTTCTCAGGTTTAATCACAGTAAATAGGTTCACAAAACTAAATTCACACTATCTGTAAATTACTTCCTATCCCTGTGTAAATTCTGTTTCCCAATTGGATATTATACTAATGAAAATATAACTCAAGTCCAAATCAGATTAGACTCAGTTAGTTTAAACGGCCTCTGTGAAGACCCATAAGCTTTTTTGTAATACTAGGAGATGAATGGAAAGACAAAAACTAATAGAAGGTAGAAGGTGGGGATTTGTCCCTGTAATGGCTGTTGTCTTTTTCAGACCAGCTTTTCTTCTTTTTTTTTCTGGTAACATAACCTAGCCCCTCAGCCTGATGAGAAATCAGAAGACCTGGACTCCACCAATTATAGTGTCCTTCTGTCCTCAGACATTGTGGAAGCCAGGATGACAAGTGATGGTCAGGGAATGCAAACAGATCTCTCCTGAAATTGTTCCACCTGAAGTTGATGGGGCAGAACTTCTTTACATTTCTGGTGGCAGAGCTATAAGGATGACTTGAAAGACACATTTTCCCATCACATGGAGAGAGAGATAAGAAAGGATGTGGTCAGCACAGGTAAAAAGCAGAGATGACAAACAGAAATAGAGAAAGGGATAGACTTAACAACATTGATGGAGTGTCTTGAGAACATTCAGGGATGATATTGACTCACTCCAGAGGTCAATACTATCTTTTGTCCTGAGACTGATTTTGTAAGCCTATAACCTCCCATTATTGAGTGAATGCTAGCTTGTGTTGTATTCATGTCACTTGAAACTAAAAGATGTTCCTATATTAGTGGTCCCCAAAGCTGAAGTTTTCTTTTCACTCTGGCATGGGATACTTGGTTTCTGCTAGTTTGGTTTTATTCTGCCCTTAGTAATCTCACTTTTTGCTATTGTTCTGTCTATTTTTCCAAACTGTTTTCCAACAAGACCTTAAAGGATATACCTTGTACTACATATGCATAATGAATGTTCTGGAAGATTAAGGATATTATCTTTGTATTATAGAAATCTCAGAAATGTTTGTGTATACTCCACATAAAATTCTGGATTTTCTACCTCACGGCACCCCATTTCACAAGCCACTCCATTTAACAAGCTGGAAAATGGCTTGCAAAGTAAGCTTAGTGGAATTCTATCACTCCAGGAGAAATCTTCACTGTTTTAGGAAAAGAATGCTTGGCTGGAACATAAAACATCATTTAGTCTTCTTTCTAACATCCTGTAAGGATTGGGATTCTGGGAAAGTAATACAATAAAAATAGCAAAAATCGCATTTTCCAGGATTCATAAGTAGTTGGGAGCCAATCGTTTTGTAAAAGAGTATTCACTGATTTTAGAATTAGGAAACCTCTGGGACATATTTGATTATAAGTGAAAGAAACATAACTCCAGTGATCTCATACAACTTTAATAACCATTAGTCTGGATGCAACTGATACTGATCATATCAATGGCTAAGTCAAAGTCACAGAGGAATTTACCATAGGAATACAACCATTTCTTGTCTGTTGATAAATTTTAATTTTTTTAAATTCCAGCATTTCCCCAGTCTTTGTACCACCTGCACTCTTGATATACAGCATGGGAGGAGGTCAGTGTTATTATCTAAAAATTCATTTTCCAAATCCTAACAACTTAGAATTTGAGAACCATTAGTCAGCATAACATTAAAATATTTACTAATCAACAACTCTGCATTAATAATATTAATCCCCACCAAAATATCCCACCCAGCTTCACACTGGTGTCTATTTTGCTACTTCTGGTCCTGGTGTCTTTCCAGTTGTGCCATGAAATTGCAAATCTTGCAATGTAGGAGTTCTACCAAGGTGAGGAAAGTTTTTTAGAGAATTGCTGGAATCATATGGAAAGCTATTTAAAAATGAAACTCTAGCAGGCTTAAATGCCATGAAAGCCATCAAAGAAGACAAAAGTCAATAAATATAGGGATGCAAAATAAAATGATTTGGATATCAAAATAAAATGACGTTAATGAAACTCATATTTTTTGCAAAATAAACCATATATGTGCTATTACTCTTCTGCTATAATGCCATTTGTCAACAAAAGGCTATTTTGATCCATTCCTTATATGTCTTAACAATTGTAATATACATAAAATTTAGTGATAATCTAAATTTTGTTTAATAAATAAAAATTATTTTTATGTTTTTAGTTTTAATTTTCAAGACTAATTCTCAGACAAACCTTACGTCTCTAATTTACTTGGAAAAGCTGATCTCCACTTTAAATGAATTCATTTTTGAGTGGCCTTTTCTTGGTTCCAATTTTCTTTTGGTAATAAGAACGCTTGTGTCTCTCTGACAGCACTCATTACATTGTTGACATTTATGTTTCCCATACCAAACTATGAATTCTTTAAAGTCAGGTACCTTCTTTAATTCATATTTGATTCCTCTAATGCTTAGCTGAGTACCTGCTCATAAAGATGGTGGAATAAATGAATGTATGAGTACATGAATATAATAGGTATCAGCAGCTATTTGTCAAAGGACCTGGATATTTCTTTTCTTTTTTTTTAACATCTTTATTGAGGTATAATTGCTTTACATTGTTGTATTGGTTTCTGATGTATAACAAAGTGAACATGCTATACGTATACATATATCACCATACCCGCTCTCTCTTGCGTCTCCCTCCCAGCCTCTCTATCACACCCCTCTAGGTGGTAACAAAGCACTGAGCTGATCGCCCTGTGCTATGCACATGCTTCCCACTAGCTATCAATTTTACGTTTGGTAGTGTATATATGTCAATGGCACTCTCTCACTTCTCCTCCCCATGTCCTTACCTTTCTTCTCCCCATGTCCTCACCTTTCTTCTCCCCATGTCCTCAAGTACATTCTCTACATCTGCGCCTTTATTCCTGTCCTGCCCCTACGTTCTTCAGAACATTTAAAATTTTTTTTAGATTCCGTATATATGTGTTAGCATATGATATTTGCTTTTCTTTCTAACTTACTTCACTCTGTATGACAGACTCTAGTTCCAACCACCTCACTACAAATAACTCAATTTCGTTTCTTTTTATGGCTGAGTAATATTCCATTGTATATATGTGTCACATCTGCTTTACCCATTCATTTGCCGACGGACATTTAGGTTGCTTCCATGTCCTGACTATTGTAAATAGTGCTGCAATGAATATTTACGTACGTGACTCTTTTGAATTATGGTTTTCTCAGGGTATATACACAGCAGTGGGATTGTTGGGTTGTATGGTAGTTCTATTTTTAGTTTTCTAAGGAATGTCCATACTGTTCTCCAGAGTGGCTGTATCCATTTGCATTCCCACCAACAGTGCAAGAGCGTTCCCTTTTCTCCACACCCTCTCCAGCATTTATTGTTTATAGATTTTTGTTGATGGCCATTCTGACCAGTGTGAGTTGATACCTCATTGCAGTTTTGATTTGCATTTCTCTAACAATTAGTGATATTGAGCACCCTTTCATGTGTTTGCTGGCAATCTGTATATCTTCTTTGGAGAAATGTCTGTATAGATCTTCTGCCCATTTTTGGATTGGGTTGTTTCTTATTTTGATATTGAGCTGCATGAGCTGCTTGTATATTTTGGAGATTAATCCCTTGTCAGTTGCTTCATTTGCAAATATTTTCTCTCATTCTGAGGGTTGTCTGTGTGTCTTCTTTATGTTTTCCTTTTCTGTGCAAAAGCTTTTAAGTTTCATTAGGTCTCATTTGTTTATTTTTGTTTTTCTTTCTGTTTCTCTAGAAGGTGGGTCAAAAAGGATCTTGCTGTGATTTATGTCATAGAGTGTTCTGCCTATGTTTTCCTCTAAGAGTTTGATAGTTTCTGGCCTTACATTTAGGTCTTTAAACCATTTTGAGTTTATTTTTGTGTATCGTGTTAGGGAGCGTTGTAATTTCATTCTTTTACATGTAGCTGCCCAGTTTTCCCAGCACCATTTATTGAAGAGGCTGTCTTTTCTCCATTGTATATTCTTGCCTCCTTTATCAAAAATAAGGTGACCATATGTGTGTGGGTTTATCTCTGGGCTTTCTATCCTATACTATTGACCTATATTTCTGTTTTTGTACCAGTACCATACTGTCTTGATTACTGTAGCTTTGCAGTGTAGTCTGAAGTCTGGGAGCCTGATTCCTCCAGCTCTGTTTTTCTTTCTCAAGATTGCTTTGGCTATATGTGGTCTTTTGTGTTTCCATACAAATTGTGAAATTTTTGTTATACTTCTGTAAAAAATGCCATTGGTAGTTTGATAGGGATTGCACTGAAAGTGTAGATTGCTTTGGGTAGCATATTCATTTTCAGAATGTTGATTCTTCCAATCCAAGAACATGGTATGTCTCTCCATCTGCTTGTATCATCTTTACTTTCTTTCATCAGTGTCTTATAGTTTTCTGCATACAGGTCTACTTAGGTAGGTTTATTCCTACATATTTTATTCTTTTTGTTGCAGTGGTAAATGGGAGTGTTTCCTTAATTTCTCTTACAGATTTTTCATCATTCGTGTAATGGAACACAAGAGATTTCTGTGCATTAATTTTGTATCCTGCTACTTTACCAAATTCATAGATTAGAATTAGTAGTTTTCTGGTAACATCCTAAGATTCTCTATGTATAGTATCATGTCATCTGCAAACAGTGACAGCTTTACTTCTTTTCCGATTTGGATACCTTTTATTTCTTTTTCTTCTCTGATTGCCGTGGCTAAAACTTCCAAAACTATGTTGAATAATAGTGGTGAGAGTGGACAACCTTGTCTTGTTCCTGATCTTAGCGGAAATGGTTTCAGTTTTTCACCATTGAGAATGATGTTGGCCATGGGTTTGTCATATATGGCCTTTATTACATTGAGATAAGTTCCTTCTATGTCTGCTTCTGAAGTGTTTTTATCATAAATACGTGTTGAATTTTGTCAAAAGCTTTTTCTGCATCTATTGGGATGATCATATGGTTTTTCTCCTTCAATTTGTTAATATGGTGTATCACATTGAGTGATTTGCATATATTGAAGAATCCTTGCATTCCTGGGATAAACCTCACTTGATCATGGTGTATGATCCTTTTAATGTGCTGTTGGATTCTGTTTGCTAGTATTTTGTTGAGGATTTTTGCATCTATGTTCATCAGTGATATTGGTCTGTAGTTTTCTTTCTTTGTGACATCTTTGTCTGGTTTTGATATCAGGGTGATGGTGGCCTCGTAGAACGAGTTTGGGAGTGTTCATCCCTCTGCTATATTTTGGAAGAGTGTGTGAAGGATACGTGTTAGCTGTTCTCTAAATGTTTGATAGAGTTCGCCTGTGAAGCCATCTGGTCCTGGGCTTTTGTTTGTTGGAAGATTTTTAGTCACAGTCTCAATTTCAGGGTGTGTGATTGGTCTGTTCATATTTTCTATTTCTTCCTGGTTCAGTCTCGGAAAGTTGTTCTTTTATAAGAATTTTTCCATTTCTTCCAGGTTGTCCATTTTATTGGAATATAGTTGCTTGTAGTAATCTCTCATGATCCTTTGTATTTCTGCAGTGTCTGTTGTTATTTATCCTTTTTCCATTCTAATTCTATTGATTTGAGTCTTGTCCCTTTTTCTCTTGATGAGTCTGGCTAATGGTTTATCAAGTTTGTTTATCTTCTCAAAGAACCAGCTTTTACTTTTATTGATCCTTGCTATTTTTTCCTTCATTTCTTTTTCATTTATTTCTGATCTGATCTTTATGATTTCTTTCCTTCTGCTAACTTTGGGGTTTTTTTTGTTCTTCTTTCTATAATTGCTTTAGGTGTAAGGTTAGGTTGTTTATTTGAGATATTTCTTGTTTCTTGAGGTAGGATGGTATTGCTATAAACTTCTCTCTTAGAACTGATTTTACTGCATGCCATAGGTATTGGGTTGTCGTGTTTTCATTGTCATTTGTTTTTAGTTATTTTTTGATTTCCTCTTTGGTTTCTTCAGTGATCTCTTGTTATTAAGTAGTGTATTGTTTAGCCTCCATGTGTTTGTATTTTTTACAGATTTTTCCTGTAATTGATATCTAATCTCATAGCATTGTGGTCAGAAAAGATACTTGATATGATTTCAATTTTCTTAAATTTACCCATGTTTGATTTGTGTCCCAAGTAATGATCTTTCCTGGAGAATATTCCATGAGCACTTGAGAAGAAAGTGTATTCTGTTGTTTTGGGGTATAATGTCCTATAATTATCAGTTAAGTCCATCTTGTTTAATGTATCATTTAAAGCTTGTGTTTCCTTATTTGTTTTCATTTTGGATGATCGGTCCATTGGTGAAAGCACCGTGTTCAAGTCCCCTCTATGACTGTGTTACTGTCAATTTCTCCTTTTATGGCTGTTAGCATTTGCCTTATGTATTGAGGTGCTCCCCTGTTGGGTGCATATATATTTATAATTGTTATATCTTCTTCTTGCATTGATCCCTTGATCATTATGTAGTGCCCTTCTTTGTGTCTTGTCATAGTCTTTTTTTTTAAGTCTATTTTGTCTTTTTCCATCCCCTCACTTTCAGTCTGTGTCCCTAGGTCTGAAGTGGGCCTCTTATAGACAGCATATATATGGGTCTTGTTTTTTTATCCATTCAGCCAGTATAGACTTTTGGTGGGAGCATCTAATCCGTTTACATTTAAGGTAGTTATTGATATGTATGTTCCTTTTACCATTTTCTTAATTGTTTTGGGTTTGTTATTGTAGGTCTTTACCTTCTCTTGTGTTTCTTGCCTAGAGAAGTTCCTTTAGCATTTGTTGTAAGGCTGGTTTGGTGGTGCTGAATTCTCTTAGCTTTTGCTTGTCTGCAAAGGTTTTAATTTCTCTGTCGAATCTGAATGAGATCCTTGCTGGGTAGAGTAATCTTGGTTGTAGGATTTTTCCTTTCATCACTTGAATATGTCTGCCACTCCTTTCTGGTTTTCACAGTTTCTGCTGGAAGATCAGCTATTAATCTTATGGGGTTTCCCTTGTATGTTATTTGTTGTTTTCCCCTTGCTGCTTTTAATATTTTTTCTTTGTATTTAATTTTGATATTTTGATTAATATGTGTTTTGGTGTGTTTCTCCTTTGATTTATCCTGCATGGGACTCTCTCTGTTTCCTGGACTTGACTTACTATTTCCTTTCCCATATTAGGGAAGTTTTCAACTATAATCTCTTGAAATGTTTTCTCAGTCCCTTTATTTTTATCTTTTTCTTCTGGGACCCTATAATTTGAATATTTGTGTTTTTAGTGTTGTCCCAGACGTCTCTGAGATTGTCCTCAATTCTTTTCATTCTTTTTTATTTATTCTGCTCTGTGGTAGTTATTTCCACTATTTTATCTTCCAGGTTACTTATCTGTTCTTCTGCCTCAGTTATTCTATTGATTCCTTCTAGAGAATTTTTAATTTCATTTATTGTTTTGTTCATCACTGTTTGTTTGCTCTTTAGTTCTCCTAGGTCCTTGTTAAATTTGTCTTATATTTTCTCCATTCTATTTCCAAGATGTTGGATCATCTTTACTATCATTACTCTGAATTCTTTTTCAGGTAAACTGCCTATTTCTTCTTCATTTGTTTGGTCTGGTGGGTTTTTGCCTTGCTCCTTCATCTGCTGTGTGTTTCTCTGTCTTCTCATTTTTCTTAACTTACTGTGTTTGGGTTCTCCTTTCACAGGCTGCAGGTTTGTAGTTCCTTTTGTTTTTGGCGTTTGCCCCCAGTGGCTAAGGTTCATTCAGTGAGTTGTGTAGGCTTCCTTGTGCAGGGGAATGGTGCCCATTTTCTGGTGGATGAGGCTGCATCTTGTCTTTCTGGTGGGCAGGGCCGTGTCCAGTGGTGTGTTTTAGGGTGTCTGTGACCTTATTATGATTTTAGGCAGTCTCTCTGCTAATGGGTGGGGTTGTGTTCTTGTCTTGCTAGTTGTTTGGCATAGGGTGTCTAGCACTGTAGCTTACTGGCCATTGGCTGGAGCTGGGTCTTCATGTTGAGAGAGAGATCTGGGAGAGCTCTGGCCAATTGATATTACTTGGAGCTGGGAGGTCTCTGGTGGTCCAAAGTCCTGAAGTTGGCTCTCCACCTCTGAGGCTCAGGCCTGACAACTGGCCATAGAACAAAGACCCTGTCCCCAACATGCCTCAGAAAAAAAGAGAGAAGAAAGAAATGAAACAGAATAAAATAAAGTTATTAAAATAAAAAAATTAAAAATATTATTAAAATAAAAAAATTTTAAAGTAATTAAAAAAAAAAGAGAGCAACCAAACCAATTAACAAATCCACCAATGATAACAAGCACTAAGAGCTAAACTAAGATAAACATATAAATCAGAAACTGGTCAGTGGCATACAGGAAACCCCAAGTCTGCAGTTGCTGCCAAAATCCACCACAATTTTGGATGATTCATTGTCTATTCAGGTATTCCATAGATGCAGGGTACATCAAGTTGATTACGGAGATTTAATCCATTGCTCTTGAAGCTGCATGGAGAAATTTCCCTTTCCATTCTTTGTTTGCACAGCTCCTGGGGTTCAGCTTTGGATTTGGCCTGCCTCGGCATGTAGGTTGCCCTCTTGTGTCTGTTCTTTGCCCAGACAGGAGGGTATAAAGGAGCAGCTGATTAGGGTTCTCTGTCTCTCTCAGGCCAGGTGGAGGGAGGGGTATGGAATGCGTGGTGAGCCTGCAGTGGCCAATGACAGCATGAAATTGCAACAGCCTGAGGCAGGCTGTGTGTTCTCCCAGGGAACTTGTCCCTGGATCACAGGACCCTGGCAATGGTGAGCTGCACAGACTCCCAGGAGGGGAGGTGTGGATAGTGACCTGTTCTTGCACACAGGATTCTTCCTGGCTGCAGCAGCAGCGTTAGCATTTCATGCCCCATCTCTGGTGTCCACACTGATAGCCGCAGCTTGCTCCTATCTCAGAAGCTCATTTAGGCGGTGCTCTGAATCCCTTCTCCTCACACACCCCTAAACAGTGGTCTCTTGCCTCTTAGGCAGGTTCAGTTTTTCCTGGACTCCCTACCGGCTAGCTGTGGCACACTAGCCCCCTCAGGCTGTGTTCACACAGCCAACACCACTCCTCTCCCTGGGATCTGACCTCCAAAGCCTGAGCCTCAGCTCCCAGCCCCCACCCGCCCCAACGGGTGATCAGAAAAGCCTCTCAGGCTGGTGAGTGCTGGTTGGAATGGATCCTCTGTGCGGGAATCTCTCCACTTTGCCCTCTGCACCCCTGTTGCTGTGTTCTCCTCTGTGGCTCCAAAGATTCCCCACCCACCCATCCCCCTGTCTCTGCCATTTAAGGGGCTTCCTAATGTGTGGAAACCTTTCTTCCTTCACAGCTCTCTCCCAGAGGTGCAGGTCCCATCCCTCTTCTTTTGTCTCTGTTTTTTCTTTTGCCCTACCCAGGTATATGGGGAGTTTCTTGCCTTTTGGGAAGTGTGAGGTCTTCTGCCAGCATTCAGTAGGTGTTCTGTAGGAGCTGTTCCACATGTAGATGTATTTTTGATGTATTTGTGGAGAGGAAGGTGATCTCCACTTCTTACTCCTCCTCCATCTTGACGGTCCTCAAGCTCTGGAACTTTCATTTAAGATTGATGTCCTCAGTCCTGGAGGTCTTAGTAGTCTATTTGTAGAGTCATAGACCTGGACCAGATAATCTCTTGAAGCCTTTAAACTTTAGCAATTCCTAAACTATTTTGCATTTGGCTTCCTTTGAAAATATAATCATGAAGTGTAGTTTAAATATAGATAATTATAACTCAGATAAAAAAGAGTTTCCCAAGATATCCAAGGGAACTGATCCCTTACAAAACTATTTCTTGTCACTAAGAAGGGCCAACTTTTAGATGAGAAATCAACAAGCATATCTTCCAAGAGTTATGATAAACACTTGAGAATGGTCTAGTGTCGATTCAAGGAGCCAGTGGCATGATAAACTGCTGCCAAAAAGGTCTTGGGACAGCCCAAAAAGTGGCTCAGAAGCTGGCTGAACTTGGAATGATGTTGGCCCCAGAAGGGTTTGCACACTCAGCCCTAAGTTGGCGACATGCTTCTTTGATTCACTTAATGGAAAGTAACCCTAAAGGGAGCCTCTCTGGCTGGCCTGGAACTATATGGCTCAGACTAAACATATTAAATTCATTACAGCAAATTGTTCTTTGGCCCCTGGTGGCTGCAGGGCTACAGGGAGGACAGAAAGCCTTGCTGCTGTCAGGACATTGGAAATCTGCCACTGGAGATACAGATGGAGGTGGGAATGGATTTTCCACAGATTCAAAAATGGGAGTCATTATGCAATTAAAATTGATTGATTTAATGGCTTAAATGATGATATAATGTGCCCAGGGGAGACCCACAAAGGGCTTTTGTGGGCTTGAACAAGCACTCTGAAAAAGCATCCCTGGAGTTCCATGCAGGGCTAAACGGCTCTGCATTTGGTGACATTGAATGCCACACACAGGTCAATATTAACAAGAATACTTTACATCATTCCTCTGCCCTAAAGACAAATGAGAGGTGACAAATGCAGTTCAATTTACTGATCACCTACTATGTCCCAGGTGTCCTTCTAGGCACTGTGCTGTGGACATGTCTTAGAAGTGCTCTAAGTTCTGAATCAGGCTTCTAAAAAGGGCCAAGGGAGGAAGTCTAAAGTACTTAGATAGCTCTGGTTCAGCTGACTCCTACTCCTGCTGTCTATCCAATTCAGATGTTTCTTTGGATGAAGATGAGGAGGCAGTGAGCAGAAAAGCTGTGACAGGTCCAGGTACCATTGAGAAAAGCAAAGTATATTCAGAGTTGTGCAACCATCACTATGATCAAATTTAGAACATTTTTATTGCCCCACAAAGAAATTCCATGTTGGAGACCTGATGTCATCAAGACGGTGACATGGGTTTTTCCCTCCTTCAGTCTCCCTTACAAGAGGACGAACTAACTACTACAGAGACAATAGACCATTGTGAAAATCCCAGAACCTGGGGGTGAGGTTGAAGCACACCCCTGGATCCCAGAGACCTAGAAGGGCCACATTAGAATGGTAAGAGGGGTAGTTTCAATTTCATCCCTCCCCCAGGCTGGCACAGTGTCAAAATGAGAGGGTGCTCTGGGCCTATGGTTTCTCCAGTGAGAAAGGAAAACCCAAAGTGGACATCCAGCTCCCCCAGCATGGTGGGACACTTCCCAGGAGACCCACTAAGGTCTTGCCTCACAGGGGTCACTGGGGAAATCTGCAGGGCTTGACCACTGGGAGCAGATAGAGATGAAGAAGAAGAGCAAGGCTTAGAGCAACCAGCGCTCAGATCTTGGAGACAATGTTAGTTCTTTCAGCTGTGCCCAAGCAGACATCCCAGCTAGTGACTCTCCCCATCTGTAGAGTCAAGTCAGTGGCCCTGTCTGTCCAAAGAGCTTAGTTGGCAGTTTTGCCTGATTTGGGTCCCTAGTCAATGGGTAATAAGAGCCATGGAGCCAGTTCTATGGCCCCACCCAGGCAGAGAAGAAAATTTGAATCTCACCCAACTGCAGAGTGTAACCTTCAGCCCCACCCCCCAAGGAAGTTGGCCAGAGAACCCATGCAGTGAGGAGCCCATATGACAGCCCACCTCAGAGAGTGAGCCAAGCCAGCAGCCTTGCCCAAATGCTGAGTACAGCCTCTGGTCCCACAAAACCAGGGTACCTGAATAGTCACTGTGGGAAGCCTCAGAGACTAGCCTACCATACGCCCAGCCAGGGAGCATAGCTTACAACCCCACCAAGAGCAGAGCCTAGCATTAGGGCCTGCCTGATTGATGAACACAACCTTTGGTCTCCCTCAGGCAGGGAGCCCAGCCAGTGACCTCACTCAATCTTGGTGCATAGCCTACAGCCCCACCCTACTAGAACTCAGACAGAGACCATGCCCAACTGCAGAACATAGTTCCCAACCCCACCCAACTGCAGGATACAGTTGGCAGCCCTGCCTGACAAGAAACCCCAACCAGTGACCTAATCCAACAGCAGAGCATAGCAAGTGGCCTACCTGATCACAAAGACCAGCTTGCAGCCCTGCTTGATTATAGGGCACAGTCTGAGGCCTCACCTGACCAGGAGCCACTGGGGAGCCCAGCCTGTATCTCTGCCCATCACAGAGTCCAACCAGTGGCACTGCCCTACCAAGGAACAAAGACTGCAAACTTGCCTGACCAGAGGTGCTTACAGGACCCAGCTAATGGCCTCAAAATAGAAGAGACAGTAGCCCGGCCCAACAAAGGAGCTCATGCAGCAGCCCTGCTTGAATATGGAGTCCAGGAAGCAGGCCCACCCAACTTTCAGGAGCCAGAGAGCAATACCTTCCCCTAACTTCAGAGCATGGACAGTGATCTAGCCCAATTAGACATCCCGATAGCAAGTTTTTCCTACTTGCAGGAATGACCACTGACCCATGTAGTACACCATTAGTACAGTCAGCTGAACTGATTGATGTAGATCTTTCCCTGCCAAAGCAAACCTGTGAAGTCTAGGAAAAAAGACCACTTACTCAAATATGGAGATACCAACACGAGGATACAAGGATCATGAAGAATCAGGTAAACATAAAACCAACAAAGGTCTAATAACTGACCGTAAAAAAAAAAAATCTATGAACTGTGTCACAAAACATTAAGAATAATCCTCTTGGGCTTCCCTGGTGGCACAGTGGTTGAGAGTCCACCTGCCGATGCAGGGGACACAGGTTCGTGCCCCGGTCCAGGAAGATCCCACATGCCATGGAGCAGCTGGGCCTGTGAGCCATGGCTGCTGAGCCTGCACGTCCAAAGCCTGTGCTCCGCAAGCAACGGGAGAGGCCACAAGAGTGAGAGGCCCGTGTACCGCAAAAACAAACAAACAAACAAACAAAGAATAATCCTCTTAAAGAAGAAATGCTGAAAGGAGTTCTTCCAGCTGAAATGAATAGACAATAATAACAGGAAAACATGAAAATATAAAACATGCCAGTAAAGGTGAGAATATCATCAAATTCAGAATATTCTAATATTGCAATATAGTGGTGTTTTAATCACTTAACTGTAGTACAAAATTTTAAAGGGCAAAAGTATTAAGAATAATGATAGCTACCATAATTTGTTAATGGATACACAATATAAAAGGAAGTAAATTATGATATTAAAAACATAAATTATAAGGTAGGAGGTAAGTGAAAGAGTAGAGATTTTATATGTGACAATGTTAAGTTGTTATCAGCATTAAATAGACTATCTATAAAATGTTTTATGTAAACTGCATGATAATGTCAAAGAAAACCTACAGTAAAGGCATAAAAGATAAAAGAAGGGGATCAAAGCACACCACTATGAAAAATTATCAACCTACAAAGAAAAACAGCAAAAGAGGAAGAAAGGAACAAAGGAACTACAAAACAGCCAGAACAAAATAAGATGACTATAGTAAGTCCTTACCTAACAGTAATTACTTTAAATGTAAGTGGATTAAATTTTCCAACCAAAAGACACAGAATGGCTGAAGGGATTAAAAGAAAAAGATCCAACAATATGCTGCCTATAAGAAATTCACTTTAGCCTTAAGGACACACACAGGCTGAGAGTAAAGGAATGGAGAAAGTTATTTCAAGCAAATGGTAACCAAAAGAAAGCCAGGATGGCTATACTTACATCAAACAAAATAGACTTTAAGCTAAAAATGGTCACAGGAGACAATGAAGGTCATTATGTAATGACAAAGGAGTCAATCCAGCAAGAAGCTGTAACAATAGTAAATACTTATGCACACAACATTGGAGCAGCTAAGTGTATAAAGCCAATACTAACAGAACTAAAATGAGAAATAAACAGCAATACAATAATAGTTGAGGACTTTAATACCCCACTCTCAACAATGGATAAATCACCCAGATAATCAATAAGGAAACAACTGATTCAGACAACACCATCAACCAAATTGATCTAACAGACATATAGAGGACATGCTATCCAACAGCTGCAGAATACACATTCTTCTCAAGCACCAAACAGAGCATTTTCTAGGATAGGTCATATGCTAGGCCACAAAATAAGTCACAGAAAACCCAAGAACATAAAAATTATGTCAAGTAACTTTTCTGACCACAAATAGTATGAAACCATAAATCAATAACCAGAAGAAAGCTGGAAAATTAACCAAAAAAAAAGGAAATTAAAAACACAGTCTTTAATTGTTAAAGAAGAAATAAAAACAAACAAACAAAAATGAGATAAACAAAAATGGAAACAACATACCAAAATTTATGGGATGCAGGAAAAGCAGTTCTAAGAGAAAAATTTGTAGCTATAAACCCATACATTAAGAAAAAAAGATCTTAAATAAACAACCTAACATTAAACCTCAAAGAACTAGAAGAAGAACAAACTAGGCCCAAATCTAGCAGGAGGAAGAAAATAATAAAGACTAGAGCAGAAATAAACAAAATTGACAAACCTGTAGCTGGACAAACCAAGAAAACAAAGAGAAAAGACTCAAATAAATAAAATTATAAATGAAAGAGGAGACATTACAGCTAATATCACAGAAATACAAAGGATCAAAAGAGACTATTATGAATAATTAAACACAAACAAATTAATCAACATAGAGTAAATGGATAAATCCTAGAAATGTACAACATACTAAGACTGAATCATGAAAAAATAGAAAATCTGAACAGACTAATAATGAATAAGGATATTTATTAGCAATCAAAAACCTCCTAACACAGGACCAGATGGTTTCACTTGTGAATCCTACCAAATATTTAAAGAAGAATTAACACCAATTCTTCTCAAACTCTTCCAAAATATTGAAGTGGAGGGAATACTCCCAAACTCATTTTAAAAGGCCAGCATTAGCCAAATTCATCTATCAAAACTAGATAAGGATGCTAGAAGAAAAGAAAACTACAGTTAATATCCCTAATGAATATACATGCAAAAATTCTCAACAAAATACTAGCAAACTGAATTCAACAGCCCATTACAATGATCATAAACCATGATTAAGTGTGATTCATCCCTGGGATGCAAGGATGGTTCAACATACACAAATCAATAAATGTGTTACATTACATTAATAGAATAAAAGGTAAAATCATGTAATCATCTCAAGAGATTCAGAAAAAACATTTGACAAAATTCAATATGATTTCATGATAAAAACTCTCATCACATTAGATTTAGAAGGAATGTACCTCAGTATAATAAAGGCTATATATGGCAAGCCCACAGCTAACGTGAAAGGTTAAACAGGTAAAAGTTGAAAGTTTTTCCTTTAAGACCAGGAACACCCTTACCACATCCATTCAATATAGTACTGGAAGTTCTATCCAGAGCAATCAGGTAAGAAAAAGAATTAAGAAGTTATTTAAATCAGAAAAGAAGAAGTAAAATAGTGCCTGTTTGCAGATGACATGATCTTATATATAGCGAACCCTAGAGAGTCTATCAGAAAACTATAAGAACTAATAAATGAATTCAGTAAAGTTGCAAGATACAATGCCAACATATAAAAATCAGTTGTATTTCAAAACACTAACAAGGAACTATCTAAAAATGATATAAACAATCTCATTCACAGTAGCATCAAAAATAATAAAATACTCAGTAATATTTTAACCAAGGAAATAAAAGATTTATACACTGAAAACTATAAGGCACCAATAAAAGAAATTGAAGAAGACACAAATAAATGGAAAGATATCCTTTGTTCATAGATTGGAAGAATCAATATTGTTAAAATGTCCATACTACCCAAAGCCATCTATAGATTCAGTGCAATCTTTATTAAGATTCTGGTGACTTTTTTTTTACAGAAATAGAAAATACAATTCTAAAATTTTTATGGAACACAAAAGACTTAGAATAGCCAAAGCAAACTTGAGAAGGAAGAACAAAGCTGGAGGCATCACATTTCCAGATTTCAATCTATATATAAGCCTATAGTAATCAAAACAGCATGGTACTGGCATAAGAACAAACATATAGATCAATGCAATAGAATAAAGAGCCCAGAAATAAACCCATGCATACAGGGTCAACTAATATTTGATGAGAGAGCCAAGAATACCCAGTGGGGAAAAGAGAGTTTTTCAATAAATGGTGCTGGGAAAACTGGATATTCACATGCAGAAAAATAAAACTGGGCTCCTATCTTAAGCCACTCACAGCAGGAGAAACTGGTGAAGGTAGTCAAAGGATATAAACTTCTAGTTATAAGATGAATATGATCTGGGAATGTAATATGCGGCATGGTGACTATAGTTAACAATAATATATTGTACACTTGAAAGTTCCTAAGAGAGTAGATCATAAAAGAGTCCTCATCACACACACACACACACACACACACACACACACACACAAAATCATAACTATGTGAGGTGATAAGTGTGTTAACTAACCTTAACCTTAGTGGTAATCTTTTCACGGTATATACACATATCAAATCATCATGTTATGTACCTTAAACTTAAACAATGTTATATGTCAGTTATATCACAGTAAAGCCTGGGAGTAAAAGTGCTCCAAAACTTATCAAAAAGAATATTTGTCCAGAATGCCAATTAGATGTGGCCTGAACACAAAGAAATTCTATTGAAATGGAGTATAAGAATTTAGGCAAAACACTACTTAACATTAAGCGTGATTGGAACAGGCCACCACCAATGTTTTTAAAACCTCATATTTATAGGTTTGTTGAGCAGGTCCATCTTAAATAATTTGTGTCTAGAGTTGGGATCTTCTCATCAAACTTCCTGGAGTCCTTCACAGCCTCTTGAAGTTAGATCTATTCAAGAGGAAATTTAGAAGATTTTGGTCCTTTTAGTGTAGCTGTCAGGGGATTATGGATAAGGTACAAATTCTGGTCAAGAATTTCACCTAGAATGGGAGATGAATTAGTCCAAGACTGCTTCCATCTAAAGGGCTGCTGAAATCCTTGGTTGTAGGAGCCGTGTAACATAACATCTATCAATGTATTGAATATACCTATTTTTCTCTTTCAAACGAAATTTTGAGTTGCTGTACAAAAAGGGCAATCAACAAAATATTAGTAAAATAGAAACACAATTCATAAACAAATAAAAAGTGAGATTGCACATATACTACTTCAAAAGTATAAGCTAAAATTTTGCCTATAAACTTGCTTCTAACCAAGGCAAAAAAGACACCACAATTTACATTACTCTCATTTTGGAAAGGAGGAGTCAAATCAGTTTTTTTAAAAAGACAAAATAATATTCTAGATGCTAGAAGAAATTTCTCACATAAGAATTTGTCCAGAAAGTATTAAGTGATGTAATAAACAATCCTCATATCTTTCTTTATAGCGAATTAAAAAGTGAATGATGGGTTGGTTCAAGATGGCAGAGTAGAAGGAGATGTGCTCATTCCCTCTTGCGAGAGCACTGCTGAACCATCATCAAGAGGAAGACACTTGAACTCACCAAAAAAGATACCCCACATCCAAAGACAAAACAGAAGCCACATGAGATGGTAAGAGGGTGCAATCACAATAAAATCAAATCCCATAACTGCTGGGTGGGTGACTCACAAACTCAAGAACACTTATACCACAGAAGTGCACTGACTAGAGTGAAGGTTCTAAGCCCCACATCAGGCTTCCCAACCTGGGGGTCCGGCAACAGGAGAAGGAATTCCTAGAGAATAAGAATTTGAAGGCTAGCGGGATTTGATTGCAGGACTTTGACAGGACTGGGGGAAACAGAGACTCCACTCATGGAGGGCATACACAAAGTAGTGTGTGCATCAGGACCCAGGGGAAGGAGCAATGACCCCAGGAGAGACTGAACCAAACCTACCTGCTAGTGTTGGAAGGTCTCCTGCAGAGGCAGGGGGTGGCTGTAGCTCACTGTGAGGACAAGGACACTGGCAGCAGAAGTTCTGGGAAGTATTCTTTGGTGTGAGTCCTCCCAGAATCCACCATTAGCCCCACCAAAGAGCTAAGGGTGCTCCAGTGTTGGGTTGCCTCAGGCCAAACAACCAACAGGGAGGGAAACCAGCCCCACCCATCAGCAGACAAGTGGATTAAAGTTTTACAGAGCTCTGTTCACCAAAGCAACACCCAGCTCTACCCACCACCAGTCCCTCCCATCAGGAAGCTTGCACAAGCATCTTAGGTAGCCTCATCCACCAGAGGGCAAACAGCAGAAGCAAGAAGAACTACAATCCTGCAGCCTGTGGAACAAAAACCACATTCACAGAAAGACAGCCAAGATGAAAAGGCAGAGGGGTATGTACCAGATGAAGGAACAAGATAAATCACCAGGAAAACAACTAAATGAAGTGGAGATAGGCAACATTCCAGAAAAATAATTCAGAATAATAATAGTGAAGATGATCCAGGACCTCAGAAAAAGAATGGAGGCAAAGATCGAAAAGATGCAAGAGATGTTTAACAAAGACCTAGAAGAATTAAAGAAAAAACACCTAGAAGAATTAAAGAAAAAAACAAACAGAGATGAATAATACAGTAACTGAAATGAAAAATACACTAGAAGGAATTAATAGCAGAATAACTGAGGCAGAAGAATGGATAAGTGACCTGGAAGACAGAATGGTGGAATTCACTGCCATGGAACAGAATACAGAAAAAAGAATGAAAAGTGAAGGCAGCCTAAGAGACTTCTGGGACAACATTAAATGCAACAGCATTCACATTATAGGGGTCCCAGAGGAGAAGAAAGAGAGAAAGGACCTGAGAAAATATTTGAAGACATTATAGTAGAAAATTTCCCTAACATGGGAAAAGCAATAGCCACCCAAGCCCAAGAAGCACAGAGAGTCCAAGGCAGGAGAAACCCAAGGAGAAGCACACCGAGACACATAGGAATCAACTTGACAAAAATTAAAGACAAAGAAAAAATATTGAAAGCAACAAGGGAAAAATTGCAAATAACATACAAGGGAACTCCCATAAGGTTAAGAGCTGATTCCTCAGCAGAAATTCTACAAGCCAGAAGGGAATGGCATGATATATTTAAAGTGGTGAAAGGGAAGAACCTACAACCAAGATTACTCTACCCAGCAAGGATCTCATTCAGATTCTACAGAGAAATCAAAAGCTTTACAGCCAGGAATAAGCTAAGAGAATTCAGCACCACCAAACCAGGTCTACAACAAATGTTAAAGGAACTTCTCTAAGTGGGAAACACAGAGAAGAAAAGGACCTACAAAAACAAACCCATAAAAATCAACAAAATGGTAATAGGAACATACATATCGATCATTACCTTAAACATGAATGCATTAAATGCTCCAACGAAAAGACACAGGATTGCTTAATGGATACAAAACAAGACCTATATATATGCTGTCAACAAGAGACCCACTTCAGACCTAGGGACACATACAGACTGAAAGTGAGGGGATGGAAAGAGATATTCCATGCAAATGGAAATCAAAAGAAAGCTGGAGTAGCAATACTCATATCAGAAAAAATAGACTTTAAAACAAAGAATGGGGCTTCCCTGGTGGTGCAGTGGTTGAGAGTCCGCCTGCCAATGCAAGGGACGTGGGTTCGTGCCCTGGTCTGGGAGGATCCCACATGCTGCAGAGCGGCTGCACCCGTGAGCCATGGCCGCTGAGTCTGCACGTCCGGAGCCTGTTGCTCCACAACAGGAGAGGCCACAACAGTAAGAGGCCCACGTACCACAAAAAAAAACAAAAACAAACAACAACAAAAAAAGAATGTTACAAGAGACAATGAAGGACACTACATAATGATCAAGGGATCAATCCAAGAAGAAGATATAACAATTATAAATATATATGCACCCAACATAGGAGCACCTCAATATATAAGGCAACTGCTAACAGCTATAAAAGAGGAAATCGACGGTAACATGGTAATAATGGGGACATTAACTCCTCACTTACACCAATGGACAAATCATTACGACAGAAAATTTATAATGAAATGCAAAATTAATATGAACAATAGACCAGATAGATTTCATTGATATTTATAGGATATTCCATCAAAAAACAGCAGAGTACACTTTCTTCTCAAGTGCACACAGAACATTCTCCAGGATAGATCATATCTTGGGTCATAAATCAAGCCTCAGTAAATTTAAGAAAATTTAAATCATATCAAGCATCATTTTTTTTTTTTTTTTTTTTTTTTTTTGTGGTACGCGGGCCTCTCACTGCTGTGGCCTCTCCCGTTGCGGAGCACAGGCTCCGGACGCGCAGGCTCAGCGGCCATGGCTCACGGGCCCAGCCGCTCCGCGGCATGTGGGATCCTCCCGGACCGGGGCACGAACCCGCATCCCCTGCATCGGCAGGCGGACTCTCAACCACTGCGCCACCAGGGAAGCCCTCAAGCATCTTTTTGGGTCACAACACTATGAGATTAGAAATCAATTACAGGGAAAAAAGAGTAAAAAACACAAACGCACGGAAGATAACAATACGTTACTAAATAACCAAGAGATCACTGAAGAAATCAAAGAGGAAATCAAAAAATACCTAGAGACAAATTACAATGAAAACACAATGATCCAAAACCTATGGGATGCAGCAAAAGCAGTTCTAAGAGGAAAGTTTATAGCAATACAAGCCTACCTCAAGAAACAAGAAAAATCTCAAATAGACAATCTAACATTACACCTAAAGGAACTAAAGAAAGTAGAACAAACAAAACGCAAAGTTAGCAGAAGGAGAGAATTCATAAAGATCAGAGCAGAAATAAATGAAGTAGAAGCAAAGAAAACAGTAGCAAAGATCAATAAAACTAAAAGCTGGTTCTTTGAGAAGATAAACAAAATTGATAAATCATTAGCCAGACTCATCAAGAAAAAGAGAGAGAGGATTCAAATCGATAAAATTAGAAATGAAAAAGGAGAAGTTACAACAGACACCACAGAACTACAAAGCATCCTAAAAGACTACTACAAGCAACTCTATGCCAATAAAATGGACAACCTGGAAGAAATGGACCAATTCTTAGAATGGTATAAACTTCCAGGACTGAACCAGGAAGAAATAGAAAATATGAACAGACCAATCACAAGTAATGAAATTGAAAATGTGATTAAAAATCTTCCAACAAACAAAAGTCCAGGACCAGATGGCTTCACAGGTGAATTCTATCAAACATTTATAGAAGAGCTAACACCCATCCTTCTCAAACTCTTCAAAAAAATTGCAGGGGAAGGCACACTCCCAAAATCATTCTATGAGGCCGCCATCACCCTGATACGAAAACCAGATAAAGATACTACAAAAAAAGGAAATTACAGACCAATATCACTGATGAATATAGATGCAAAAATCCTCAACAAAATACTAGCAAACACAATCCAACAACACATTAAAGGGATCATACACCATGATCAAGTGGGATTTATCCCAGGGATGCAAGGATTCTTCAATATACACAAATCAATCAATGTGATACACCATATTAACAAATTGAAGAATAAAAACCATATGATCATCTCAATAGATGCAGAAAAAGTTTCTGACAAAATTGAACACCACTTATAATAAAAAACTCTGCAGAAAGTGGGCATAGAGGAAACCTACCTCAACATAATAAAGGGGCCATATATGACAAACTCACAGCAAACATCATTCTCAATGGTGAAAAACTAAAAGCACTTCCTCTAAGGTCAGGAACAAGACAAGGATGTCCACTCTTGCCACTATTATTCAACATATTTTTGGAAATCCTATCCACAGCAATCAGAGAAGAGAAAGAAATAAAAGGAATACAAATTGGAAAAGAAGAAGTAAAAATGCCACTGTTTGCAGATGACATGATACTACACATAGAGAATCCTAATTATCTCACCAGAAAGCTACTAGAGCTAATCAATGAATTTGGTAAAATTTCAGGATACAAATTAATGCACAGAAATCTCTTGCATTCCTATACACTACTGATGAAAAATCAGAAAGAGAAATTAAGGAAACACTCCCATTTAGCATTGCAACAAAAAGAATAAAACACCCAGGAATAAACCTACCTAGGGAGACAAAGACCTGTATGCAGAAAACTATAAGACACTGATGAAAGAAATTAAAGATGATACAAACAGATGGAGAGATATACCACATTCTTGGATTGGAACAATCAATATTGTGAAAATGACTATACTACCCAAAGCAATCTACAGATGCAATGCAATCCCTGTCAAATTACCAATGGCATTTTTTACAGAACTAGAACAAAACATCTTAAAATTTGTATGGAGACACAAAAGACCCCGAATAGCCAAAGAAGTCTTGAGGGAAAAAAAACGGAGCTGGAGGAATCAGACTCCCTGACTTCAGACTATACTACAAAGTTACAGTAATCAAGAGAATATGGTACTGGCACAAAAACAGAAATATAGATCAGTGGAACAGGATAGAAAGCCCAGAGATAAACCCACACCTATGGTCAACTTATCTATGATGAAGGAGGCAAGGATATACAATGGAGAAAAGACAGTCTCTTCAATAAGTGGAGTTGGGAAAACTGGAAAGCTACATGTAAAAGAATGAAATTAGAACACTCCATAACACCATACACAAAAATAAACTCAAAATGCTTTAGAGACCTAAATGTAAGGTTGGACACTGTAAAACTCTTAGAGGAAAACATAGGAAAAACACTCTTTGACATAAATCATAGCAAGATCTTTTTTGATCCACCTCCTAGGATAATGGAAATAAAAACAAAAATAAACAAATGGGACCTAATGAAACTTAAAAGCTTTTGCATAGAAAAGGAAATTACAATGAAGACGAAAAGACAACCCTCAAAATGGGAGAAAGTATTTGCAAACAAATCAACAGACAAAGGCTTAATCTCCAAAATATATAAACAGCCCCTGCAGCTCAATATTAAAAAAACAAACAGCCCAATCGAAAAATGCGCAGAAGACCTAAATAGACATTTCTCCAAAGAAGACATACAGATAGCCAAGAAGCACATGAAAAGCTGCTCAACGTCACTGATCATTAGAGAAATGCAAATCAAAACTACAATGAAGTATCACCTCATACCAGTTAGAATGGGCATCAGAAAATCTACAAACAACAAATGATGGAGAGGGTGTGGAGAAAAGGGAACCCTCTTGCACTGTTGGTGGGAATGTAAATTGATACAACCACTATGGATAACAGTATGGAGGTTCCTTAAAAACTAAAAATAGAATTATCATATGACCCAACCATCCCACTACTGGGCATATACCCAGAGAAAACCATAATTCAAAAAGACACATGCACCCAATGTTCATTGCAGTGCTATTTACAATAGTGAAGTCATGGAAGCAACCTAAATGCCCATCAACAGACCAATGGATGAAGAAATTGTGGTACATATATACAATGGAATATTACTCATCCATAAAAAGAAACGAAATTGTGTGATTTGCAGAGACGTGGATGATCTAGAGACTGTCATACAGAGTGAAGTATGTCAGAAAGAGAAAAAGAAATATCGTATATTAACAGATATATGTGGAACCTAAAATAATGGTACAGATGAAGCAGTTTGCCGGGCAGAAATAGAGACACAGATGTAGAGAACAAACGTATGGACACCATGGGGGGAAAGTGGAGGGGGTGGTGGTGGTGTGATGAATTGGGAGATTGGGATTGACATATATACACTAATATGTATAAAATGGATAACTAATAAGAACCTGCTGTATAAAAAAAAATAAAATAAAATTCAGAAAAAAAGAAATAAAAAAATTTTAAAAAGTGCATGCCATCTGTTTGTTTCTTGTAGCAAATTTTGCTAAAAGCTAAAAGAATGCTATTAAAGCAAAACTTGCCGTGGATAAAGTATTCTGCATTCAAATAGCCTAATTTGAACCAAGTTTAGAACTTAGAGAAATAAATGGATCCTCAGAAAAGTAAATGGACAGCTTAACTCTTCATTTTAGAAATCTCACACTTTTTCCTCTCTTCCCCCAGAGTTTATAATTCCAGCAATAATATGTCCTACAAAACACAATAATTTTCAAATAAGTGGGACAAAGGCAATGGAAAGGCACTAACATATATTCTGAAAGACTGATCTCTTGAGAATTTCTGGTTCATATAACTACCCTATATAGTTTCTCTCATCTTTATTTCCAATGGGAGCACAGTAGAAGACATTTGAAGTTATTCTCTTAGATGGGAGTCTAAGCACCAATTGCAAGCACATCCTATAAAGAAACTCCAATTACCAGGAGAACGTTGATAGTTCCACAAGTGTTCTCCTTAGAAGACAGATTGTAGGAGCATCTGTGAGCAAAGTAAGGAGTTTCCTGATGAATATAGTTATATATTCACTCTGGTATTTGAAAAAAATTCCTGAATTCAGTCTCCAAAATCTCTCATTCTAGAAGGCAGAAATGGTATTGGCCTTGATGTTCTTCAAAGTGTAGAACTGCTGGCTTCATAGAAAACCCCCAATAATATTCCTGTGGAACATGCCAGAATGATGCCATTTCTCTAAAGGAGTGATCTCCACTCTTCACCACTGTCCTGGATCCTGAGCTGCATGGGGCAACACTGCTAGATGATTACTGCTGGACGACACTTGACTAGGGAAGAAAGACATGAACCTAAGTGGTCCTTTTTGCCTACTGAACTACCATTTTTTCCCATCCTTTCAACCCAGGAAAAAGGTGACTGAAGAAGAAGGAAAAAAGACCTTCAGACCATTCTATAGAAGAAGCAGAGTGACATGAAGTCACTGCACCAAGAGACCTCTCACTTTCCCCACTTAGATCCTTTGGATCAGGTGGGTGGCAGATAAAGGTATATTAAAGATATGTCCTTTGTCATCCACAAGGAAAGCATATGTATGAGACAACTTTCAATGCTCTTTTTTTTATGAGCTCAGCCCATTAAATTTATGATGTGGAAGAATGGAGGGAAAGGAGCAGAAACTCTAGTCATGGAGGTTGGAATTGACCATAATTTATGAAACAGTTTAGGCCATAAAAACTTCCGTTTAGCTCAAGACATCTGCTATCTTCCCACTAATTATTTATCTCTTGATTTTCTCCTATGTACATGAAACTAAGAATCTAAGTTTCTTACTGTGGAGAAGGCAATACCAAGCAGCCCACAAGCAAAGAGGCATTCAACATACCAGGTGGAAATGGATGTCTGGCAGAGGCATTTCACTTGCATTATTTCACTCAACTCTCACTTCTACTGAACAAGTCCATGTGACTTGGCCTCTTCAGTATCTCATGTCTTCCAAGTCTCTCCATTCAAGTCACTGGTTCTGGCCTCAGCCACAGTCATCTGTTCCCTGGCTACTGTAATTGCCTCCCAGTTGATCTCCTACTTCCTCTCCAAGATCTTTTCACTTCATCCACCATAACTGGACTCACAAATATGAGCATGACATTCACCTGGTTAGAAATCTTCTATCGCTTTCCATTATGCTAAAACGCACACACTCACACACACACACACACGCACACACACAAAAGAGCCTCAGGGCCTCATCTGAACCCCTTCCCTTCATGCTCTATCCTGCAGACACACTGGGCTTCTTTCAGATTTTCAAACATACCTTACTTCTTCCTGCCCCAGAGGATTCACACACATTATTGCTTCCACCTGCCAATGCCCTTTCCCTGAATAGCCCATCCTCCAGGTCTCAGCTAAAATACTGTTTCCTCCTTGACTCTGGCCTTCACAGACTCCTCACACAAGTTAGGAGTCTCTTTATCAATTCCTGCAGCCCTTCTCCGTCAGACCTCAGAGCACTTGGAGCTACTTATTCAATTGTCTTTTACAATAATTGAAAGCTTCATGAGAGAAGAGGCAAAGTCCTTTCTTCAAATTTGTAGCTACAAAATCTAACATAATGACAAATATTATTTCTCTTTTAGAGATAAAAGTATTGAAGTATTGATAGTTGAAATTATTTGTCCTGGGTCTTTAAAGTAGTAAGCAAAGCTGAGCATTTAATCTTTACCCATTACGTTCAAACGTTTATGATATTTCTATTATTTCACTTGCCGCCTTATCTTTTTTCATGGACAAAGAAGTAGAAATGTAAGAAACAAGTATTGAATGCCTAGTGTGTTCTAGATTTAGGCTGTTTTCATTAATCCTCAATACCCTAGGTACTATTCTGACCTGTCTCCGTGACTAGATGTAAATCTCTTAAGGTCAGGGACTGTGTTTTTGTTTTTCTTTTGCATACTTGGCATGTAGAATTTGGTTCTAAGCACAAGAGGAGAATAAGTGCTAAGTGATAGTATTTAATGGCTGTCTAAAGAGTAATAGTTTGGAAAACCACCTTTTGGAAGACAGGGGTTGGGAAGGGCTGTAAAGGAGAAGTCTGGTCAGGATGACAAGGTAGTTCATGTCCAAACACACACACACACAGACATCCTCTACACAGAAATATAGCAACAATAGATAAAATATATAAAGAGAAACAAAGAGAACATGGTTGGGCTTAAAAAATGACACATCTCCATTGACCAGAAATTGATCATGAATGCAAACACATGAGTGGGGCTGCTGGGCCTGGGCCTGGAAGGTGGGAAGCAAGAGTGGTGCTTAACAGAAAATTGACTCCTACAGAGTGACTGCAACTAAAAATGTTTGCTTGTAAAATCAAGTAAAGAAAGAGAAATCAAGGACTGGGATATGAATTTATCCAAGATGAAGCTAATCATATAGAACAGTGTATGGTCAGGACACTCACGGTGGCTGTTCTCTTGTTCTCTGTACATTCCCTACCTGACCAGTGCCTGCTTCACCTACACCCTACTCACAAGACTGAGCTTCCTGTGTGATTGTTCTTATCAAAGGGGCAGTGAGGGGTGGGCTCCTCTACTGCTTTCCCTGGTAAACAATGAGTCAATCTGACATCAGTTCCCCCTATAACTGGTAACCTCCCCCTGCCCCTTGGAGTGAAGCCTGCAACAGCCATGTCCTGCCCTCACTTCAGCAGCACATGGTGGGGTGTCGCTCCAGGACCTTGTTTCAGACGTGTAAGCTGCTCCATCCATTAAACGATTGATGTCTCTGTTGCTGACCCTGGGCTCTTTCTTTGGTCTTAAAGCTGGGCAAATACAGGCCCAGTAGGGTACTGCCCAACAAATAGTCTGATAAAATATTAATAGAAATGTGTTTAGAAACTCAAAAGATGGGAAATAAGAAAGAATAAGATATCAAGGATAAGAATAAGAAATAACAAGACAATAAACATAAATTAAGTGCAGAAATCTTAGAGATAAAAAGTAATACATATGAAATAAAAATACAGTAGACTGCACATATGATAGAGAAGAAATAGTTGAGTGATTTAGAAAATTACTTAATGCTTTAGGTACTTAATGATTTGAGGAATTTAGTGAATTCATCCAGAATACAGAGGCACTGAAATCAAGACTATGAGAGAGGAATCCATAATAATAGTAAGGGATTTTGACACATCTCAATCAGATAACAGTAGATTATGCAGAGAAAAAATTAGCAAGAACTTAAAATTGGAACAAGAAAAACTAACAAGCTTGAGCTAATAGATGCATTTATAGAACTGACCACATTCTAGGACACAAAAGATATCAACAAATTTCAAAGATTCAACATCATACAGCCCAGATTCTCAAACCATAAATTGATTAAATTACACATCAAATAAAAATATCATTTAAAAAATCTCATATGTTAGAAAATTTTAAATCCAAATCTTAACTTACTCATGATATAAAGAGGAATCACAAAATCATATATTTAGAACAAGATGTTAATAAAATTAATTCACATAAAAATTTAAAGGAAGCAGAGAAAGTGGTACATGTATCAATTTGTTAAATAAGAAAAATTGAAAATAAATACATGAATCAAGCACCTAGAAAAAAAAACTATAGAATGTAGAAAAAAGGGAAAATAAAGAAGAGAGTGAATATTGATAAACAAGAAAAAAAGAAAGTATTAAGAACATCAAAAGCTATCTTTTGGAAAAATCTAGTAAAATACACAAATCTCTAACAATACCAATAAAGAAAATAGTGTGAATATGTACAAATAAACATTACCAGAAAAAAAGGGGGAACATAATTATGGAAACAGTAGAAAGTTTTAAAACTCGTAATAGAATATTAAATGCAACATACATTGTAATTCATTTTTTAAAACAGACAGTATCTTATAAAAATATCAATTATTAAAATAGTCTCAAGGAGAAATAAAAAACCTGAAAAAATCAGTAACCATTAAAGAAATTGACAAAGTAATCAATTCTTCCGTTAGTGAGAGTGATGGCGGGGTGGGAAGATAGAAAGAAATTGTTTTGGAAGGAAGCTGTAATGAATCTACAGCAACAGATAACCTGCATTTTGTAAAGACTGTTTCAGAGAATTGAAAATGAAAGAAACCTTTCCAAGCCTTCTGGAAGACTAGTTGGCCCAAAATGAAAAGGGACAATACAATTATAGTTCAAGAATTATGAATATTATGAATAGAGATGCAAAAGTTAGCTGAATTTAGCAGTGTGGGAAAAGTATTGAGAGAATCTATAACAAAAAATGTGCTTATCTCAGAATGGTGAGATTACAAGTATTTCTGGTTTATTTGTTTGTTTGTTGTTTATCATTGTGTATTTTCACAAGTGAGAAATTGAGAAAGAAAATATAGCCCCTAACACCTGTCAGTTGGGATCTGAGCTGGCTCTAATAGCTGGACCTTAGTTTTCTACTAAGGAACATAAACCATTTCATACTTTCATCTGTGACCATGATGCAGCAAGACAAACACAAGACCATTCTCTAAACATGTCTGAGCACAGACAAAAACAAAAACACTGTGCAAACCACAAACAGTCAAACAAAGGGACTGTGGCTTCTTTGCCAATTATAACATTAGCCCACTCTGCTCCTTCCCAGATAAAAACTATTAAGATACCCAATCAAAGAACTTCCCTTCTTCCACATCCTGGCAGCATCAATCCACGGCAAACCTACATGTCCTTGAACCCTACCCTGTATCACCTAACACTGCTTAATTCTATAACAAGCCCTGAAACATGCTCCTGCAATGCTTCCCAGAGGCCTCCCTGGCTGCAGACAGTCTAACTCTGTTTCACTACAGTTCTGTTCCTGGTGGCCTTTGGCTAAAGATGGTCATTGACAAAAGATGTATGTATAGAGCATGTATCCTCTTGTAATTCAAAATATATATACTTGAAAATTGAAATTAAATCATCTCCAGGTGACTTTAGACCTCCAGGAAAGATGCAGACCCTCAGTTGCCCCTGGGATCTTGCGCCTATAACCAGACAGCCCTCCAGCCCAGCATAGGAGCTGAGCTCCTTAGGTATCATCAGCTTTGAAAACCATCGAAGGTTCTTCAGGCACAGGTCAAGAAGAATTTCTTAACAGCAACCCTATTGGCATTGGCACCAGACAATTCTTTGCTGTAGGGTGTTGTCATATGCATTGTGGGCTGTTTAGAAGCATAGCTGACCTCTACCCACTAGATGCAAATAGAACCCCCTCTATAGTGACAACCGAAACTATCTCCAGACAATTTCCTCCTGAGGCAGAGGTGGGGGCAAGGTTGCCTGCAATTGAGAACCACCAAGGAGGATGGAGGGCGATGGGAGGAGGAAAGGTTGGGGATGCGTTATTAGGAGGCTTGGGGTTGGTTCTCTGCCTCTGTGGTCATGGAGATCATCATTCTTGCCCTGCCTGCCTCGTGAGGACAGTGTGAAGAGTGACAGAAAAGTAATAAACAGGCTTGAAAGTAGCTAAAGAGATAACCATTTAATCAATATAAATTTGTCAAGTGTCTTCTGAGTGTATATGATGTTCTAAGTCCTATCAAAGAGCTCCAAATGAAAAGGTACTGAACCCTATGTGTGACTCTAAGAAAACAAGGAAATGACAAAATGGCATTATTAAGGATGATTCAAAATTATACAAAATAGCAACAACAATGATTCCCTCAGAAATCATCATATACTTGAGGTAAATTTATTTAATTTGTACTTGTCTGATGCAGCTTAAGAGGGAAAACCAATTTTCATCTAAGAAATTAAGAAATCAAATTATTTGTCCCCAAAGCAATCTTTCATAGAGTTTTCTAAATCTTGGCATCAATTTTCATGCAAATCTACAAACTGCAGTCAGCTAACTCTGACTCAGTTGATGGATTTATTGAATCAGTAGAAGGAGGGAAGAAAATAAGCAAAGAGAAACTTAACACAGTATGTTAATGTGTACTTACATGATAGGGACAATCATGTCTTGAGCTTCTAAGCGGGTAAGAATAATAGGGCAATGGTAAGAAATGTGGGGTCACAAGATAACTTGGATAGCTTTTAAGAGCAGCATAAGCCAAAATTAATGGATGTAGAGATGCCTCATGCAAGTGGCATAGTTTACTATGTGAGCTGCTTCGAACATTGTAAGAAGGTATTCTAAATAATGAGGTTAACCTTGGAGTCTTAATGAAACTGAGGAGTTTTCATGTTCTCTTTCTAAACATGATGGGTTTTATTTTTCTTTTCTGTTTTCTGAAAAATAGAAATCAGCTGTTTTTATTTATAAATATTTTATTGAAAATGCGTTATGAGGGACCTTTTAAACCAGCTCTTAAACAACCAAATGGAATCCTTGTCCTTCTTTGCAAAGGATCAGATGTTTCTTATCTCACTTTTTAAAATGTAAAAAGGGAACTAGTCTGGGGTCATAAATAAGGTTTCACAGAACTGAGATGCCAAGATTAAAATCTTTCTCTTACTTATTTAATGCAGTAATTACTAAGGGAAAATGAGACAGTTCAAGACTAGATTCCAAGAATTGAAAGAGGTTACATTTAAGCTGTATAAAAGGCTCCAAGGATCACCTAGTCCCACGAGGTAATTGTTTGAGCTTTGGGGCTTCTTGTTTACACTGTAGATAATTAGAAAAACAAGTTTTGGTGAGCAGATGGTCAGCTTGGTGAGGACATGGTACAGCTCACTCGCTGAGCTGACAGTGGCACCACCTTGCCTTTCCCAGACCGACCCACCACCCGCTGTCACCCCTTCACTCACCCCTAGCTTCGCAACTCACAGAAAAAATGCTTGTCAGTACTGGAATCTGGTATCATTTTTTTCCTTCTTTTACATTCCCTGTTGTATTTCCACATTTTTCCACTTAGAAATATCTGGCAAAGATTACAAAATAAATGAAATAAAAAGGGAAAGATCTGCGATAATTTCAAGATACAGAAATGGTTTGTAAGGGGACAAAATCTCATCATGTGGTATTTGTATCTAAGTAGAAAACTTTACACAATAATCTGGCCTAGTTTTACCATCTTTTTTCTGCATTTTTTTTTTTTTAAGAAAACACTCCTGTTTGCAAACAAGTCTTTTTGGTCAGTATTGTAGACAATAGGTTGTGCCTATATTCCTTCAGCAAGTTGCCCTTGACACCTTGGATTCCAGGACACTTTAATTGGGGATTGTTTTCAGAGCTGAAGCACTTCAGTGTTTACTGTGCTTTTAAATCAAAGATGACAAGTCAATCTTCACCTTTAGAGACTTATGCACTGTGTGTATTTCCTATTGCACTGTCGTGACACAGAGGCATGAGGGATTAGGATACACATAAAGGATGCCACTTCCTATTATTGAATTAAGTCGTATGGACCCTGCTCTGGCCCTAGCCCAAACCAAGCTCTGTGACCCAGCAGGACAGTTCTTTTTCTGTTGGAGTTTGAGCAGCTGAATAACAAAACCAAAGCTGAGATGGATGCAGCACAAGATTTATTCAGTGGCCAAAGAATGGAGAAGCGGGAACTGAGTTCCCAGCTCAACCTCTCCCCCACCTGGTGAGACGGATTTAGTTTTAAACAGTAAAGACAAAGGGAGGGCTGGAGGGGAAGATGGCGGAAGAGTAAGATGCGGAGATCAACTTCCTCCCCACAGATACACCAGAAATACATCTACACGTGGAACAACTCCTACAGAACACCTACTGAATGCTGGCAGAAGACCTCAGACCTCCCAAAAGGCAAGAAAGTCCCCACGTACCTGGGTAGGGCAAAAGAAAAAAGAATAAACATAGACAAAAGAATAGGGATGGGACCTGCACCAGTGGGAGGGAGCTGTGAAGGAAAGGCTTCCACACACTAGGAAGCCCCTTCACGGGCAGAGACTGCGGGTGGCGGAGGGGGAAAGCTTCAGAGCCGTGGAGGAGAACACAGCAACAGGGATGTGGAGAACAAAGCGGAGAGATTCCCGCACAGAGGATCAGTGCCGACGGGTACTCATCAGCCCAAGAGGCTTATCTGCTCACCCACTGGGTCGGGCGGGCTGGGAGCTGAGGCTTGGGCTTTGGTCAGAGCACAGGGAGAGGACTGGTGTTGGCTGTGTGAACACAGCCTGCAGGGGGTTAGTGCACCACGGCTAGCCGGGAGGGAGTCCGGGGAAAAGTCTGGACCTGCCAAAGAGGCAAGAGACTTTTTCTTCCCTCTTTGTTTCCTGGTGCGTGAGGACAGGGGATTAAGAGCGCTGCCTAAAGGAGCTCCAGAGATGGGCGTGAGCCGCGGCTAAAAGCACGGACACCAGAGACGGGCATAAGACGCTAAGGCTGCTGCTGCTGCCACCAAGAAGCCTATGTGCAAGCACAAGTCACTATCCACACCCCCCTTCTGGGGAGCCTGTGCAGCCCGCCAGTGCCAGGTTCCCAGGATCCAGGGACAACTTCCCTGGGAGAACGCAGCACGGCACGCCTCAGTGCGGTACGACGTCACGCTGGCCTTTGCTGCCGCAGGCTTGCCCTGCACTCTGTACCCCTCCCTACCCCCGGCCTGAGTGAACCACAGTCCCCAAAGCAGCTGCTCCTTTAACCCTGTCCTGTCTGAGCGAAGAACAGATACCCTCCGGCGACCTACACGAAGAGGCGGGGCCAAATCCAATGCTGAGCCTCCGGAGTTGTGCGAACAAAGAAGAGAAAGGGAAATCTCTCCCAGCAGCCACAGAAGCAGTGGATTAAAGCTCCACAATCAACTTGATGTACCCTGCACTTGTGGAATACATGGATAGATAACGAATCATCCCAAATTGAGGAGGTGGACTTTGAGAGCAAGATTTATTATTTTTTCTCCTTTTCCTCGTTTTGTGAGTGTGTATGCTTCTGTGTGAGATTTTCTCTGTATAGCTTTGCTTCCACCATTTGTCCTAGGGTTCAATCTGTCCGTTTTTTTCTTTTTCTTAAAAAAATTTTTTCTTAATAATTATTTTTTATTTTAATAACTTTATTTTATCTTCTTTCTTTGTTTCTTTCTTTCCTTCTCTCATTTCTTCCTCCCTTCCTCCCTCCCTCCCTCCTTCCTTTCTTTCTTTCTTTCTTTTCTTCAACCCTCCCTCCCTCCCTGCTTTCTTTCTTTCTTTCTTTCTTTCTTTCCTTCTACATTTCTCCTTTTTATTCTAAGCCATGTGGATGAAAGGCTCTTGGTGCTGCAGCCAGGAACCTGTGCTGTGCCTCTGAGGGGGGAGAGGCAACTTCAAGACACTTGTCCACAAAGACCTCCCAGCTCAACATAATATCAAACAGCGAAAATCTCCCAGAGATCTCCATCTCAACACCAGCACCCAACTTCACTCAATGACCAGCAAGCTACAGTGCTGGACACCCTATGCCAAACAACTAGCAAGACAGGAACACAGCACCACCCATTAGCAAAGAGGCTGACTAAAATCATAATAAGACCACAGACAGCCCAAAACACACCACCAGACATGGACCTGCCCACCAGAAGGACAAGATCCAGCCTCATCCACCAGAACACAGGCACTAGTCCCCTCCACCAGGAAGCCCACGCAACCCACTGACCCAAATTTTGCCACTGGGGACAGACACCAAAAACAATGGGAACTACGAACCTGCAGCCTGCAAAAGTGAGACCCCAAACACAGTACAATAAGCAAAATTGGAAGACAGAAAAACACACAGAAGATGAAGTAGCAAGATAAAAACCCATCAGACTTAAAAAATGAAGAGGAAAGAGGCAGTCTACCTGAAAAAGAATTCAGAATAATGATAATAAAGATAATCCAAAATCTTGGAAATACAATAGGCAAAATGCAAGAAACATTTAACAAGGACCTAGAAGAACTAAAGGGGAAACAAGCAACAATGAACAACACAATAAATGAAATTAAAAATACTCTAGATGGGATCAATAGCAGAAAAACTGAGGCAGAAGAACGGATAAGTGACCTGGAAGGTAAAATAGTGGAAATAACTACTGCAGAGCAGAATAAAGAATAAAAAGAACTAAGGACAGTCTCAGAGGGCTCTGGGACAACATTAAATGCACCAACATTTGAATTATAGGGGTTTCAGAAGAAGAGGAGAAAAAGAAAGGGACTGAGAAAATATTTGAAGAGATTATAGTTGAAAACTTCCCTAATATGGGAAAGGAAATAGTTAATCAAGTCCAGGAAGCACAGAGAGTCCCATACAGGATAAATCCAAGGAGAAATATGCCAAGACACGTATTAATCAAACTGTCAAAAATTAAATACAAAGAAAACATATTAAAAGCAGCAAAGGAAAAACAACAAATAACACACAAGGGAATCCCCATAAGATTAACAGCTGACGTTTCAGCAGAAACTATGCAAGCCAGAAGGGACTGGCGTACATATTTAAAGTGATGAAGGAGAAAAATCTGCAACCAAGATTACTCTACCAAGCAAGTATCTCATTCAGATTTGATGGAGAAATTAAAACCTTTACAGACAAGCAAAAGCTGAGAGAGTTCAGCACCACCAAACCAGCTTTAAAATAAATGCTAAAGGAACTTCTCTAGGCAAGAAACACAAGAGAAGGAAAAGACCTACAATAATGAGCTGAAAACAATTAAGAAAATGGGAATAGGAACATACATATCGATAATTACCTTAAATGTAAATGGACTAAATGTTCCCACCAAAAGACACAGATTGGCTGAATGGATACAAAAACAAGACCCATATATATGCTGTCTACAAGAGACCCACTTCAGACCTAGAGACACATACAGACTGAAAGTAAGGGAATGTTAAAAGATATTCCAAGCAAATGGAAACCAAAAGAAAGCTGGAGTAGCAGTTCTCATATCAGACAAAATAGACTTTAAAATAAAGACTATTAGAAGAGACAAAGAAGGACACTGTATAATGATAAAGGGATTGATCCAAGAAGATATAACAATTGTAAATATTTATGCACCCAACATAGGAGCACCTCAATACATAAGGCAAATAATAACAGCCATAAAAGGGAAAATCGACAGTAAAACATTCAGAGTAGGGGACTTTAACACCCCACTTTCGCCAATGGACAGATCATCCAAAATGAAAATAAATAAGGAAACACAAGCTTTAAATGTTACATTAAACAAGATGGACTTAATCGAAATTTATAGGACATTCCATCTAAAAACAACAGAATACACATTTTCCTCAAGTGCTCATGGAACATTCTCCAGGATAGATAATATCTTGGGTCACAAATAAAGCCTTGGTAAATTTAAGAAAATTGAATTGGTATCAAGTATCTTTTCTGACCACATTGCTATGAGACAAGATATCAATTACAGGCAAAGATCTGTAAAAAATACAAACACATGAAGGCTAAACAATACACTACTTAATAACAAAGATATCACTGAATAAATCAAAGGGGAAACAAAAAACTACCTAGAAACAAAGGACAATGGAGACATGATGACCCAAAACCTATGGGATGCAGTAAAATCCATTCTAAGAGGGAAATTTATAGCAATACAATCCTACCTTAAGAAACAGGAAACATCTCGAATTAACAACCTAACTTTGCACCTAAAGCAATTAGAGAAAGAAGAAAAAAAAACCCCAAAGTTAGCAGAAGGAAAGAAATCATAAAAATCAGATCAGAAATAAATGAAAAAGAAATGAAAGAAACGATAGCAAAGATCAATAAAACTAAAAGCTGGTTCTTTGAGAAGATAAACAAAATTGATAAACCATTAGCCAGACTCATCAAGAAAAAAAGGGAAGACTCAAATCAATAGAATTAGAAATGAAAAAGGAGAAGTAACAACTGACACTGCAGAAATAAAAATGATCATGAGAGATTACTACAAGCAACTCTATGCCAAAAAAGTGGACAAACTGGAAGAAATGGACAAATCCTCAGAAATGCACAATGTGCCAAGACTGAATCAGGAATAAATAGAAAATATGAACAGACCAATCACAAGCACTGAAATTGAAACTGTGATTAATAATCTTCCAACAAACAAAAGCCCAGGACCAGATGGCTTCACAGGTGAACTCTATCAAACATTTAGAGAAGAGCTAACACCTATCCTTCTCAAACTCTTCCAAAATATAGCAGAGGGAGGAAGACTCCCAAACTCATTCTACAAGGCCACCATCACCCTGATACCAAAACCAGACAAGGATGTCACAAAGAAAGAAAACTACAGGCTAATATCACTGATGAACATAGATGCAAAAATCCTCAACAAGATACTAGCAAACAGAATCCAACAGCAAATTAACCGCCCCCCATGACCAAGTGGTGTTTATTCCAGGAATGCAAGGATTCTTCAATATACACAAATAAATCAATGTGATACACCATATTAACAAACTGAATGAGGAAAACCATATGATCATCTCAAGAGATGCAGAGAAAGCTTTCAACAAAATTCAACACCCATTTATGATAAAAACCCTGCAGAAAGTAGGCATAGAGGGAAATTTCCTCAGCATAATGAAGGCCATATAGGACAAACCCACAGCGAACATCGTCATCAATGGTGAAAAACTTAGACCATTTCCACTAAGACCAGGGATGAGACAAGGTTTCCCACTCTCACCACTCTTATTCAACATAGTTTTGGAAGCTTGAGCCACAGCAATCAGGGAAGAAAAGGAAATACAAGGAATCCAAATCGGAAAAGAAGAAGTAAAGCTGTCACTGTTTGCAGATGACATGATACTATACACAGAGAATCCTAAATATGCTATCAGAAAACTACTAGAGCTAATGAATGAATTTGGTAAAGTAGCAAGATATAAAATTAATGCACAGAAATCTCTTGCATTCCTATACACTAATGATGAAAAATCTGAAAGTGAAATCAAGAAAACACTCCCATTTACCATTGCAACAAAAAGAATAAAATATCTAGGAATAAACCTACTTAAGGAGACAAAAGACCTGTATGAAGAAAATTATAGGCCACTGATGAAAGAAAGTAAAGATGATACAAATATATGGAGAGACATACCATGTTCTTGGATTGGAAGAATCAACATTGTGAAAATGACTCTACTACCCAAAGCAATCTACAGATTCAATGCAATCCTTATCAAACTACCACTGGCATTTTTCACAGAACTAGAACAAAAAATTTCACAATTTGTATAGAAACACAAAAGACACCAAATAGCCAAAGCAATCTTGAGAACGAAAAATGGAGCTGGGGAAATCAGGCTCCCTGACTTCAGACTATACTTCAAAGCTACCGTAATCAAGACAGTATGGTACTGGCACAAAAACAGAAAGATAGGACAATGGAACAGGATAGAAAGCCCAGAGATAAACCCACGCACATATGGTAACCTTATCTTTGATAAAGGAGGCAGGCATGTACAGTGGAGAAAGGACAGCCTCTTCAATAAGTGGTGCTGGGAAAACCGGACAGGTACATGAGAAAGCATGAGATTAAATCTCTCCCTAACACCATACACAAAAATAAGCTCAAAATGGATTAAAGAACTAAATGTAAGGCTAGAAACTATCAAACTCTTAGGGGAAAACATAGACAGAACACTCTATGATATAAATCACAGCAAGATCCTCTTTGACCCACCTCCTAGAGAAATGGAAATAAAAGCAAAAATAAACAAGTGGGACCTAATGAAACTTCAAAGCTTTTGCACAGCGAAGGAAACCATAAACATGACCAAAAGACAGCTCTCAGAATGGGAGAAAATATTTGCAAATGAAGCAACTGACAAAGGATTAATCACCAAATTTTTTAAGCAGCTCGTGCAGCTCAATAATAAAAAAACGAACAACCCCATCCAAAAATGGGCAGAAGACCTGAATAGACATTTCTCCAAAGAAGATATACAGACTGCCAACAAACACATGAAAGAATGCTCAACATCATTAATCATTAGAGAAATGCAAATCAAAACTACAATGAGATATCATCTCACACCGGTCAGAATGGCCATTATCAAAAAATCTAGAAACAATAAATGCTGGAGAGGGTGTGGAGAAAAGGGAACACTCTTGCACTGCTGGTGGGAATGTGAATTGGTACAGCCACTATGGAGAACAGTATGGAGGTTCCTTAAAAAACTACAAATAGAACTACCATATGACCCAGCAATCCCACTACTTGGCATATACCCTGAGAAAACCATAATTCAAAAAGAGTCATGTACCAAAATGTTCATTGAAGCTCTATTTACAATAGCTCAGAGATGGAAACAACCTAAGTGTCCATCATTGGGTGAATGGATAAAGAAGATGTGGCACATATATACAATGGAATATTACTCAGCCATAAAAATAAATGAAATTGAGCTATTTGTAATGAGGTGAATGGACCTAGAGTCTGTCATACAGAATGAAGTAAGTCAGAAAGAGAAAGACAAATACCATATGCTAACACATATATATGGAATTTAATGAACAAAAATGTCATGAAGAACCTAGGGGTAAGACAGGAATAAAGACACAGGCCTAGTAGAGAATGGACTTGAGGATATGGTGAGGGGGAAGGGTAAGCTGTGACAAAGCGAGAGAGAGGCATGGACATATATACACTACCAAACGTAAAATAGATAGCTAGTGGGAAGCAGCCGCATAGCACAGGGAGATCAGCTTGGTGCTTTGTGACCACCTAGAGGGATGTGATAGGGAGGGTGGGAGGGAAGGAGACGGAAGAGGGAAGAGATATGGGAACATATGTATATGTATAACTGATTCTCTTTGTTATAAAGCAGAAACTAACACACCATTGTAAAGCAATTATTCTCCAATAAAGATGTAAAAAAAAAAAAAAAGATAAAGGGAGGAGGAGTGAGGCTAATGATGAGTAGGCATGTGCATCAGTCTGCCAGGGAAGGGCAGGGCTTTTTCAAGGGAGTATGGTGCCACCCCCTTTATATCCTTTTTTGGTCCTTAATGTCCAATCCTGGCCACCGGTGGGGGTGTCATTTAACATGCTAATATAGTCACATTAGCATATAGTGAGACTCAGGTTCTGTTGGAAGTCAGATTTGTTGCCATCTTGGCCCCAGCTTATTCCATCTGTTTTTTTTTAGTTTGTAACTTGCTTTCTTATTTCTGGACCCTTTAACTTAAAGTTTTATGTTAACTCCTGCTAAAGGTGGGGGTTGAGGGTTTTGAGAAAAGACCTGGAGCAGCTCTGGCAACATTCCCACCCTGGAACTACTTAGTACTCACTCCAGGTGAAACCAGGGAGTCCCAGGCCTCTGGCATTTAAGAGAAAGGCTGCTAAGACCTTTTAGTGGTTTGTAACTTTAATCACTCACAGTGGCCTGGACTTCACTAGACTGTCAATGTTCAACCTGTCTGTACATTTGACTACCCTGGAGAGTTTTTTTTCAAATACCTATGTCTGTGTCCCAGAAATTCTGATTTAATTCATCTGACATGGGCCTGTGGTGTCTGTAGTTTTCATGAACTTTCCAGGAGATTCTCCCATTCATCCAAGATTGAGAACCACTGAATAAGACTCTGGGTCCATCTCTGATCTACTGAATCAGAAGTTCTGGTGGTAAATCCCTGGCAATCTGTGTTTGCCGGCATTCTCAGAGCTCTTATATCAGCAACGACTTTGCAGATTCAATATTTAATTAGGTAACACCATTCTGTGGCCATGGCCATGAAGATGTTTTGTCCTTTGTGCAGATGATGAATTTGTGGTTGAAAGAGGTTAGAGGATTCACCCAACTTTATCTGGCCTGAAGTGATAGCTTGGGCCAGGACTTCTGCCTCAGAACCTCGTACCCTACTGCTGTTTAATACACAGAATTTCAACTACAAAGATGGATGGTGAGTTTAGCTCTTGGCTAGATTCTTAATAGTACTTCACTCTTCTGTTGTATTTCCATATCCTCTGTGTTGATGAATGGCAGAGGATGAATGATAAAATGATGAATGATAAAATTGTACACCCCTTTAATATCCCAAGTCCTTTTTTTTTTTTTTTTTTTAATGATCCCTGACAGGGATTAAACCCTGGCCCTCAGCAGTGAAAACACGGAGTCCTAACCACTGGACTGCCAGGGAATTCCCCCAAGTCCCTTTTTAAACTATTTTTCTCCTTTGCACTATCTAGCACACCGTACATTTCACCACTGTTCATTTGGTTTCTGATGCTGTAGGTGCCTTTACTGCCACTGATGGCTGCCACACAACACTGGGGATTCTCCCTCTAAATTAGAGGCCCTGGGAAGCTCTACTAGACAGAGCCCACACAGTGCCACACAATCTGAATCCCTTGGCTGAGGTGGGAGGGCAACCACAGGCCCTCTAACTGCACTCGTTGTGCTCCTATTGTATGCAGAATATTGTAAGACACAGGGGTAGAAAGAACATCTGGTTTATTGTCCGTCTCCAGCCCTAGTGATTTTCACGTGTTGCTCACTGCTCTGCCCAGCTCCTGGAGGAGCTTCTCCACAGTTTTGAATGAGTAAATGGTTGAAATATTGGCACCTCCATCATCTCTAGGTAGCAGTTTTCTTAGCTCTTCAATGCATCGACCCCATGATATTTCCTCAATTACTAAATGGCCAATCTGGTCCAGTTTCTAGCCCTGTTTTGCCTTTATTATGATTTTTAAACGTGTTTCTCTTCTGCTGTTGAGCTAGCCTTTCAGTTTTATAGTTAATATAAAGACAACAGGGAACAGTCTTTTGTTGTTTACTTCAATAAAAGAGCACAAACATGACTATACCAAAGGGGGAAAAAACCCCACAAAAATGTAAGACCCTTCTCAATATGTATGCTATGCTCCATTTTTCCTATAGTGTATTGCTCTCTGGAGACCACCTTCTTTCAGAGGAGACCCAGGACGGGAGCTTCGTGTACCTAAGCTTTGAAATAGCGTAAGGCGAAGAGATGTGCCTTTGGCCTAGTAGAGATGGAGCTTTCCAAATGTGTGGTTCCACTTTACGAAGAGACAGAACTGATGTCAGTTAGGAAAGTGGTTTATTTTCTCTAGAGGTTATATTGAAATGTTCACTGGCATTTCATTTAGCGATAATGAAAATGGCAAAAATAAATGTGCATTAGTCTGTTTTACTTGAGGTGGGATCAAAGATCGCTGCGACGTGCTGGACACACCATGGCCTTACCAGCCGAGAGGGGCGATGACTAAATAGGAATCTGATGCAAATACTCAATCAGTATGTGTGATCTGAGTTCCAGGAAGAGAATTTCCAATCCCTTTAATTCTACTGCGCACCATTATTTGTGGAGGTTGCCAAACTGAGAAAAAATAAAATACAAAGCATTTGAACACACCCTTACATAATACATAGTTTTTATTCTGCCAGTAATAAAGCATCCTCAGAGGACCCACAGACCCACATTCCTAAGGACCATGCTTGACATTGATTGATTGTTTTCTAATGTATTTTTCAAACTACCTGGTTGAATGTTTTCACCGCAAATCTGGCTCAAATTCTAGCCAGTCCTTCTGAGTCATCCCACATGACTATCCTCATCTGCACCATGCTTTTCGCTCAGCTGATGTTATTTCAGTCGGACTTTCTAACTCATCCTTTTGGGTTGATGTGATGCTCTGTAAATACCATTTCTACTTATTCCATGGACTCTGCATGGTGCCTCCCCAGCTGTTGAGGGTAGAGACTCTATGTCGTCCTATCCTTAAATCACTTGATATTCTGTACACAATAAGAGCACAATGAGTGCAGTGAGAGGACCTGTGGCTGCTGTCCCACAGCTGGCTGGGATTGGGACCATGCAGCACTGGGTGGTCTCAAACCAGGGGAGGTTCCCAGGGCCTCTTACTTAAAGGGAGGAGCCCAAGCTGCTCTCCCAGCATCGTATGGTCACCAGAGGTAGCCTTAAAGGCATTTTGCATAATGAGGAGGGAGGTGGGGCAGTAAAAACCAAAGACCTGGGTGTGGAGGACCTAACAAGATGGCTACGTGGCCCCAGTCCTTCCTGGCTGTTTGGCCTTTACCCTGATGGTCAGAGAGCAGAGTCCTGGGGAACTGAGTTGGGTCCCCATCACTGTGTGATACCACTTTCCACCAGCCTGCCGCCCTCCCGCAGGTCATGGCTTCCTTCCTTTCACCTTTCTGACTCTTCTAGCCTCACCCATCCTCCCCTTCTTTGCTGCCTTCACCATTCACGGAGAATTTCCCTCAAGGCTTTATGTCCAATGCCATGCAGATTCAAATGTGAGCAAGACTTGATCTCTGCCCTCTAGAAACTTAAAATCCCCTTGGGGAGATGAGGCCTGAACACAGGCAGGAGATAGAGGGCACACTCAGATGCATGGAGAGTTTAGTGAACACTTTACAAAGATGTTGACAGTGTTAGGGGAACTGTAAGGGGTGGTGAAGCACCCAAGAATCAACAATACAGGGAAATCATCACCACCCTTAAGCCCAAAGGAGCAAAGGAAGGGTCAGAGAGACCTATGGCCATGGAAGGGGGGCTGCCCTGAAGGACCTGTGGCCTCACGGTCTCCACGTGGATGCTGTCTTGCTCCTCACTTCCCTCTGTCTCACCCTTTGCTCCCCTCCAGCCTCTCCCTGTAGCCGTAATTCAAGTCTTTATTCTATAGTGTCTCTTCTTTTCTCCTTCAGAAGATTCCATCCCTACCCAATAAGGTAGATAGAAGTCCTGGCTCTTGGCTCTTTCTTGTGTCTTATAAGCAAGCATCTCAAGCTTTGTTCAAGTGATGATGGAGAATTTGTTTTATTTTGACTAGTTTTTCCAGCTGAGAAGGTGCTATGGGCAGGCCCTGCCATCACAAAGGGGCAGGGGAAGGAGGGGTACAGACCAGAAGTTCAAGCTCCTTCTCACCAACAGGAAGGGCTGCATCCATTCTCCTCACAACTTCCACAGTTGTTCAATTTCCTCCCAAGGAAAATCCAAAGAAACCTCATGTAGAGAAGGAATTGACCTCCTGTTAAATGACTTGAGAAATATTAATCCCAGAATTTTTGTTCTTTCTGATCCTATTTATATTTAAATTGAATCCACCATACTAGCTTGAAAGGGGTTTGTCTTTACCATCTGGGATATAGCACCGGCCTTAGATTTTAATTTTTAATACCTCTTTCCTGTTGGCTGGGGGTAAAGAAGAGAGTCTCTCTAATCTGCCACAAGCAGAAAGATGGAGAGAAACAGAACCAGGAGAGGAAAGAAGAGTGTTTTTTGAAGAGAACTTGTAACATATATTGGAGTCTCTTCCTTAATTACTTTGCACCTCTGATCTTTAAAGAAATATTTATTTGTGTTGTGAGTTGAATTGCATCCCCCTCCCCAGATTCATATGTTGAAGTCTTAACCCTCAGAAGATGACCTTATTTGGAAGTAGGGTCTTTGCAGCTGTAATTAATTAAGATGAGATCACACTGAAGTAGAGTGGGCCCCTAATCCAATATGACTGGTGTCCTTATAAAAGAGGGAAATGTGGACGCGGACACACCCACAGGGAGAACGTCACGTGAAGGTGAAGGCAGAGATCAGTGTGACGCATGCACAAGCCAAGGAACATCAAAGATGGCCAGCAAACCTCCAGAAGCTCCGCAAGAGGCCAGGAAGAGACTTTTCCTCGCGGCCCTCAGAAGGAACTAACCCTGTTGACACCTTGATCTTGGACTTCTGGACTCCACACCTGGGAGATAATACATCTCTGTTGTTTAAGCCACGAGGTTTGTGTGCTTTGTTCTGGCAGCCCTAGCAGATTAATATAATTTGAAACCTGGCACTTGAAATATAACTAGTGGGTATCTTGGCTGCAGGACTGTGACTGAGCCCACAATGGGAGGGACCTCCTTCTCACCAGGGAAGTGAGCACCCTGGATGAGCAAGGTTCCAAGCCCACTACTGTTCCAGAAAGCTGCATGGGGAGGACAGTTCCAGCCGTGAGCAGCCCCTTTGTGGAAATACCAGGGTCTGGGATGGAAAATCTTGCTTTCTCCACCTTGGTGATCGCCACCAGGACTCATTTATAGACTCCATTACCACTGTGGTGTTCCCAGAGTCATTCAGGATGAGGACTTTCAAAAATGTCTCACTTCTCATGGTCAAGGGAGTAGGAGAGTTTTATTAATATTAATGAGGCTATGCCTACGTTTATCAGAGATAAAATCTGAAAAACTCAGAAAACTTAAAATCTGTAATATTTAAAATCTCAGCTACTGGTGTTCATTTATAGACACCTATAAAGCAAATCACATTTACAAGTCAGACTATAATGTAACTCTTGGCCACCTAAATGGTCGACGTATCCTGGTGCTTTAAGTAATAGGGGGAGGTGATTGAGTTCCCTAATCTAACTCTTTTTTCTGTTTTCTCCAGCCTGCCATCTTTAAGTCAGTCGTCCTGGTTTTCTGGATTCATAGGTCCTAACTTTAATGACCCTCATCAAATAATGTGTACAAAACGATGCATTTCTAAATGCTTACCCAAATGGATTTAAAATCACACTCTCATTTAGGAAAACAAAAAGCTATACTCTCACATTTACCTGTACAAGTTAAGAAAGGGGAGTCTATTATGATGGACAAGAATGGGGAGGGCAGGTAGTAGCCAGAGTATAGAAAAATCCAAAGAAGACAGGGCAAGAAAGCCCAGAGCAAAAGCAGACAGTAACTTTAAAGTGGAAGATAAGGCTTCCCTGGTGGCGCAGTGGTTGAGAGTCCGCCTGCCGATGCAGGGGACACGGGTTCGTGCCCTGGTCCGGGAGGATCCCACATGCCGCAGAGCAGCTGGGCCCGTGAGCCATGGCTGCTGAGCCTGTGCGTCCGGAGCCTGTGCTCTGCGACGGGAGAGGCCACAACAGTGAGAGGCCCGTGTATTGCAAAAAAAAAAAAAAAGTGGAAGATAAATTTATAGCAAGAAACCAAAAGAGAAGAGACAATGAGATGAGATGAGACCAACGAGATGGGGCTGTAAGGGGCCCTGCATGAATGAGTTCTGAATTTGTGGCAAACACTTCTTTTATCTCCCAAGCAACTCATCTGTAAAATGGTTCACATCAACTACATTTGGATATGACCAGCATGGGAACAATAAAAGGCACACAGATCAAAATTATACTGTTTCCGAAACATACTATATTATCAATTTTATATTTAATTATGTTGAGTTTTGACAAGTGCAGAATTCCATCAAAATGTCTTTGTGTAATTTCATGGGAAGTACATTTAACCTCAGCTCTATTTAGCTGAACTCGAAGGAACCGTTCTCCAAGTCTGTTTGCCGAGCTGCTGCCTGGAATGCGGTGCAGGGCCGCGATGAAATCCGTGATAGGGTTGGCAGGTCATCAGCCAGCCTTGGACAGAGTATTTTAAGAACTGCCTGTATGTTACTTTATACGCTTCTGCAGTTTTGACTTTAATAGATTTTTAATATTTTAAACACGTTTAAGGTTCACATGCTTTTAGGTTTTACACAGAGGCTCAAACTGGCTCCAAGTTTTTTTTGTCCTGCTATTGAAACAAGAAGCTGTACGACTTGCTTTTAGTTCCATGGTCAGCACTGAACAGCGGCGCCTGTGGCCCATCTTCCTGAGCCCCAGCTGAGATGAACACTGCAGCACGACTTGGACGGTTGCCACATCCGGTCATTTGACTGTGACCACTCTACATACTCCACTGACATTGCTAACTTCTGAGCCAGCCCCAGAGACCTGGCTCCCTGCTTCTTCTTGGCAGCTTTGAAGAGTGGACATCATAAAGGAGCTCGTCAAGGCCACGTAAGCACCACTAGAATTCAAATTCCAGGCTCTTCTCTATTAACAGACAGAGAACTGACACTTGAAACACGCCACTAATTAACTGCCCAGATGTGTAGTATATTGTCTTGGTGCCAACTGAACAAAAGAATACATCTTTTAATGAGTCTCTAAATATCTTACCCACAGGAAGAGGTAGGAGGAGAAAAATGTGGTCGTTATGATTGACTTTCTGCTGTTTATTAGAAATATACTAACCAGCAGTCATTTTACCTGTTGTGTCACAATGGAGTTAATGAAGTTTTGGTTTAGGTTTTTAATACCAGGGGTAGCTTATGTCTGGGATTTATGGACTTCAGTATTTTGTCAGTTTTGAGAGATTTCTTTTCTCTGAACTCCCCCAGCTCATTTTTAATGCTCGGATGTTCCCATTCTGTTGATCCCTCCCCCACAACTTAAATGTCCTGGGGAAGAAGTTGAGCACGTTGGGGGCCTAAGCAATATGCAAACTCACAGAAAGATGTCTGGAAAGCCCAGTGACGCACACCCAGGTATTTGATGGCAGAGCGACCTTCCTAAGTCCCGATTACTTGTTCATTCAACTCGTCACTCTGAATCGGGGACCTGGAATCATCATAATGATAATAAGCACTTTGTCGTTTGATAAGTGTTTCTATGCACAGCAACTTATTCCAGACACTCAACCTTGTGAGGTGGGCATTACTACCATGAGCATCTCAACAGCAGATCTGCCAGAAGACTAAGGATGCCTAAGAGCACAGGGCAGTTACGCGGCAGCCCAGAGCCGAGGTGCAGCTGCAGCTCTGAGGACAGAGAGTTGGATGTTAGCTCATTTACTGATCTTGTGTACAATGACCCCATCTTCGGAGAGCTGCCCTCTCGGTGTTTGGGGTCCCTTTGGCTCATGGCGCATTGCTTCTTAAGAGGCAGGTTTCTCTCACCTGTCACCCCCCAAATGTCCATGAATATTCATTTTCTTGAATAAGAAAAGGAGCTACTCTGCAGATGAGCCCCAGGCCTTTGCCACCATTAGGCTTCAAACCTCTGGGCTTCAGGGCCTTGCTCCTACTCTTCTCTCTTTTTTCTTGCTTCCTTGCTTCTCTGAGTCCTTCTGCTTCCTGTTCATATGATCTCGGGCAAGTTATTTCACTTTCCGGTGCTTTAGTTTCCCTGTAGGTAAAATGGGGATGAAAATAATAGAATTGACTTCCTGGGATAGCTTTGAAGTTTGAATGAGTTAATAGTTGAAAACAGGTATTTAGTACATACTAAACACTCAGTAAATGTTAGTTGATGTTGTTGTTTCACTTATATATAAAAAACATCCATATAGAGACATTTCCTTCAGGTCAGCTGGTGAGTTAACCAAGAATCACTTGTGGGGGATGATCCTTCTAAAGCATCTAATGCAGGTTCTGGGGCTGCTTTTCATTTTTTTCTCTGCTTAACTCCTTCCTTGTTTTTCTGATATTAACTGAGTCTTTGTCTGAGTTGCCAGGAGCCCAGTTTCTCAAGAAAGTTTTCCTAAAATAATAGGAAAACAAATTTATTCCTATGATGGTCCATTACTTGAGCCCTCAAGAGTCTCGTTCACTTCAAAATGATGTACAGAGAATGTGTGGGAGCTGAAGAAAATGTAATAAAGTAGCCCCCAAATGATTAAAAAATTTGGAATAAATGTGTGAATACACCCAAGGTTCTATGGCCTTGAGAAGAGTACGTTAAGTAGGTTTGACTACACTGTCTTTCTTTCTTTCTTTCTTTTTATTTATTTATTTTTTATTTTTGGCTGCATTGGGTCTTAGTTGTGGCTCGCGGGATCTTCGTTGATGCATGAAGTATCTTTTCGTTGAAGTGCATGGGCTCTTCCTTGTGGTGCTTGGGTTTCTCTCTAGTTGTGGCACATGGGTTCCAGAGCACATGAGCTCTGTAGTTGTGGGACGTGGGCTCTCTAGTTGAGGCGTGGGAGCTCAGTAGTTTTGGCACATGGGCTTATTTGCCCCACAGCATGTGGGATCTTAGTTCCCTGACCAGGGATCGAACCCATGCACCTTGCATTAGAAGGCAGATTCTTTACCACTGGACCACCAAGGAAGTCCCTTGACTACTGTCTTTAAATATTTCTGTACTTATTAAGAAAGGAATGCTAATTGACTTCTCTCTCAAGGCTCAGATAAGAAACTACTCAATGTTATTTCTTGAAGTCATTTTCAGCAGTGGGATTCTGTGATGGAGAGTCGTGATTACATTTACATACTTGGGTAATTTTTCCAACTGTAGCTCTAATTTTACCTTCTTGCTGAAGGCTTCTTAAATCCTTATCATAATCCAGTAAATCTTATTTTTAACAAGTCAGCCTCCCCTGTTAAATGGTAAGATTTCAAATGGGGTCTAATTCATTAATGGACCCTAACAATTCATATAGTATTTTTTAAACTAGTAAATGCTTAGTACAAATATGTTGACTTAATCCAGAATTATAAGCCAAGTGTTCCCAGGCCTCACCAGCTTAGTAACTGTGCTATTTCCTATTCAGGAAAGGGTTAACTCAGCAGGCCTGGGTTGCTCAATCCATGCACATTCTCAAGAGAGGCCTGTCTTCAGGACTGGCCCTAGTCCAACTCCTGGGAGATATTCTCCCTAATAGGAGTGTTTTTGTATGCATGAGACCTTGGGCCATGCTGTACCAGTTTGATCAAATAGTTTAGGCTAATAAATCTGACTGATGGTAAATGCCCCTTTTCCCTTTGTTGACTTTAATTTTGTTGTTGTTGTAAAAAATCATAACCACAGGTGTAACAACTTTCCTTGGTCCTGTGAGTCCGTCTAGTAAATTATCAAACCTTAACGGTGGTTTTGGGAACCCCCAGCCCCAGTGCAGTTTCCTATTACTGATGTAAGAAATTATCATAAACATAGTGAGCTTAAACGACACCAATTTATCCTCTTACAGTTCTGGAGGTCAGAGATCTAAAATAGGTCAGCAAGGCTGCCTTCATTTTGAAGGCTTAAGGGGGAATCTGTTCTCTTCCCTCCTCTTATCTTCTAGAGTCTATCAGCATCCCTCACCTTCTGCCTTCAATTCCAACAGTGTAGCATCCTCCAGTGTCCCTCTGCTCCCATCATCACATTGCCTTTTATTCTTCCTCTGACCCTCTTGCCTCCCTCTTATAAGGACACTTGTGACTATATTGGAAACACCCAGATAATCCAGGATAATTTCCTCAACCCAAGATCTTTTGCTTAATCACATCTACAAAATCCCTTTTACCATTTAAGGTAACATATTCACAGGTTCCAGGGATTAGGGTGTGGACATCTTTGGGGCTGACATTATTCTTCCTACCATAGCACCAAGGAGTTCACACTACACAAAGGCCAGAATGACAGTGGCTCTCCATCCCCCCACTTTCTGGGCACCTGGAGGACTGCCTTGCCTCTCTGCCCTGACCCTAAGAGCTCTCCCAGATATTTCTTGGAATCCCTAGGGATAACTTTCATATTCTTGCCGGCAGGATGTTGGGTGAGAGAGCCAAGGGAGAACGTAGTGGGTGCCTCTCTAAGGACAGTGCAGCTGTGTCTTCTTGGAAAACACTGATTTCCAGCAACTCTCATGAACTGGCTTAGAAAAGAAGTCATTTGAAGCGTTGTCCTCAAGTTGCAGTGCTAGAGACCACCAGCAGCAGATCCATCTAGCAAATGTGATAAGCTGTACCATCTTGGCTGAGCCTTCATGTGTGTGTGTGTGTGTGTGTGTGTGTGTACAATTTGCTTTAAAAAGTCTGCTTTAGAAATAAGCTCATTCCCAAGGTAGTGTTTTTGTAAGGTTTGAGATTCTCTGGCTTAACAAACAGCATTAGAATCACGCAGAAAAGCAAAACATCTCCTTTCTTTTGTCTCCTGGAAAGAATGTTCCACCTTCACCTTCCTGAGCATGTTTTTTCAGGGTCTCCATCTCCCCAGAGCACCTCTGAAGCCTCAATTAACAGAAAGCTCTAAATGTGGTCATCTCTACCATCATCGGTTTATGCCAGATTCTCCGAAACAATTAATATTTGGCTTAAAAAAAACTCTCCTTCCTCAAAACACTCTTGGGTATGTATTTATTCCTTCAGTGAATCAGATAAAAATATTTCTAAAATGTATAACTCTGAGGCAATGTGGAGATAGCCTGGAATGTTACAAAACCAAGGCAGGCAATCACTGGGTATGGAATCTATTTGAGAATAAGGATACAGTTGTGTAAAGATAAATAAAAAGTCAACAGGAGGTTGTGAACTTGACGGATCACTGCTCAACACTGAGTATATTCAGCTGTGGGCACGTTGGAAAAGCCCAAAATATGCAGTCTTTGGATTGGCTCCTATTTATCTCATTACTTATCTGTATCACAGCAAAAGAAACTTTGGGAATTGTGGTCCTGCCACTCAAAGCCCTTGAAAACCGTCAGTCTTTGGGGAAAGGGCCAAAGATTTGAGTGCTTTTTGCTAATGTAATCCTGCATAAGGCTGGTTCCAGGAAACACGCCCAGGGCACCATTGATCCAATGTTTGGGTCATTTAAATTGTGCAGCTAGGTCATCACACACTTAATCCTGGGGAAAGGTGAAGCAAACAGTTATTAATACAGCTCAAGATGTCAGTGGCCCACGGCCAGTATTTGACATGGCCGTGATCTGATCTCCATGTTAAACACACAGACCAAAAAGCTACTTAATCCTCTTCTATTTGTTCGGCGTTTCCAGAAATCAAGCTCTTGTGTTAGTGGCAGGTGGGTTTTGAGGTGGCCCCATGTTTTATTTTTTTGAGTGACTCTCCCCTCACACATTTCTGTAAGGGAACCCCACCTCCAAACTGCAAGGCTAACACGTTGGACAATTTTGCCGTGTTTTTAAAGAGCTTCCAAAAGAAAATTACGCCTCTCAGTGTATAAGCTCTGCCACAGGGAGAGGCTTTGTGAATTGAAAGCCTGGCCTTCAGAATTTTCAAAATGATGGCAAATTTATCCAAATTGGGCAAAAGTGAATCAGGTTTCACAAATTCGGAATGTTTATTTAAATCTTTAAAACATATGTTGCCACAGCTGTGTTTAGCATAAAATTATGATGAAAATAATCCTAATGAAAATGACAGCATATTTATACAATGTCATCCATCCAACCAGTGCCAAACCCGCGACACAGCTGATCTCATTAGGCCTGACTAAATCCCTTTGAGCTACAATGTAAATATTAGTTCCAATTTGCAGATGAAGAAATTGGGACGTGGGCAAGATTATTTACAGCTAAAGAGATTAAGTTATAACTATAACTAGAGATTAAGTTATGACTCTCCCATCTGTGGAATAAGTTGCAACTTAACCAGAGACTCTGAAGTGGGGATGGGGGAGAGGTATCCTTTCTCCAAGTTCCCCACATGGGTTGCCTTGTTCTAGCCATGGGGGCAGGACGGAATGCAGAGCATCATACCAGAGATTTTTATGCAATATTCTTTCTAGGAATCCACCGTACAGATCTACAGGCAGGTATCATCTTCTCAAAACCTGACAGCCAATGTGAGAGTTGAGAAGGTGACAGAAGGTTTTATGTCTTGGGTTTCACTGATGGGAAAGGAAGAGACTAATTCCAAGCCCCACACAGCAAGGACCAAGAGTCAGCATCCGACCTGCTCTTTTCAGCGTCGCTACTCAAACTTCTGTCTTTTTCAAATGTTGGAGAATGGTAAGAACATTTTACAAAATGTCCACTATAGGCTCAAATACTTCAGTTTGGTCTGTGGAATGTTGTCCTTTCCTCAATCTAGATTCTTTTTAAGTGAGAGAGTTAACCCGAGCACACAAGCGTATTGCAGGTCAGTTCTCGGGGGTTTCCGCCAGCTGATGGCTAAGTCCTGCTCACCCCCTCCTCCTTCTAGAAGACAGCTGTGAGATATCAACTTATTACATGGGACTCAAACCCCCAACCCAAGAACCTGCATGGCACCTGAACACTAAAGAGTTTACCAAGTACTAGTTTTTTACTCTCCTCTCAGTAACATATTGGGAATTAGAGCTTTAAAGTAGAAAAGAAAGTTCTGCTTCGTCTCTGTCAATCACTATTAATGTTAGGTATGCGCTTTCCAAATTCAATAAAAAATTACCTTCCTTCTATTCGGAAAAAACTCCCATGAAGCCATTTTTGCCAAAACCTGAATTAAATCTGCCCAGGAAAAGACATTCTCTAGAAACAGAGGAGGAAAACAACCCTTTTGAATGTCATGTAGACTTTATCTGAATCTGAACTGTCAGAGTGCCACACTACATTCAATTTTAGCAAAAATGTACTTACTCATGCACGGAGGGAAGCTTTTATTTCTATACTCCTTTTTGCCACGAGAGTGATGGAAATAGTGTGTATTTAATACTGTATTTAATTACTATATTTAATATTTAATAATAATCGAAGCTTTTGCCACAGATGGACCCAGCCTCTAACTGGCCTTGGTTATTGGTTCACTTGGTACGTGACTAGGGAAAGTCTCTCAACTTTCCTGAATCTCAGTTTTCTCATATGTAAAATGGAAATTAAATGGTTGTGAAAATTAAACTTTGACACAGAGCTTGCCCAAAGTAGGCCCTGGACGAATGATGATTCCCTTCATTATCATCTTTCCAGCTACCACTCCTCTCCTAAATCTATAAAGATTTCCAAAATCAGTGTGTATTTAATAGACTCCGTGTGTGTGTCTGGACTGGATACACCAGAATATCAATAGCAGTTATCTCTGGGAAGTAGAATAATAAACAATTTTTATTTTCTCCTTTGTACTTTTCCAACTTGCTAAATTCACCATCATGTAAAATGAAGATGTACATTTTTTTTTTTTTTTTTTTTTTTTGTGGTATGCGGGCCTCTCACTGTTGTGGCCTCTCCCGTTGCGGAGCACAGGCTCCGGACGCGCAGGCCCAGGGGCCTTGGGTCATGGGCCCAGCCACTCCGTGGCATGTGGGATCTTCACAGACCAGGGCACGAACCCGTGTCCCCTGCATCGGCAGGCAGACTCTCAACCACTGCGCCACCAGGGAAGCCCCAAAGATGTACATTTTTAAAAGCTAATTTTTAGAAAAATCACTGTGTAGAGCTATCTTCTTTGGGAAAAAACAAAATCAAGTTCAAATATTTAGAGCTGTAAAGAATAATAATTAGAAATGGCTAACTCCACGTTTTCTAATTATATATGAAAGGAAATTGAGGCCCAGGAACCTCAATTTGGAGTCTTTCATCCAAAGACTCCAAGTTGAGGTAAGGCTGGAACCCACTTCCTAGTGTAACTGGTACCCCAGAGGTCTCCAGCCTGTGAGCATAGATGAGGTGGCAGTTTGACCCTAAATCTTCGGCTCAATACCCCCAACCGTTAGATGCCTGCCCTGCTCAGTGATTCCACAGATCTGTACAGGTAAATCGAACTGATCTCTATAGTGGTCACTAAATTATTTGACACGTGTGCAACTTATATTAAGGGGCTTGCCATCTTTACCTTTGTTAGGGTCCCAAAATGGGAGGCTGAGAAGCAGGGCTTCAGGGGGAGGTGAATAAGGCACTCATCTCAGGCACTACATTTAAGTGTCCAAAAGATCAGTAGCCAAGATAAATAATATTTTAATAGAATATTTTTAAAGATCAAAATTGCTAGAAAAAATCCATAATGAAAAAATATCAAAACTTTAAGTAAAAATAGTGTGATATAATAGGAAATACATATTGGTTTTTGTCTCTGATTCCTGGCAAAGAACTCCTAAAGCCCTTGGAATTTCCTGAGTGACAAGGGCATCTTTTGTTATTCATAACGTGTCCTTTTCAACCACACCTGAGTTTATCCTAAGGAGGTGATTCTGGTAGTCAGCAGGTAGAAGTGTGGGTATCTTGGGCACCCCACTTGCAGCTGGCATCTCAAGTGGGGGCAGTCTTGTGGGCCTGTAGCCCATAACCCCTGGGGTCTGCCTAACTCCAGGAGTTAGTGTCAGAATTGAACTGAACCGTTGGACACCCAGTTGGCGTCAGAGAGTTGGAGAGCTGGTGTGGAAAAAAATGACAAGTATACGGTGTTGTGGGAAAAAGACACATTTAGTGTCAGAAGTGATGTAAGAAAACACCACACAGATAGGATCAGTTACACTGCTGAGTCAGACCATAATGGAGCCAGAGGCAAGAGGAAGGACCGTCATACTGATCCCATCTTTATGAAAAACTTTTATATTTTGTTTATCATGGATTGTTGGCATTAATTTTTTAAAAATATTGCACTAAAATATTTACCCCAATGACCAAAAAGCTTGGCTAGTTAAATGAATAAATAAAATATGGTTAGAGTAATCAAGGAGTCTATCATTGAAGCCAAGATTGAGCTCTGGATTTCTTATCTGTACAAGTAGCCAAGGAGCATGAACTGCTCCACAGTCAAGTAATTGCCCTCTTCCCAGATCCCAGGGCAATGAGGTTTTCTCATTTGTAGACTGTCTCAACTTCTCAAAATCCAGATCCAAGAAATAACAAATAGCAAATAACAAATAGCTCTAACAAATAGCACCACTAAAGTGCAAAGGACTTGAGTCCTGGTGAGGTCTTCACCGGAAATGGTCAAAGGCCTGCTTGGGACATGGAACGGAGCAGACTCTGGGCTCTGGAGCTCCCACAGAGGTGACCAGGAAGAAGCCACCTGGGGGCATGGGCAGCAAAACTAGAAAGGGAGTCTAGAGTAGGATGCAGGGAAATGGACCAGATAGTCCTGGGTCTCTGCACTAAGAGGCAGACATGAACTCATGGCCACTCAGGTGATGGCGGGCCTGGTTAATTCCTTGTTAGAGCCTGAAAGGAATCAACTTAGAAAAGAGCAATTCAGAGCTCATGATATGCATGGTTTTGGCATCAATCTTTGGCAAAAAATTGTTAAAAGGCATGTTTCTTCACTATGCTTCACATATACCCATGCAGCTCTAGATTTCTGGAACTCTTAACATAACCTTCAAATCTCTTGGCAGCAACACTGGAATACCAGAGCTTTTGCTAACACCCAAAGCACCAGGCTTCAATGTGCTAGAAGTTCCAGTTTGCTGTGTGAAACCACTGTCTTCAGGCAGCTTGGAGCAATGACTGACAGGACTGACAGCGATGTAATTCTAGAAGCCAAAAGCTGAGGTTCTACAAACAGGATCACATTTTCTACCCAACGCCAATTGTTTTCCCAAGCTATAACATTTGGATTTTGCCAGTTGAGAGATATTTTTCTGTACCCCACTCAAGAAAGTGTCCTTTAAAATAGTTCACTAGGTCTTCACAGCCATTTTGAATACCTATGGAGCAACAGAAATAACAAAATGCACTGAATTTTATGAGACTTGGTAACAATGTTATTTGATAGGTTCTTACTTTTTTTAAACTGTCTTGATATGATTCTTTTCTCCTATATTTTGTGGTGCCTCTAGGATATCACTGAATTCTAAAAGATACTTGATCTTACCTCTTTTTCGTTGTGATGTTGTTGCTATTTACTTGGTGGTTTGACTTGGTTTTGCTTTAGTTTGGGCTTGGTTGGGAGAGGAGAGCTATAACAGGAGTCTTCCACTCAACTCAGAAGTTTGAGTTGTGAAAGTTTATGTTTCAGTCTCTACACTGACAGAGAGGGGAAGATGAGGTCCACAGAGGTTAAGGATCTAACCAATGACACCCACTGGTTGGTGGCTGAGCCAGGGATAGAACTCAGCTTCCCAGCACTGCTCTCATTAAACCACACACTATCACAATTGCCTGGAAGCAAAGTCTGCTGCATGTGGCTTCTACTGAAAGAGACAAAGTCATAGCAGGTGTTAAAACCCCTTTTCCCTAGAAGGCAGTGAGATTCCCAGGGGTTTATATGGAGCCTGGAATAGGGGCCTTGCCCATTAATCTTAACCCATTTCTATGTCTACAGTGGGTGGCTGGTGAGAGCTAGTCCTCCTCTGTCTGTCAGGCACAGCTGCTCCAGGTGCCTTCTGAGACATTCCTCCCAAAAGTCTGCTCCACGGACCAAGAAACCCAAAGACCTTCAGCATCCTCTAAAGGCACTTGATGCCCTTCTCAGCCAGTATCCTTTGGCTTCACAACACAGCCCACAAGCACCACACCCCCTGCCCATCCCCTACGCAGTCCCCAGGAAGACACTCCTCTCCCTGCTTCCAGATGGGCTACTTCTTTCAGCTCACAGCCCTGGCCTCTATCTCCTATCAGTGCTAGGACAATCTGCCTTAACCTCCATGAAGAGGCCAAAAGTGCGAAAGCTATTTATTTGGTTCCTGGAAGTTGTATAAAGCAAGGCCAGCAGTGTCGGTCTGGTTGTAAAAAGAGAGGACACACTGGTCTTTTATTTCTTATAAATCACTGTTCTCTAGGTGTTGCTTTCTCCTGGGTACTTCCAAGGAGAAGGCTACTCCATGGGCCCACAGCTCCCTCGCCTTGTGTCCGTATGCAGAAATCTCCTTATGTTGGCGTCCCCAGAAGACTTTGCCACTTCCCCTCCCCTCCAACCACCCTTTCCCTTAAACTCCAAGTGTGAAACTCTTCACTAAGCATCTGTAGCACTGGGCTTAGTGACCTCTGCTCAGTAGTATAGAAATCCCTCAGAGTGGAAATACATACCATCCTGATCAGCTCCAAGAAATGAGGGTGAAGGGAAAACATTGGAAGGATAAACACAGATTAATATTTAAGTTAACCAGTCATATCTGGATAATGCTTATGGGGAGAACAGATTCTTAGGCATTAAAGGAAAAATATTTGAAAACGTCACTCCAGAGCTTTAAATTGTTCTATGTTAAATAATATTTTAAAGTTATCATATCCAAGGCCATAAATAACACTTCAGAAGAGTTTGATAATGACCTCTTTTTCCTACTTGCATTAAACATAAGGCCAACTTCTTTTTTAATGTTCTTGCTTTATGAAATAAAAGACTTTGTTGGATCTGCTCCCTTTCCTCCTGTATTAGTTTCCTATGGCTTTTGTAACAAATTTCCACAAACTTAGCGGCTTAAAAAAACACACATTTATTGTTTTACAGCTCTGGAGGTCAGAACTCATAAAATCAAGGTGTCAGCAGGGCTGCTTTCCTTCTGGAGGCTCTAAGGGAGAATCTGTTTCCTTGCTTGTCCAGCTTCTAGAAGCTGCCTGCATTTCTTGGCTCTTGGCCCCTTCCTGACATCATCCCTCTTGTCATCTCTGCTTGTGGCTTCACATCTCCTCCTCTGTCTCTGACTCTCCTGCCTCCAGGTTTCACTTATAAGGACCCTTGTGATTACATTGGATCCACCTGGATAATCCAGGCTAATCTCCCCACCTCAAGGTCCTTAGCTTAATCACATCTGCAAAGGCCTTTTTGCCGTGTAAGGTAACATACGGGTTCTGGGGATGAGGACATCTTTGGGGGGCATCATTCAGCCTACCACACTCCTTAGCCACTTTGACCTCATCTTGACCTCCTTGACCCTGCACTCACTCCTTTCCTGCCACCCTGGCCTCTGGCCCTTCTGCCATCATGCCAGACCCCAGAGCCGTCCCTGGTTGGTCCCTCTGCCAGGCATCCCTTCCCCTAGTGAGCGTCCTGGACCACTCCTTCTGCTCCTCCAGGCCTTTACTTAAACATCACCAGGCCATTACTTAAACTTAAACAGTGAACCCTCTTCCGTCCACCTTATTTATAGGTTCATCTTCCTCTCTCTTCTTTAGACACTTGCTGTCCCTTGGCCTAATTTATTTTTCTCCGTGGTAATTATTGCCACCTAACATACTATATATTTTACTCATTTACTTTTTTTATTGCCTCTTTCACTCCTCTCAGATGTGGGCTCCACGAAGGCAAGGATTTATTTCTTTTTTTTTTTCGCTGCTGAATTTTTTGGACTTAGAAAAGTACCTGGCACATAACAGGCCTTCAACAAATATTAGTTAAATAAATTTGGCTGGGTCATTTATTAGAGAACCTCCCAAGTCTATATCTTTAAGTTTTACATGTAGGCTGATTAGACTCCCAATAAAACACTTTTCCTAATTTTTTGGAGCGTTCCAAGGTCCAACTTCCCATTGAGTTCTGGGAGCACACTGGAAGAAGAAGGCTGGGTCCTTGCTATCCAGCATACATACATTCATTTAATCCTCAATTTGTGCCAGATACCCTCAGATTTACTTGTCCCAGGAAACTTCAGTCCATGGTTGGGTAAAGGAAGAGAAGTCTCTAGGCTGAGTGGAGTGGGAGAAATGACCCAGGGGTCAACTGCTTTTTAAATAGACTTCCAACCAGTCCTCCTTATTTTAGATGCATTTCACCCTCAGTTCCAGGGGTACCAGGTGCCTTCAGCTCCTCAGGCTCTGAAGGACTCTGCAGTAGAGGTTTTGTTGACTCCTGGTTTCCATGTTCTCTTTTATCCTTCACTTTTTAAAAAATCTTTTACCATTCATTCGATTGCTTTCCAGCCTCCTAAGTTTTACTGCTGTTGTCTCCTCTTTGTTCATCCTTCCTTGGGTGTTTACATCCATAACAAATCCTTTTAAAGTTATTTTATTAGAGTTTTAGGAGGTGGTAAGAGTAGATGGATGTCAGCCCATCACCTTCATTAGAAATGCCCCATATTTTCCTACCACCCTGGGGTTTTGGATCAATACATTGATCTATTGTATGTTCTGTGCATGTTTATTTTCTTAACTTGAATTTTAGGAGAAATAGTGTTCCAAATCATACCCAAGTTGGCATTAGGCACATTTCCATTTATGAATAACACCTCACAATTGAATGTTGCTTTAAGTTACGTGGAACATTTTTAAATTTATCTAACTTAATCCTGTGAGGTAGGCAAGGGTCTAAGACTCAGAGGAATTAAGTGACAATGTGTCCAAGATCGATACAGCCAGTCAGTGTGCCCCAGTTCTCAAACACGTCTTCTGGCTCCTGACTCTACCATGTGGTTTCTCTCTTTGTCATTTTGCCTTTCTTTTTTACAAAGAAAACACATGAGAAAAAAATGTGTTTCTTTTCATAAATGTGGCACAGTACAGGAAGCTGGCTGAAAAAAATAGGCATATTCCTGAATGTGAATCCCAGAAGCTTCCCCACTCTGGTCCTGAGCAGGAAAGACATTTTGCTGACCCGTTGGGATGGTTACATTTGTCGTAGTTTGTCTAGAATGTGCTGTCAGTACCGCCTACCCCACGCAGGGGCCTAGTGGTGATTCGGCTTAAGCTGAGAGTCTTCCCAGTCAGTCTCTGTGGTCCTTCCTGGGTCTCAAGTCTTCTGACATCTCATAGACTCTTCCTCTGGTCTCCACGATGTTCTCACATCTTTGCTCCCATAAGGAGATCTGCACATATGTTTCCCATGACTGTGAACCATGAGAAGCTGTCAAGGCCTTTCAATCACTCTAACAGCCTGTAAAAGCTTGCTGTATTTTCAGTTTTACTAAATATTTCTATAATTCAAAAATTATGGAAATGGATAATGTTTCTGTTCTTTGGGAATATATTTAACAGCTGTGTGCATACCAGATGCAAATGAATATATCGAAATAAATTGTGCATTTTATAGACTACACTTCATATTAACTGCCTTCCCCTTCAGGCACCTCCGGCCCTGCCCCTGCCAGAACGTGGAAGATGCTGAAGCACTTTACAGAGGACAATTCATTTCTTAGTTCTACCTAGAGAAGAGATGAGGTTCTACCCAAGCATTCTGAGTACAAGCACAAGTCCTCCGGCCTAAGCCAGAGCTTCTCAAGGTGAAAAGCAACTTGCTAAAGGTGACTCTCTGCATTGGGAGTGGTGGGCATTGGTTAAGCTGCTAACCCTCTCTAACTCCATTTTCCATAGTTGTAAAGTGGAGATATTTCACCAACAGAGTTTACGCGGGGTTAAACGTGGTGAATTAGGTTCCTGACAAATAGATCAGTAACTATGGGCTGGACGGTTGTCACACTTTTGAGTGCCCAAACTCCGAATCAGAAGCTGAAAAGGCCAGTCTTAGCTCTTTCTAACCTCTGGCAGCTACTTTGCGGGCACAGGATTTGAAAATGGCCCAGTTGGTTGTCACAGCCTAAGGCTTTGAATCTGAAGCAAGTATTACAAAAAACAAGAGCAATTGCAGAAGCCTCCTTGGTGGCTTGGTGGCAGTGGCCTCCAGGGTCCAACCCTGGTCACAGGGTGGGCTCCAGTGTTTGCCAGCAGTGGCCGAGGCACCTGACCTCCGTGCATCCTTTCTTGCTTCCTTTTCCACTTCTGAGTCAGTTTCTCCCACCTCCCTACTGCTCTGTGACCTACCCAATAGCCCTCTAATAAATTCATTCTTGGCTTAAAATAGCTTAAAATCGACAAATTCTCATGTTTATAGTTAAGGACACTTATGAAATACATTTTTTCTTTTCCACACACACACACACACACACACACACACACACACACATTGTATTTTTTAAAATACATTTTTATTGCCTTCCACCTTTCTGGAGTTTGGGGACCCGACCTGTGCATCGCAGGAAAGTTCTAAGTACATAAAGGAGTTCAGAGCAGAGATTTTCCAGAAAGCTGCTTGGTGGAACCAACCATAGGTCATATGAATTGGTTTATCTCCTCAGAGTTTCCCTTCTGTCTTTTCCCTCATGTTCCCAATTATCCAGCTTCTAAAGGCAAGAAGCAGGCTGGGAATGGCGTTCTGAACAATCATGAGGGCTAACAGTCGGGATTGCCTGGGGCAAACTGTAACTCAGGGCTTTGTTATATCCTCTGACTAATAAGGGTTGGGGGACACTCAGGAGACCATCAGAGGGAAAACCGTAGTTCCTGTGGCCAAATGTCTTAGACAAATCTACACAGAAATGCTTCCATGTACCAATCCCAGGGCCTCAGCAACGGCTCTGGTTCCCCAGACAGGTAAGCAAGAGCTTATCTGGTGAATTCACTGGGCCAGTATTTAGACCCAGGCCTCACAGGAAGAGAAGTTATACACCTTGCCTGCCTGGATCTAAATCCCAGCTCTACCTCTCACTAGCTGTGGGACTTTGGGCGAGTTACTAAAGATCTCAGTTTCCATATCTGTGAAATGGGGATAATAATAGCATCTATTTCACAAAGCCCTTGTTGTGTAGATTCAATAAGTCAGAACATTTCAAGTGCTTCCAACTGGGCCCAGCACTCAGTAAATCATAGTCATTATTGTCATCAGTTGCCAGCTGCCAAATCAATGTTGCTTGGAGACTGAGGACCCCATGTAACTGACGCTGCCTTACGAGATGGCTGTCAAGTGATTACAGGAATCCGTAACTGTTGTGCAATGGCCGGCATCTTACAAAGAACCTCTTTACTTAGAGAGTAGTGGTTAAGAGCTCAGTCATGGCATCAGAGAACTCGGGTTCAAGTCCTAATCTGTCACTTCATAACCTGGTGATTTTAGGTAACTTCCCTGAGCCTCGGTTTACACACCTCTGATAGAAAGTTAATAATACCTACTTCTTGGGGCTATTTTGAGGATTAAATTCAATAATATACATAAACAGCTTAGTTCAGTACCTGACACATGGAAGTCACCCAAGAATTATTATCACCTTCCCAACAACGCTGTGAGGTAGTAAGTTTTTGATTCTAATTTTCTAGATGAGGAACCCGAGGCTCAAAAGAATAAGTAACTCCCTCAGGATCACGTGACCCAGAAAAGGCAGGAGAGAGACTTCAAATCCTACATTTTTCACCTAAACACATTCAGCATCCAAAAATCCTCCATGGTCAGCATGACATTGTGATTTGCATTTTGGGTGGGTGAACTGTCAGGCTCTATCCAATTTTCTCAAAAAGGGAAAGAAGTTTCGGTGATCCTCAGAATTATCCTAGCATCATTTCTGTCTCTATCTGTGCCCTTTTAATACTAAAGTAAAGTGATCCCAACTTGTAGGGCGGATGGTTGGGGGTGAGAAGAACAGAAGCTAATCCATGTTCCTATCAGAGAAAGGACAGCCTTCATCCAAAATTGCATTTTGTCACATTCTCTCTATGCATTTTCCTTCTTGCCTATGAGTCCTTTGGCATTTGAGACTTCTGATGGAGTACACCCTTGTCACCCTCTCACCCTTCTTTACGTTAAACAGGATCACTTCAGTCCTGGAAACATGTCAGTTTCTAGAGTGAAGAGCCAGTTTCAGGGCCTTAAATTAAAAACACAGAGAAAATGTTCTATTCCATCTGTCAGAAAGAACTCCATCTCCCTCAAACTTGCTTTCCCGTACTTCATTCCTGCCCTTTCTCTGAATAGACTTGACAGAAAAATTATTTGGACGTGTCATGTGCTGTCATCTCGGGCCAACAAACTGATGGTTTAATGCAAAATGACATAGCAGCCCAGGAATTTCATGCTGGAACCTACCTCACACTGGAGTTGGGGGAACAAGTCATCCCACCTGGGAATTTTAAGCAACAGTTTGGCATCCCCCTAATCTGGTCATTGATTTCTTAGTGAAGATACCAGCCCTGGAAAAGACAGGGGTTGGGGAGGGGTGGGCCGCAGGAAACACATTCTCATGGCCCTAAAGACAAGGTTCTCTCTGCCAAAGGAGGGGGAATCTTCTCCAATGGAAACAAGTCTCTCTGTCTGTCTCTCTGTCTCTCTCTCTTCCCCTCCCTACTTGCTCCCTGTCTCTCAACCCACAAAAATGCTCAAAAGAGCTAGAAACATCCAACAACTCAAAAACGATGCCGGGAGTGATTTATTATTTTGCTTTTAGGATTACTTGTTTGCCAAGTGAAATTGTCCAATATTGAGTGATTTAGTAATCACAGCACAGCTGGTTGGAGGAGAGACTCTCGCTTGGGGCAGTGGGTCAAGTTCCTGACACTGTGTGACTTTGAGGAGGTCATTTGACCTCTCTGGGCCTCAGTTTCTCTGGGAATAGAGGTAGTGGGTGGTGAGGAAGAGATGGATAACTGAATATTTAATGACGTGCATGCTTTTTGGACCTCAGGTTGGGAAAATTTGGCTGCCCTCTGAGAAAGAACTAATGAGGAGCTCTTCCAAAAGTCTTCCCTCAGAAGGAGGATGAGTATTAGTTTACATGGAGAAACTATATGATAACTAGGGGGTCTGAGTACATGACAGTTAAAGAGGTAGGAAAATCAATATGATTCCAAGTAAATTTAGAACCTGAAGCTCATGGGGATCCTCTGTCCATCCCCTCCTTCTTCCGGAGTGAAACCTGAAGTCCAGGGAGGCCAAGAGTCAGAAACCCCTGAGCTCTTCCCACACACAGGAGGCCACTACCTGGTTAGGATGACTCGGCTAGTGAACTATGGCTCCATTCACTCCGGCAAAGAGACTCTCAGGAACAGAATGATGAGTGGATTCCCCTCATTGCCTTTGAGATGTTAGATGGGACTCTCTCGTTTACGCATTTTTCTAGGTACAGAGGGAGAAACAAAAAGAGAGATCGGCTAGACTGACTTTTTTGGGGGGGAAGTGGCCCTAATACTGAGTTGGGGCTCCTGGGGAAGAACAGGCCTAGGGAAGGCATTTGCTCACTTCGTAAGAAGTATTCTGCCTTGACCAAGAAATTTGTCATTTATATGCGACAGTTTTTCCTTAAAATTCAGAAAAAAATTTGTGTCTTCTGGAGTCTCATTTAATAATCATTTCCCATAAAGTAAAATTAATATGCTCAGACACAAATATGCTAATCTGTTCAGCTGCTGACCTAACCTGATTCTGTCTTCAGCTCTGAGTGTGTCAACTTTAAGTTTGTGACAACTATCTATGTCAACATTAACTGGCCTCAATTACATTTTTATACAAAGTTAATTTTTTTGTTTACTTAACTGATGGCTGCATTTGCTCACTAGGAGCACTTATATTTACAAAGGAGCTAAAAATCAACAGATAATTTCATGAACAAAACAGTAATACAAACACAAATTACCATTTTGCTAGGTTTGACATATATAGCAGCCCTGAATGTTGCCTGGAGCCATCAGTTAAATAAATCAACTCTTTCACATTGACAGGTAACAAAGAAAGAAAAGTTCCATTGCACTTGACATAAGAAGAAAACCAAATTCACAGTTTAGCATGCAAGGAAATTACAAACTTCAGTGAGGCAACAGTCCCGCAGCTACCCATTCTTTTTCTATGGGATTGGACATGAGCCAAATCAGCCGCTAAACCATGGACAGCATATTTTAATCATATAAACCTTTAGATGACACAATTACAAAAATGTAATTTGAAGGAGAAAGATTCAATTCTTTCTTCATTGTTTTAGCAGAAGGACACTAGACAGTTTAAAATTCTACTCCACTTGGAGCACTATTTTAATAAAGGACTGAATTTATCTAAGTACCTAGCTTTAAAAAATGTGGTTACATGTATCTTGAAAACCCAGACAAGAAATACAAGACCCGTAAAATCCTGAAGCACATTAAATGACGTTTCCTTTCTCCTTAATCCATCACCACAAATATCAATTAAATGTAATTATGTCAAATAGGTTCCCCTGAGAGCAAATAAAGATTTGCCAGAACACAAATTGCAACCCAGGTGAACAATATATAATTTTCTTGAGTACACAGACAAATACAGATGGTATATTCTAGAATGTAATGTAACAAATGTGTGTTTACCATAAGATATACATTTATTTTTTTCTTAGCTACCAAATGGCAGCAGACAAAAAAATACAAATGAAAATATATGAGTTTTTCTTTCTCTTTTCTTGGATGAGAGAATAAATGTGGCATTTTATATTAATAACTGCTAATTAAAAGGCTATTAATCAGGGACAATAATAAATAAATGGACTCTACTAGAAGCTAATGCCAGAAATAACCTTGCAGATTTGGGGAAAAAAATTTTAGAAAAACACCTTATTTAAACAACAATTTTTCTTATTAAAAGCAAATGTTTTACTGAGCTTGCTGTGAGAGGAAGAAATGAATCCATAAATAGGAAAATAAAACAGGTAGGATAAAAAGTATGTTCTTAACTATTTAGGGAGCTAACTATTCCCATGGAAGAGAAAGAACAAGGGAGAAGTGAGGCAGAGGGCAAAGGTCAAACACAACTTTCCCAATTATGAAAAGGAGCTGCCCAGCCGATGTTTGAATTCAAAGATCTCAAGGAATATTTCTCAGGAAAGCTCTTTTTTTTCCTGCAGGAAAAATGAGCAAATGTCATGCTTGTGTTCCTTTTCACTATATGATGTGTAACGTATGAATTTCTTCTGTCAGATGTTTTTAGGGATGGAAATTTAATTCATTCTCAGTGTCGAATGGAAAACCTTGAAAAATAATCAATTTAAGATTGAATGTGCTGATATGTCAAGTATTTTTAGTCTCTGCCCTTGTTTAAAGTAATAAAAATAATTATCTAAAACAGAATCTTGGAAGCACAGGCGTTTTCCTTTTCCTGTTACTCACTCTCTTCAGATGGAACCCCCCCACCCCCCGCACCGCCCACCGGCCCCATATTGACTTTCATAGCAAGAATATTCCAGTTTCAGATGTAGGAAGTGCTGTGGGGAAGCAGAACCTGGGGCTTTTGAATCTACATGATCCTCAGCTTTCTCAGCTGGAAAACATCAGAAGTGGCCACTAAGAACCTTTCTAATATTAGTGATTCTGTGATTTCCTACAACAGCATCAAATAACATGACCTCAAGGTAGGACTTATCCTTACGACACAGATGCTGCTGTGTAAGTAGCTGTCTGTTCCTTCCCTCCTCATGGTCCAAGGTCAGTTCCATGTGACCCTGGGCTTGAAGGAAACTTCTCTCTCACCGGGATGCCCCTTAAGCTGTCTAGAAAAACTCCTTAGGATCTGTGATAGCCTGACTTTGTTGAGCTAATGCTCTGCGAGTGTGAGCTCGGTCCTGGTCCTTCCGACTGATAGTCGGGGGCCGCCCTTCTCACCCACAGAGAGCTCCATGGAGCCAGGCTCCCGTCCAGGAAGGGGAGGCAGGTGGGCTCTTCCAGATGCCTTTTCCCTTCCTCACACCACTGCCTCCTCCACACACCCCTTGCCCCCATCACCAATACCCTTAACTCCTCGTTCCCCCCAGAGTTCCTTCTTTTCTCCATTAGGTGCTACTCTAGGAGTTACTAAACCCCAAGCTTCCTCTTCTATCTTGTGACTCTCAAGAGCCTCTTCAGCCATGGCTGGTGAGCTTTTGCTGCCCTCTCCTACGCTCTCTGAAGCCCAGTGGGAATGGGGGCAGTGAGCTTCCCTCCTAGGACAGGAAAGGGGGAAGGTTATAGAACGGTTCTGCATTCCTTCCTTCCTTTCCTAGCCCATCCTACTTTTTCTTCTTTCCTTCCTTCCTCCCTTCTTTCTCTCCCTTTCTTTCTTCCTCCTTCCCTCCCTCCATCCCTCTCTCTCTCTCTCTCTTTCCTTTCTTTCTTTCCCCCTCTTTCTTTCTTTCTTTTCTTTCCTTTCTTTCTTTCATCTTTCTCCACTCTCCCTTTCTTCCTTCCTGCTTTTCTTCTTTCCTTTTCTAGAGGACTTCAGAAACATTAATCACGCTTTCTAGTTCATGTCACATTATCTACAACTGGTCCAAGGAAGGCTGCTCTCTAGTGTTAGTTAGTTATCCCTTTCCCCCATTCTCTTCTGCTGTTTCCCTACTCGAACCAGGAAACCATTCTAATGTTTGATATGAATCCTCCTGTTTGTGTGTGCACTTATAAAATGCATCAGGTACTTCTCTACACATGTCTTTTACTTTATCTGAGTGGCATTATGTTGTAGATCTCATAACGTTTCTTAGAAGTTGCTACTCAGCCTCTCATGTTTACTGTCGCCTGTTGTTCCTATCAGCTGCACAGCACCTCATACCTAATCCATGTCTCCTGGGTGGTGACAGCCTCCGCCTACCTTCAACCACAAGAATCACTGCAGTGAACATACTTGCACGTGTCTCTTTCGGGGAACCTGTGAGGAAATATTTAGGACCCATCTGCAGGAGTGGAATGCCTTAATTTGACTGGGTACTGCCAGGTTGCTCTCCAGAAGGGATATGCCGAGTTTCACTCCCACCTGTGTTTCCTCTATCTCCCCAACAGCATGTGGTCCTGGGATCTTATTTAATTTAGAATGATTATCATCATTTGTAAAGTGAAAGGAAACTTCTCTATATTCACTGGTTCATTCCTCCCAAAATTTTTCCCAAATTTCAAAAAGAAATGATGTCATACATTTGGGTATATATTAGATGTTTTCCTTTTAGAAAGAATGTGACTATATTATTATAAGATACAAAAGGAATGGAAAAAATTACATTATGTTGGTCTCAACACCCCAAATGTTATATACTAGGAAAAAAGAAGTGTTGTGTAAGACTCCAGAAGAAATACATTAGGATCTACTGATCAATTTCAAAGATCTAGCTAGAAGATGAACTCACCTGGTACCCCCTCATCCATTACATCTTAATATAGTCTCATCCTGAATGCTTTCCTTAACCCTCGAGCTGGTTAGGTGCACTCTCTGTGTGTCAGAACTGCCTATTTGCTCGTCTGTTTCCCCACAGGCTCTGTTAGGCAAGCTCCAAGATTGCAATGACTCCTTGTTCATTCATCAGCCTTGTTCATTGCTGAATCCCGGTGCCTAATCCATACTGAGTGTCTGATCCATACTGGTCATTGAAAAAATAAGCGTTCTAATTAGGGTTTTTCCCCACACCACCAAGCAATTCTTGTACCCCAGCTGCGTGTGCCGCAATTCAATTCAATTCTGACACTATCTACCTGGAGAGAGCATCAGATCCCACAGGTTAAGGGCTCCTCCTACAAACCCCCCCAGCACATACATGTCAGATGCCAATCACAAGTCCAGGTTGCCCCTTATCCTTCTGACCAACCAGGTATAGATCTGAGGTTCCAAGTGATCTCAGGGAGAGAGCAGAAAGCAGTGGCTTGAAGCAGGATCTTAGTTCCTTGCCCAGGAATTGAACTCGGGTAGCCTGGATGAAAACCAGGAATCCTAGCCACTAGTCCACCAGGGGCTAGAGGATAGAGGCAAAGTTGGCCTGCTCTTGCCCCATTTGAAAAATGAATTTCTCAAAGAGGGAAAAACCGCAAAAATAGGTACAAAGTTTATTATTAGAGACATAGCACAACATGTGAGAGAGCACACAGAGAAACAGTTTGTTTATTTAAGACAGAAGCAAGGCAGAAATACACACCCAGAGAAAAAGGCTGTTGGTGTCCCCCCTAATGAGAAGGTGATTCAAATCACTTATATAGGGCAGTTCTTCTGGGTCTTTGTTTACCTTTGGCCAATTATCTCATTTCCTTTCCACACCTGACCTGTCCTAGGCCCCTCCTGGACATGTGTGCACATCTTTTTTACCAAGATATGGCTTCTAATGCAGAGGCCTATGGGGAGGTTGACACCACCTATTATGGGGTGGCGCCCCCTCCCTTTTTGCCCCCTAGGAGCCTTTCTGCACATGTGTAGTCGGGGAGGTCTCCTTGATCTCAAGAATAAGAAATATGTGGTCTCTTTATCTCTTATCCAAGCAGGCCTCAGCTCCTCTCTGCTCCTGCTATTATCTTTATCTTGGAGAATCTGTCCACAGGGGACAGATTCCAACTGCTCAGCCTGGGGCCCATCTATCTCCTGCCTCACAAGGAGCCCCCTCCTTGGGTTCGATTAATTTGCTAGAACCACTCACATAACTCAGAGAAATATTTTACCTACTAGATCACCAGTTTATTACAAAAGGATATAACTCAGGAATAGACAGATGGAGAGATACACAGGGCGTGGAGCTTCCCTGCAATGTGAGTGCACCACTCTCCTCACATTTCCACATGGTCACCAACCAGGAAGCTTTCAGATCCCCATCCTTTTGGGTTCTTATGGAGGCAACATTACATAACCATGATTGATTAAATCACTGACCATTGGCAACTGATTCAATCTCCAGTCCCTCTCCCCTCCCCAGAGGCTGGAGATGGGACTCAACATTCTGACCCCCTAGTTACAAGGTTGCGTGCCTTGGCACACAGCCCCATCCTTAGGTTACAGAGCGCTTTGGAAAAGTTGCCTCATTACATAATAAAACACATCTTAACACATGTTACATAACATAAGACATCTTAACTGTTCTTAACACTTAGGAAATTCCAATGGTTTTAGAACTCTGTGCCAGAAATGGGAACAAAGACTAAATTATATATATTCCTTATTACAAATCACAATATCACAGCAAATATTTCTTCAATAAATGAATGCATAAATAAGTGAATTGGGGTTTCCCTGGTGGCGCAGTGGTTGAGAGTCCGCCTGCCGATGCAGGGGACACGGCTTCGTGCCCCAGTCTGGGAGGATCCCACATGCCGCGGAGCGGCTGGGCCCGTGAGCCATGGCCGCTGAGCCTGCGCATCCGGAGCCTGTGCTCTGCAACGGGAGAGAACACAACAGTGAGAGGCCCGTGTACCGCAAAAAAATAAAAAAATAAGTGAATTGATTTGGGGTTGCCAAAACCTAACCCTGTGCCTGATACAGACCTTGGGTGAAATAAAGGGATGAATGTGTGAACAAATGTCCACTACTCCTCTGGCCCCTTCCTCCCTTTTCTCCTCTGGGCTTCCCCATCAGATATGAATTTTGCCAGATTCCAGGTGGGAGGATAGGGCAGCCCCCAGCAGAGCTTTAACTCATGCTACCATCAGTTGGCCCCTTCTCACTCCAGGATGATTAGGTGTTGGGGAAATTCGAAAGGCCCTTATTCCTGGAAAAGTTGTGGCCCTGGGAAAGGAGTGAGAAAGAACAGCCACGAGGTAGTAGCCCATGGGGTACACACCTCTCCTGCCCTCCCCTCCTCCTCCAGGCTTTATCCTTCCTGACAGCCTAATGAAAGGCTGGTTTGGGGTGGGGGTCCCCTGATGACACACAGATCTATACGTGAACATACCAAAGAGAAAACGCATAGAATCATATTAAGATGGTTTGTTTTCATATCCATACAGTATAAAAAGTGATCTAAAGTTGACAGCTTCTAGGCATAGTTTTTCCTCTATAAGCCCTCCATATTTTTCCTGGATGAGGAAGACTGTTTTCACAGCCAGAAAAGAGCACTTGAGAAATTCTTGGGGCCTGAGTGATGCTGCAGGCCATCTTCCTTGGTTCACAAGCAGTGAAGAATTCAACTTACACTGTATTTCTACCTAATTAAAATCAGCAAGAGAGCCTTTCGAATCAAAGCCATCCCATGCCAACTATTTGGACCAGAGAACTCGGACATTGGATAGCTGAAGCCCCAGCCATTCACATTCCAAATACGATAACACATCTGCTTGTGCTGTAGAGTCTGCTCAGGATTTTGACTGAAGGCCTCTCACCTCTCTGCACCAACCTTGGTGTTCGTGCTGAGATTTGCAGAGGAACATTGACAGCACAAACTACTGGGCCCTGACTCACTGTTCACTTAGAGACTACTTTAAAAGAGAGCATTTATGCTAAATTTATGTTCCTTGAGGACCTGGTCTATCACTCAGAGCTTTAGCATAGGGTCTTACCCATACAGTAACCTATCAAGATTGGTTGACTTATCGATATAAATTTAAAAATCAAACTAGCCCTATTGTTATTTCTTTCTAAGGTTGAGGACAGTTGTCCAGCTGTCTTGTCCCACCTCTAACAAAATCCAGGTAAAAGTCCCACCTCCCCTGGCATTGTCACTGGTGGAACAGTGATTTCCTCTGTTTTTGCCCTCTGCAGGGAAAGAATTCAATTGAGGGGCATAGAGCAGTTTTAAGGAGCAAGGATTTTATTAAGCAGAGTGAAAGTCACTCCCAAGAAAAGATGAGAGCAGAAGCAGCCCCACAATGGGGTGGGGTGGGGTTTTTTACAGTGATGGTCCCTCCCTGTGTCCTGTGTCATTTGACTTACAAGTTGATTGACAGCTTTAGGCTATATAACTTTTCTCCTAGTGCTCAGGCACTTACCCATAAGCACCCAAGCAAAACCGGGGTGGAGGGGAAGGGGCAAAAACCACAATGCTAATTTATTACGAATCCGCATAATGAACCCCAGGTTACCTTGAGTCACCTTTTAGGTCTTGGTGCACCTGTGACAACCTGTACTGGCAGTTTTATCTTGCTTAGTCCGGATATAGCTGGAAACCTGGTGTTGGTCCTTGACCACAAGAGGGAGGATCTCTGGTTGTGTTCTGATCACCAGAGGCCAAGTGGAGGAGGGAAAGATGATCCCATCCAGGATGCGGCAGGATCTGCTCACGTCTGACTAGCTACATAACAGCATGAGATCATCTTCTCAAATCCTTTGGGCTTCTTAGAAGAATGGAGCCATTTGGGAGCAAAATAAATATCGATAGCCTCCATTTTCAATAAAACAAGTTAGCCCAACCATTAAAGACCATTTATATGACAAGCATATTTTTTAGAAGACCTCCATCCTTGGAAAACAAGCAGGATTTTATGTTTCCATGCCATGGAATTTTCTCCAAGCACCCTGAGCCAGAGGGTAATTCTGCCTATAACCGAGTAGTATGAAAACCTTCAATAAGACCTCTGCATAAGACCGTTCAGCCTCCCAGGCACTCACTGCCTTCTAGACACTTAAACTTCTGGGAGAACAAAAGGATGGGCTGGTTTTGGCCAAGTGACTTGGGTACATTGGGATGAATCATTGGGTCTGTCCTCCAATTCTAGATGGTTATAGGCACCTTCTGGAAATGTATCCTTTAAGCCAGGACATGAATGCCATCTTAAATTATTTATGGAATAAAGCAGGGAACACATACTTATTATAAGCTAGATATCCATACACTAGACATCAAGGGAAGACCTAAAGGCCTAGAACTTCAATCTGACTGAAAATAATAGCTAACATTTATTCAGCTGTTATCACTGTTGTAAGGCACTGTTCTAAGTGCTTTACATATATTAACCCATGTAATACTATTACTGTCCTCACTTTGCTGATGAGAAAACTGAGGCACAGAGAAATTAATCAATTTACTCAAAGGTATACAGTTCAACAAAGGCAATTGGTTCCAGGGCCTTTGTCTTAAAGAGGATGCTCCATTACATCCCTAATAGACAGTCTGGGCTCCCAGAGGGCTCCCAAAAGAAGTGTGAGGCACAGCTCTGCCTACCAGGACCTCACTGTCTAGGGAAGAAAACTCGCAGAGTCGTTTCCAGCCAATAAGAGTGTTGAGCGCACATCCAGCAAGCTCCACCCCCCAGAAGAAGGCAGGGGAAATTCGGGTGGGACCGCGATTTCTCTCACAAGCCCAATCCCGTGCAGGCTGCCTACTCCCCCTTCCTTCTATCAGCACAGTCCCTGTCCTGGAGGCTGGGAGAGGCGGGCTGGGTGAGCTGCTGGGGCCCGCAAGCAACCTGCTTGCTTGGGACTCAAGCAAGATGGTTCAGAGGGGCTGCTTTTCAGAATCAGTTACATTCTGAATGTACCCTGGGGAAAAGGTAAAGACCAGAGATAGAGTTAATTCAGGAGATAAATTCTAGCCCCAGTAGAGAGCGAGCCCACCAATGGTGCCAGTCTATGGGAGCCAGCATCCAAGGTCCCACCACCTGGTGCACATCCTCAGACTCCAGATGGGGAGAATGCCTCTGTGGTTGTTATTCTGGTATTTCCCCATCATTCTAATGAGTAATTGCACTGACTCAGATGCCTCACTTCATGGAGACCACCCCCGCCTGCCTTTTCAAAGTTTCTCCAGACTCCAGCATAACCCGGGAAAGAGAAAGCCCAGGCTGAGTCCCACTTCTGCTTCCGTCCCCCTCTTTGCACCTGTCTTAAAAGCAAATCTGAGTCTGTTTCAAGAATTTCGAAGTAAATGTTTTCAATCTACCAGAGCCCGTTAACAAATATGAAGCTGTTATATATTTTTCCCTCATTTAAAATGTTCCTGATATAACCTGTAATGACCAGGACTTACACAAAAGATACATTAAAAGATGAATATTGGGCTTCCCTGGTGGCACAGTGGTTGAGAGTCCGCCTGCCGATGCAGGGAACATGGGTTCGTGCCCCGGTCCGGGAAGATCCCACATGCCGCGGAGAGGCTAGGCCCGTGAGCCATGGCCGCTGAGCCTGCGCATCCGGAGCCTGTGCTCCACAATGGGAGAGGCCCCAACAGTGAGAGGCCCGCGTACTGAAAAAAAAAAAAAAAAGATGAATATTAATGTGTCTACTCTACAAAGATGCAGGCAATTCCCCTATAGAGCAAGTTTCCTTAGTGGGTTTAAAAATGATTCCAACTCCACCCCTCACCTCCACCATACACACTCCATCTTGTTTCATTTTGAGTGAAGGTTTTCATTTTTTCCAGGAACACATTTATTGTATGTTTACTACATATGCTTATCTGGGAACATATCAGCAGAATTCTCCCCAACAACTGAAAATATGTAGGACTAATCTGAAGTCGAACACAAGAGGTTCTATAAACACTGGCGTCCCCGTCACCCCTTGATTTTGGCTCTCTGTGAGTAAATGAGTCCTCATCTCCCTTGGGCTCCCAGAGAGCACACAAGCCTGCTGCTGACAAGAAGAAACTGCTGCTCAAATGACTGACTGGGGCTGGAAGGAGCACCCCACAGAGGAGTATCAGCTCCAAGTCACAGCTTCAACCCACAGAGGAATATTGGCTCCAAGGAGGAGGTGCATCAGAGCTGACAGTTACCTTAAAGTAAACACTTTGTCTATAAAGTAGTTTGATGGCCCCAATAAGTGATTTTCACTCTGTCTCACAGGTGTCTGTGCATATTTTCTTCTTTGTGGAGGAAATTGTAATATCCTACTCTTAGCAGCACGGAACCCCCTCTCCCAGAGAGCATATTAAGTGACCTTCCAGTTTCCAAGGTTTGTTAAGAGTTCTGTAAAAAACAGCTACATATTTCACACAAGCTGTCACTAAGCATGTTGACTGATTTTCTCTCCTAAAGACACTTCAAGCCAAAAACCCATTCAATTTTGTATGAAAGGAGTTAAAAACAACTTATTTTTTCTTCCTTTTATCCCCTACATTTATCTAAGGCAGTCAAATCAGAGCCAGCATGTTGGGAGTATAGTGACATTGAAAATAACTTATGTGTCATCCCTACCAACCTCTCGGATCAGTAGCCCAGGATCTGGTTCATTCAGATGTTTCAAAACCCTCATGAGAAGCCACACTTCTACCTCCAAGCACTATCTTTAGTTTACTCTCTATGCCTTGACCAGAGGAATCTCATGAAAGGGGAGAGTTTCCTTTGTTGCTTGACAAAGCAATAGAAGGGCAAGCACAATTCCACAAGTGCCCAGGATCCTGCACTCTGTGTGTGTCTCAGTCAACTCGGGCTGCTGTCACAGAATACCACAAACAACAAAATATTTATTTCTCACCGTCCTAGAGGCTGAGACATCTGAGATCAGGGCACCAGCAGATTCCGTGTATGGTGAGGGCCCACTTCCTAGCTTGTAGACGGCCACCTTCTCACTGTATCCTCATGCGGCAGACAGTGAGATCTCTGGTCCCTTCATCCTCTTATAAGCACACTAATCCTTATGAAGACTCCACCCTCATGCTCTAATTATGTCCCAAAGGCCCCACCCCCTAATATATCATCCCACTGGTGGTTAGGGTTTCAACATGTGAATTTGGGGGGCACACAAACGTGCAGTCCATAACAGTGCATTACCTATCTTAATGAACTGTGTTCCTTCCCAGGAAATGTACTCATTCTCTATCACAGAGCAGGATGCAAATCAAGCCTTGCCGTGGTCTTTTATCTCTAGCCTGGCACAATGCTTGTACAACAGGTATTCGAGAAATATTGTTTGAATGAATGAATAAATGTTTAACAATTCAGGGAGGGGTGGCAGAGATTTTCTCAGCTGGTGTTTAAAAAGGCAGTCGGCCCCTAGAGAGGCACCGTCCCCACTGTCATCAGGCAGATGCTGTGGCCTGGCCTTTCTCTTCCCTTTCCCAGCTACTTTTGCTTCACAGCTGCTCTCACTCTTGGTAGGAGGAAAAGCAGAAGGAAAGGGGGCAGATTCAAGAGGCTCCTCTTCCCTAAACACCCACAACAATTTTTCTTAATGACAACTTTAAATATGTAGGTGCTATACTTGCTTTCTTCAAAGGTGGTGGACGGAATTGTTCTGAAGCCTTTGCTTGTTACGGAGAATTCATTGAAAAGGAAAAGAACCATCTGTCCAAATTCTTCTGGATGTTTTAGAAATAGACATGAATCTAAAAAGTTAACCCTGGATTCTTCCTACAGACTAAGAAAGCAAATACATTTTGTATTAATTGAATGCTTCATGTTGCTGGCATATTCCTTTTAAATAGTTTACATTTTAGATATACTGAACCTTAGTTCACTGACTTTCCATATTGCTAAGCGAACTTTGCAAACCTCTGGCCAGGGTTAGGGTGGGTCTAGGTGGCTGGTCATTCAGAAAGGGAGACTGTGGAGTCCTCAGGCTCTCGGCTTTAGCTTCTCGCCTTTGAGACTTGGTTCTCTCATCTATAAATCGCCAGGTTGGGCTTAATTCCCCAGGGCCTCAGACAGTGGGGTGAAGGTATAGGAAAGGCATGGAAGAACTATCCAGAGCCGTTCCAGTTTAATCTGAGTCCATACTGGTTCCATCTAAAATTTTCTTTGATCCAAAAGGAGTTCTGATGTAAAAAAGAGAAAGTTTGCAAAGCCCTGGATTAAATGAATGGCAGCTGAGGTCCCTTGGGGTTCCAAATTCCCATGGTAGATATTAGTCTTATAATTTTACCACTTAAGTAAAATTCCCAGTTTTATAGCTGTTGAGTCTTTGGTTTGGTTTTAAAAGCAAGGAGTAGCTATGCATTCTATGAGGGTGAGCTTTTGGTAAGGAATGCAATACCTTCATTTATAACAGGTCCTCTGGAAAGATATGAATCCCCGACAAGAAGGCCTTCTTTGCGTAAGAATCTCCGGAGGGCAAAGGAGAAGCAAAAAGCAAGGGATTGTCCTTCTGCCACTGGGAGAGAAGGAGGAGGAGGAGGGTAAGAAGACATGAGCAGGGCTTCTCTGGTGGCTCAGTGGTTGAGAGTCCGCCTGCCGATGCAAGGGACACGGGTTCGTGCCCCGGTCCGGGAGGATCCCACATGCCGCGGAGCGGCTGGGCCCGTGAGCCATGGCCGCTGAGCCTGCGCGTCCGGAGCCTGTGCTCCGCAACGGGAGAGGCCACAACAGTGAGAGGCCTGCATACCGCAAAAAAAAAAAAAAAAAAAAAAAAGAAGAAAAAGACATGAGCATCAAGAGCATCCCAACAGTAGAAGTTGTGGAGAGAGAAAGGTTCCAGAGAAGGAAGTCAAGTATGGAAGGCGAAGATGGTTCTAGGCTGCCTCCCTACCCTGGACAGAAGGAAGGGGGTGTGAAGAGCCTTTCACTGGTAGGATCCTGCAAAGTCAAACATGGCTGAGAAGGAAAGGAGAAAATGAGCGGAAAGTGCTGGAAGAACAGAGGATATGGTGATAGCTTAGCACGGTTTGAGAAGGTTTTCTAAGGAGTGACTGATGGCTGAAGTGAAATAAAAGGTTAAAATCAGAAGATAAAGATGAACCAAATATAAATTTCACAATAAATGGAGGGAACAAACAGCAGAAAAAAAAAAAGAAAAAACAGATGGATTTGGTCAAGGAAGAGTTTGTTTTAAAACACAGGAAAAAGATGTGTCTTTGGTAAAAGCTAACAGCCCTAAAGATCAGCTTCTGAGTCAAACTATCATTGAAGAGTCTTATAACTGCCTCATAAATGGCCTTATTAATTTCATGGCACTCAGAACAGATTCTTTTTTTTTTTTTTAGAACAGATTCTTAAAACATCTTAGAACTAAAATCTGAGGCTAACTATGTCCAGCTTTTATTCATGAAGCTTCTATACTTACCATCTGCACATTTATTTCTCTTAACTTCCTCTCCCTGTTAGATTTTTATCCACACTTTTAAAAAGTCAGTGAGGAAATCAAGGAAGAGGAAGATTTCTACAGAGAAGGGAAAAAAAGTGACTAAAGGAAGTAACTCATATTACGGTCTAGGGAACCTCGTTTTGCAAATCTAAAAAGTTAAGAGTTTGAAATATTATGACAACTTGCTTCTGTGTAAAGAAAAACCAACTCTATTTTCAATCCATACTCAGTAAGAACTCCCCTGCCCACCAAAACAAGCAAGGTGAGACTCTGTGGGAAGTTAACAAGCTGAGAAGTCCATTCTTCCTTGAGGTTTGAATCTTCCCATAAATGTCTGATGAGTCTGTCATAAAATCTGTTGCTGTCTCTTTTTAAAATAGTAACAACTAGTACCCTATATTGATAATAGTGATTATTGTGTGTATTTATTTATTTGCCTTAGCCAAAAGAGCAAAAAGCTCTATGCTTAGAAAGAAGTTAAACAGCTTCCTAGAGCCAAGTGCCCCCAGCTCAATGATGACATTATTTAATGTAAATGGTAAACTAAATAAGCCTTGTTTTGTGCCACGCCCATAATGGAGAGTTTCTGGGGCAGTTTCCTCCTTATGCAGGGAGGACACAGGATCTATTGCTGTTCTCTTCTGGAATGTTACTGCTTTCAATGATTTACAAATCTTACTCTGCAGAAATCCCTCTCCCTGTGGACGAGGCTTTTCCTCTCTTGCATGCTACAGAAGGAACAAAATAAAAATTAAACCAACAGAGCACCCTGGTAGGGAACGTCGCTGCAGGGGCAGAGAAGCATGGTGTTCCCATAGAGACTGAAGCCCGGAAGCCTTTGGGTCTCTGTACTTCTCACCAAAGCCAGAGTATGCAGAACCAGGACTCCAAGGCCCCTTAGAAAGCAGCTCCCACCAGCCCTCGCCCGGCCTCTCCACCCAGCAGGCCCCAGGACACAGAGCAGGCGTTATCTCTCACACCTGCAGGACGCAGTTCAAACCCCACCTCCCAGCACAGCATCCCCACCCGCCTCTACAGCCTCATCTCTTCCTTTTTCGAATTCCTTCCGCACCCAAGGTCTGACCTGGGAATTTGACATTAAATCTCACACCACCCTTTCTTTTCCTCCAGATCAAGTACAATTGTTTTGCTGTTGCATTTAGCTGGAGAACTAGAAGAAGGGTGGGCACGTCACATCTTTTGCTTCCCTGGTGGCCTCAGCCTGAGCCTCACTCAGGAATTACTTGCCGAAGTGAATTGATTCAGTCTGAACAGTCAGGGGAAAGAGGGCAGAAAAGCAAATACTTTCTAGACAAACGTCAGAACCCTTCCTCTTTCTTAAGCATGCAAGGGGGTTTGGGGTAGTGGTGAAAGACTTCCCCACCGAAGTTCCTCTCTGCTTGTAATCCGGTCAAACAGTAGCCTAAGAGCAAAGGGAGGCCTCTTCTCTCTCCTTGGTACTTCCCAATTTTTAACATTGCCTGTGATTTTGGAGAAAAATAAAAGAATGAGGGGTTTATTAAAGCCCATTTCTGAGCCCTAGATATCTAATTTTTTCTTTTTATCTATTGATTATGTATTTATTAAAAATATATAATTGTTGAGTGCTTGCATTGCACATTATGACATGTGCTGGGTGCGCATTGATGGGTAAAAACGTGCGTGGCCACGTCTCAAAATCACGTGAGACAGATTTTGAACAAGTAAACAGACATATAAGACAAAATACTAATGGGTGGATTATATGATCTGTGAATTATATCTCAATAAGACTGTTACTAAAATACTACAGACTATGGAGAAGGGCCTTTGTAAGTAGAGCGTCAGGACACCTGTCTCCACCCATGTTGTCGCCGAGTGTTCCATGTACCATAACCATCCTCTGCCCATCCTCAGTGATATCCAGCCCATGCTAGGTGCTGCTGACAACATCTGCCGCCCACAGCCTGTGGGGAGTCAGAATCGAGACTTTCCTCTCGAAGATTATGGAGAACAGAAGGAAACACTAAATGTTCAGCTGCCACCTCCTGTCACCAACGTTCTGGCCACATTTTAACTTGGCGAAGTGGATCAGCTGTTCCCAAGGCTACTCCTCTCCCCCTCTTTCGGGGGGTAACTTTCATCTCCTTCAACGGCTTCATTTTCCACTTTGGTGAGTCACCGGGCAGAGGATGGAGAATGTTAAGTCATTACTTTCCTCATCTTTGCAGATAATTCGATACCATACATGGTCCTTTAGAATGTTTCTTCTGTATTTATATCTTGGCAAGGACATGCTACATTGTTCGCAATTCTTCTATTCTCATTGCCAGCTTTTTCTGGAAAAATCATAGAAAATAAGATGCAGGATACTTCAAGCCACAACCACTTGGCTCCCTGGTGTAAGGGTTTTTTTCATTCCCCTGCCCCCCTCATTGCTTTCCAGCTCTCTGCCTCTCTCTCTCCCTCTCTGTCTCTGTCTCTGCCTCTCTCTCTCTCCCCCGTCTCAGCTGATGCTTTTGAAGACACCCTCTATAGACTCTCCTGGGACCCCAGCTGTACTCTGGAGCTGCCTGAGAACACGCTAATCCCCTTCCTCTTTCACACCCTGGAAATTAAACATTCCAGAAGAACTCTTCTTCCAGGTGAGACTGACTGGCTTCATCTCTGACAGGCTTTCTACTTGCATTGACCGGAGAGGCAAAGAAAAATTAGGTGTTCTCCAGCAGACTCTCTAAGAATACAATGAAAGGAAGCCCCTAATTTAAACCAGCCCAGAATTCCAACGTTTTGGGCATGTCCTACCATCTACAAATCCGTAGAGCTAGCTCCCCTAATAACAGCAGGGACTTCTGGACTTCCAAAAGAGAAGTTAAGTTAACATTTGCTACCCAGAGAGCATTTAGGGAACTTTTTCCTGCAAGGCCAAGCCAGTGGTTACAGGCATAAGAGTGTTCCTTTGGTGAATAAGAGATGCAAATTTAGAGTTATTTACCAACGCTCATCACTAACTACATTAAAATATAAGCCTTGGCCTGTGACAGTAAAACTGTGTTTTCTTGACATTTGGGTTTAAATGTTTTCAATATACTAAACAAGAGTCTGCAGTATTTGTCAGCTTTATGTCAGTCACGTGTCTGAAATATTTCCTCTGAATAAAGAGTGCGACCCAGATTTATCTGTGGGTGGCACTGAATCTTTATTCCCCGATGCATCTCCAGCTGCTGTGGAGACATTCCCAATGACAAGAAGAGAGTAATATATTGTGAGTAGAGAGAACTAAATAAGGAGTTTGGACCATCCCCTAAGTGGAATGCCAAGCAGCAAATTGAATAGCATATTTGATTCAATTCTTGCAAAAAGGGTTGCATCGACAGTTCAAAGATGCAGTCATGGATTTGGTAATGAACTTGAAAATGTTCAGTTCCTTATACTTCCTTATACTATACAGGCAGAGCCAAAGGATGTATCATTTTAGTATAGATTTAAGATGACCCAGCAATCATAATAATAAAATAAACATGGTAGGACACTCTATCAGAGGGCTGAGCACCCATGTGGATTTTCTTTTTCCTATCAATTTCAGAATTTGACAAAATAATCATTTAGATGATTAGATCAGTTACATAAATGTGTCTCCTTGACTTTCTTCTGTAGACTTAACCCCAGGAACATAGAGCTGCTATATGTGGTCACCCGATGGAGCCTATGTATTCTGTTACCTAAAAGTTTGCCTTTTGTTTCAGAAAACCACATATGTAATTAATTGAGCCGGTGCAGACTTGGCTGCTGCTTCCAGTCCCAGGTCAATGGGATCTCTACCCTTACCTCACCTGCAGTTCAGAGCAGACAAAGAAAGGACTGAACGGCAGGTGCCAAAATATGAATAGAGAAAGTAGCAGACACAGATGTTGCTCTCAGGGATTTAGATCCTATTTCCTCTCTATATAACTTGGGTCATATTTTTCCTCTGTTATGATATTGGGTTGTGTTGTGGGTTGAATTGTGTCCCCCAAAGATATGTTGAAGTCTTAACCCCTTGTATCTGTGAATGGGAACCTCATTTGCAGGTGTAATATCATTAAGACAAGGACCTACAGGATAAGGGTGAGCCCTAATCCAATTACCGGTGTTCTAATAAGGAGAGAGAAAGCCAGACACATGGTGAGTGCAGGGAGAGAAACTCATGTAAATATGGAAGCAGATGCTGGAGTGTTGCATCTACGAGACAAGGAATGCCAGCAATCACTGGAAGCTAAAAGAGGCAAGGATCGAACCTAGATCTTTCAAAGAAGGTATGACTCTGACAACACCTTGGTTTTGGACTTCTAGCCTCCAGAACTGTGAGAGAATAAATTTCTGCTGTTGTAAGCCACCCAGGTTGCGGAAGGAATCTAATACAGATTGATTTTCATTTTTTTCTTCCATTTCAGTTACTTAATCTTTAAATTTTCCACTTTTAACTTCTATAGTGCTTGTGCATCAATTTGAAGATTACATTTTTTTAAAAATATGTTTCTGGAAATGACAGGTTTTATTGATGACTTTGCAGTGGAATGTTTGTGTATCGAGGGGGAAGAAAGAAAATGCTTGTTTATGTGTTTAAATACATTGTTTTTGCCAAAATAAAATAAATGTCCATCCACAGTATGACAGTTAAATGGGGACTAATACTGCAGCAGAAAACCTGCAGAGAATGACCTTACCCACCAGTAAGTGGACACAATTCACTGTGCAGGGACCCACCAATGGGATTCTCCATGAGTTGTTTCTAGTGGGCTTCCCTGCACATTTACATCATTAAGTGATGAGGGACTGACAGAGGGGGTTTGAAGCTTCCTCATCAAATGGTCCTGTCTCTTAAGGGTGGCAGCAAGGATTAGACGAGATAACATAGTTCCTGCTAAGCACTGAAGGCCCAGTGAAGAGAAGCCACTACCATTATTATTAACCATAAAGATACCTAAGATTTTCATATTGTAAATCACTCTGAATCTTTTGTGAAAGGGAGCAAACTGTATGAAAACAAGTTAAGTATATTCAGGAGGTAAAATTTACTAACTCTTTTTCCAGAACCCTTGAAAACCTCTTGATACCCTCAAATTCTCTCATTCCTATGCCCTGGCTATAAATTGGCTTCCACCCCTGCACTCACCAAGTGATAACAGCTGATGTTGACCCTAGCTTCCACCGATAAATCCAATGTTAGCTTTTGACCTATCGACGGTCATCTGGATTGCAAACCTCGTGTCTGCCCCAAACTTGGAATTGGAAAATCTTTCATTACAGGGCCTACGGCCAAGCCAATATGACGTTTACAGTTCAGCTATACAAGTTCTCTTTAATCACCAGATAAAACCCTCAACCAGTTGATACCTATAGATTCTAAGTTGCAAGTAAGAGAACGTAATTTTCTGGAAAACAGTGGTTTGCACTGAGGCACAAAACTACGTTTGGGTATGACTGGTTTTAGAGATAAGATCTGCAAGGCTTGGTGGGTCATATGTCCATGTGTGACTTTGCCTGCTGATGCCTGATCACCGTTGCCAAGACAGCCCCCAGCTGATGTCATAACAAAAGCCACTCGGGTCCTCTCTCTGGAAAGCCTGTGCGCTGCTGTGGATGCTTGTGTGATGCTCCTGCCATAATCACTGAACCTCCCAGCAAGTGAGACCAGAACGCCAGAGGTAGCCTCCGCCTCCCTGCCCTCAGTGGTGAGAATCCTTCTCCCCGCCCTGGGCTGGGACCTTCTCCCTCCTCACTGCTGGGACGGATGTGGCAAGAGATGTCAGGGATGTGTGCCTCTGTTTTACTTAAACAAGGTGAGTGTGTGCTCTCAGTATAACAACCACAGTTAGGGGAAAGACTCCTCGCCTGGCTGTGATTCCCAAAGTTAAGAGAGTAGCCAGCAGAGCTGGATAGAAAGCAAGTGTGGAATGGTAGTGGATTTCCCATGTTATTTGTTGACATCAAATTTAATCACATTTATTTTTGTAAGTTTTTTTCAACTTTTTATTTTAAAATGATTTAAAACAGCACAAGGTATACCCCATATACCTTTCATCCTGAATCATCAGTTGTTTATTTTATTCCATTTGCTTTGTTATTCTCTTTCTCCAGATAGATGGACAGATGGATAGATGATAAAGATAGGTAATAAATCGATAGATAACAGATAAAGATATGTATGTGTGCACATATGTGTGTTTATATTTTTATATGTGCACACATATATGTATATACATTTTTTTTAATCATTTGAGAGTAACTTGAAGACATCATAGGCCTTTACCGCTTAATGCTTCAGTGTAGTTATCAAAATAAGGATATTTAATTTGCGTGAAAATTATCTACACAGGCCACTTTCAAAGTTTGTCAAAGGTCCCCAAATGAACTTTACAGGGAACTGTTTGCTGCTCCAGGATTCATGCCAGAAACACACATTGCATTTGGTGGTCATGTTTCTCAGTCTCCTTCAGTTGGGAACATTTCCCCAGCCTTTGTTTTTGTTGACCTGTTCACTTTTGAAGATTACAGGCCAGTTATTTTATAGAATAATCCTCAGTTTGGGTTTGACTGATGTTTCCTTATGATCAGATTCAGATTAGGAATTTTTGGTAGAAACATCACAGAGCCATGCTGTGCCCTCCGCAGGGCTCAGATTAGGGAGCTTGTGCTCTGAGCTGGTTCATTATTGGTGATATTGGCCTCCATCACTTGGATAAGGTGGTGTTCACAGGATTTCTCCACTGTAAAGTAACTCTCTTTTCCTATGTAATTAATAAGCAATTTGTGGGGGGACCCTCTAAGATCATGAAAACCTCCTGTTCCTTATCAAACTTTCACCCACTAGTTTTAGCATCTGTGGTTGATTTTCTAAGTTCATCATTCTTTCTGTATTTGTTACATGGCATTCTATTTTATTGTTTGATTCTTTTTGATTTTATGATTATTAGTTAACATGTATTTTCTTCTATTTATTTTTCTACTTGTGTCAGTATGAGCTCGTAGATTTTTATTTTGTTTGGTGTGTTATAATCTATTACTATCATATTTATTATTATGCTTAAATTGACCCGGATGGACCAGTATGAGCCCTTCCAAGCTGGCTCCTCTGTGCTTTTGATATGTCTCCATTAATCTTTGAGCACTTCCTTACTTTCTAGCAAAATAAGAGGTTCATAAGTACTTTTAGCAAAATAGTTACCTGTTCACACTAGGTATAGCCACCAAAAAAATATTGGAGTCAGCCTCCCCTTTGCATGTCCTTGTGCTGGAAGGTTCGTGGAAAGAAGGGAAGGGGTTATACCAAGCAAGGAGGCTTACTCTGGAGCCTTGTGTCCTCCAAGGCTATAGAGAAGCATTTGGTGGCAGAAGCCTCTGTGTGAGCTTAGGCATTGGGGCCTCTGAGTAGAAGGAACATGTGCTTATTCCGTGTATTTCTTATTCATCGTAAGCATCTTTGAATGTCCTTTATCATAGTCTTGTGACAATTTATCTGCTCTTGTTATGCAGGAGGGATGCTGAAGAGAAAAAATAATGAGGTTCAAAAAGGATCAAGGATCTTAGATATACAGTGTCCATGCCTCGGCCACCAGTAAGCACAGAGTGTATTTATATCAGTCGCCTCTGCACCAGGAGACAAGAGTAAGAGGCAGCAGCACAGAACGTGGAGGGTGGACTCCACACTGCTTCAGAGTGGACTGCACGTGTGGCCGCAGCCACCTCTCAGTTGGCCCACAAGTGTATCGGGATGGGGAAGATGCAAATTGTGAAGGAAATTTGAAGGGAAGTTTATATTTCATGTTTAAACCTAAATTCCCATTCCCTTCTCACAAAGGGTTAAGATGGTTAAATAAGTCTCCACTTATAAAAAAGAATGTTAAAAGATTTAACCTCTAATCCCTTTTCAGATCTTAAAAGAAGATTAATGGTATGAGTGGAGGATCTAATTCTGTTGCATATCTTGTCTTAAGATCACATTTTTTCCCTAGAAGATACATGATTACAGTGTATTAATCATAATACAGACAAATTACGTCCTCTCTTATTTGGAGGCAACAGCATAACTGGGAGTTGGGTTCTGGAAAGTTGAGGGCTCCATAATGCTTAGTGGATAGAAAAGGGAGTAGTAAGTTAGTCCCAGACTCAGCTAAAAAATCAAAATTCTGTGAAACTGTAAACAAATTGCTGCAGGGAATTTTCATAGATGGCCTTACATCTGTGTTTGCCAGATATGGACCTTACCCCTGAAAGTGGGAAAACGCAATATGCCAAATCGACACACATGATGACAGACTTGAAAGAGAAATAAATTATCCTCATAATAGCCTTGATTTAGTCTTTTGGGCATGGTTAGACCGAGCACATGAAGCAAGGCCAAAACATGTCCTCACATACCTCATAACAAAGTAAGCCCTTTTATTTCTGCAATAAACATTAATGTTATGGTTTGGTTAGGCACCGTCACCCTCACCTCTCCACTTAGAGAAGAATTTCCCCTCAGCTGAAATCCAGAGAAGGATGGAAGGTGCGGGGAGAAGCAAGAGGCCACAAGCACCAAGTGGTCCAAAGGCACCACATATTACCTTATGTTATTTGGAAATGTGGTGACTTTAAAAGCAATTTAGAAATAAATGTGTTAGCGTGTGGAAAGTCAGCCTCGATGGAATGGATAAGGGGGTCTCTTGGCACACAAAAGGTGTCTGATAAAGTGTGTTCCAGACCAAAGCTCCAAATTAAGTATTTGAGAATGTCATCCAAAAGAAAGCGGGGCGGGGTGGGGGGAAGCCAAATAGTTGGCAAAAACACAGCTGAATCGTGAAACTGTACACCAGACTGCCTCAAAGAATACTCTTAGGTACAATTTACTCAACCAACTAAATAAGAGGTAGCCATAAATTACAGATGAATGCAGATGGTGGTGGACTCCAGGGTCACCTCCAAGCCTGTTAAAACTTTAAACACTCTGGTGCCTGATAGCCTGAAAGGTTGAAAACAGTGCTTAGTGCTGTGGTGGATTGCTTAAAGAGACTCTGTGTGTCTTGCTGTGTGTGTGTGTGTGTGTGTGTGTGTGTGTGTGTGTGTGTGAGAGAGAGAGAGAGAGACAGACAGACAGACAGACAGACAGATAAGACAGATACACAGAGGTCTATTGCTGGGCACCCATTCTACCCTGCTGGTCCTGCTTAGTACCACAGAAAATAAAAGAAAATGCCCACAGAAACAACCACACGATTCCAATGGAAAATGAAAACAGGTCCAAGAACAAAAGTGCCAACAGAGCTGTGGCAGTCACAGAGCCTTCCCTGAGTTTTAGCAACAGAATGCTTGCATCCGAGGCTTACTTTAAACACAGTTCCGTTAAGATAATGCTCGAGGGAAAGCAAGCATGAATGTCGGGTAAGGAAAGCAGCCCCCCACACTTCCACCCCAAGGAGATGAGGCTCCGGGGCAGGCGGAGAGGCGGTTGCAGGTTCTGCAGCTGTTGTGGGTCTCCTCAGACTCCAGGGCACAGCTCTCAGGTCTGGAATGGGTCTATTTACCTCGGAAGGGCAAGGATCATTTGGACCCCTGCATTTGCTGTGCTCTGCAGTTTGCAGAAGGCTAGCACATATGTTGAAACCTTTAAAGATCCAACTCTTCTAAAATGTGGCATATCTTTTAGTCTGAAATATGTGCTTTAGGGAACTCCAAGTGTAATTCCTAAAATACTGCCTAAAATTTTATGCGGTGGTGAAATGATGGGATCTTACTCAGTTGTCTCGAGATGACCAGAAAGGAAGATGGTCAAGGAGCAGACAATGCAAATCATTAACTGCTTTGACAACAAGCGCCATCCATGTATCACCAACTTCCCCAAACTCCCTCCTTTCACAAGTCTAGGCTGGGACTCTACATAGCCAGATTCTGTCTTCCCAACGCTGACAACTAAAAATAAAAGTAATCCAGTAACAAAGATATACAAAGCAGACTGATGAACAAACGGTTCTGAACACAGCATAAATGATATGTATTTAATCTCATGGCAAAAAGCACAGACCTGGGAGTTGGACAGACTCCCAATTGTATCACTTACTGTACTGATGACCTTGGGAAAATTACCTAACTTCTCTGTGTCCCAGTTATCACATCTGTAAAATGGGAAAATCATAAAAGTACCTATGGGGGGCTTCCCTGGTGGCGCAGTGGTTGAGAGTCCGCCTGCCGATGCAGGGAACACGAGTTCGTGATCCGGTCCAGGAAGATCCCACATGCCATGGAGCGGCTGGGCCCATGAGCCATGGCCGCTGAGCCTGCGCGTCCGGAGCCTGTGTTCCGCTACGGGAGAGGCCACAACACTGAGAGGCCCACGTACCGCAAAAAAAAAAAAAAGTACCTATGGGTATTTGGGTTTACCAGGGAAGCAGAACTAATATATTTTTTTCTATATATAGAAAGAGGTATTAAGGAATTGGCTTATGCAATTAGGGAGGCTGGCAAGTCCAAAATCTGCAGGGTGGTTTAGCAGGGTGGAGACTCAAGGGAGAGTTGATGTTACAGTTGATGACTGAAGGTCATCTGTTAGCAGAATTCCCTCCTGCTTGAGGGAATAGAACTTTTGTTCTATTCAGACCTTCAGCTGACTGGATGAGGCCCACCCACACTGTAGAAGGCAATCTGTTTTAGTCAAAGTCCACCAATTTAAATGTTAATCTCATCCAAAAATATCCTCACAAAAACCTTTAGAATGATGTCTGAGCACATATCTGGGCACCATGGCCTGGCCAAATCAACACATAAAGTTAACCATCACACCACCTCAAAGGATTTTTGCCAGAATTAAATCAGTTGGTTTATGTAAAGTGCTTTGGACTGTGATAGGCACCTAATAAGTGTTATACGTGTTAGCGATTGCTATTATTATTACTATTATTAGCATTCTTATTAGGTAAAGAGTAATGAGAGGCAGAGGAGCCACTTTGAGGATGGCTTTCCAGGAGAGAGACTCCTTCTTCTCCCAAGCATTTGGGAAAGGCCTCGCAAAGAAACTGGAGATTTCTGGAAGTGTGGGAATAAGGAAAGAGTGGCTGGAAGGCAATGAGACTAGGTGTGGCTTGGGGGAAATCTGACTGGGAGCACAGGGGGCTGTGTGGGGAGAAGAGGAAAGGGGTAGCCTTTGGAATAAAAGGCGAAAACCTCAGGCTTCCTTGCAGAGCCCAGGAAGCCTCTCTAAAACCTTGGGGTGGGGTAGAATGAACTGACGGAGGGGGGCTTAAGATAACTTTGGCAGAAAATTTGAAGGAAGGGCTGAGCAGGAGGTAAGACCTTCCAAGAAGAGCTGGCCACACTCCTAGTAGTGAACAAGGAATGGCCATTTTGTCCACTGCCCCTAAGGACTACAGGAAGGGAGGGGGAAGGTGCATAATAGAGTTGAAAATACGATAGGTTTTCTCGCTGAGGATGTTGAAAACTGCCTGCAGGTAAATCCCCATATGGGGGAAGCTTGGCCCAGGGGGAGAGTGGCAGAAAATTCAGCAACTCCTTTTGACATGTGTCATTTTCATTCAGTCTTTTCCCTAACTATGCAGCTTATTTCTCACTTTAAATAAGCCTACCCTTCTGAACTTATACCATTAATAAAATAAGACACTAACTTATTCTGCTCAGTCGAAAGGTTCAAACATAACACTGCATATTAGACAGTGACAAATTGTGTCATTGTAGCCTAACTCCAGTAGACATCCATAATCCAAAAGAAAATGAGAGGAAGAATGTTAAGTTATGGGATCAGGGAACCAGTAAATCCTCATGCGTGGGAGGTTAAGAAGGGGTGGGGTGGGGGGAGCATTTAGAACCAGGAACTAAGAATGGGCTGCAAAACCATTGGTTATTCAAGACCATGGACATCACTCCATGGACATCACTTCAACCCCTTGTTTCTGCAGTATTTTGATTCAACTGAAGACCTTTCCACTTGTGAAAACTACACACATTTTAAAATTGGTTTCAGTGAAGAAATCAAATCCCTCTTACATAAATAAATTTTATAGTTAACTTTGCTTGAATCCATCTTTTCCATCCATCATATCCCCTCAACATCTTAGTGGTGGAAAGGAATGAAACCTGATCTGAGGCTCTCCAAGATGCCTGAATAAGCGGATGGCAAATGAAAGCACAGATACCTGGAATCCCAGATGTCAGTGTCTTGACACAACAGTGGCTAGCATCCTCTGGCCTCTGCCTAAACTACCTTGAAAATTCTTATGTGTCCAAGCCTAGAAGTCCAGGAGGCAAAGCCATAGGGATAAAGATAGCCACATCTTCTCTTTCCATCTTTCCTGAAAAAAAATAGAACAAGGTCAAGTTTACTTCTATCCAATATGTGCTTGCAAGCATCTATTATTGAAAGACTAGATGTTGTGTAGGACCTAACCACTAAATACCTCCAATGGGCTCGCCAGTTTTAATCCACTAACTCAAGAGGAAACAAGACAATTTTCTTAAAGAAACTTGATATAAAGATAATAGACTCCCTCTCAAATGGTTAAGTCATAAAGCATATATAGGTAGTTGCACTAACAGGTAGCAGAGATGGCATGTGTGATAGGATTTCTGTAGATAAGGAGCTTGGTGAGTGTTGAGAGCCTTCAGAGCTGAGAAAAGATGTAGGTCTACAGCTGGTTTCTAAGGATGGGTGGGATTTGAACTAGTAGCAAGGAAGTGGTACTCAGTCTTGGTGAAGAAAGGGCAGTAACAGAGGACTGGATAACAACAGTGAGCATGGTGGCACCTTCAGGACCCACAGGAGATGGGTCTGCAATAGATGGCAAGGGTGGAGAGGTCACAGGGTCACACTGTATCAGCTTGCTCTCTGGGGAACCCATACTTGCTTTCTTCCCCTGCCAAGATCTGAGTCCAGCTGAATCACTGTGCTGACTTAGAAGAACTAGCCCAGTGACCAGCATAAAATAGGTGCTCAATAATTGTTTACTGAATGAATGGCCCATCTGCTTTGCTGACATCTGTTTCTTCAGTCACAGGAACCAATTCCACAGACATTCTGACAATGGACATGATAAAGGGAAGTGTCAGGCCCCTAGAAGCATCTCACACGCTTTGACTACCACACGCCAGTAGTTTGGGTTGAGTGTGGGAGATGACCAGATGCCAGCTATACTCAAGTTTTTTTTTTATACATCATCACTCAAGGTGATGATGAAGGGATATAAATCTTTCAGACATTTTTTTTTCTCTTGAGGATTTCAGAAAACCCAGAATTTGGGGAAACAGTATGTTGAAAATGAATGAGAAGGAAGAAACTTTTAAAAATATACTTTAAAAAATACATTCTGCTCTCACTGGGGCCAAAATCTCTTGTGAGAGTAAGAAGGGGGTCTGGTTGGATGGTGGTAAAAATCACCATCAGCTTATTATTTTTACTGTACTTTCTCCAAAAGCAGAATCAAGAAAAGATTGGAAAAAAATTCCTATTAAATTATAAGGAAAATCACATCTGGAAAAGGAAGACTCAGAACTTAAGGCAGTTCAGCTTCGGAGAACTGCCCTGGTGTTACTTCACTGGAAGCTTAAGAGGCGTAATAATTTGCCACATTCCCTTCCCCCAGCTGTGAAGATCAGGGAAGCACAGCAAGAGGGTGCTTCCATCTTGGGTTTCTTGAGCCTGACATGGGCAGCACAGCAACTCACGCAGGACACACCAGGTGTATGAAAAATGAACTTGGGTTGGGTGAAGCCAATGAGATCTCTGGGTTGCTAATGCAGCAAAAATCTACCCTGTCCTGTCCTAAGGCTAAAGTCTAGAATAAAAACAGGAGGATAGAGAGCAGAATAACAATCTTCAAAACATGTAATAAGTGTTAAAACCTAACATCTGCAATAAATTACTTGTGGAGGAAACAACAATCATGTATCACTATCTGGTTTACTTCCTTTCCCCCTAACACATATACCCATAATAACCTTAAAACAAATAAGGTAGGAGATTAGTATTCCTATGCAGAGTACTATATATATTAAATGAATCGATCATGCATGAGGTAAAAATATTGTCTGTCTGCAACCCACTATATGACCCTGGAGATAGGTAATAACAATAGCAAATATATTGAACACATAATGTGTTTCAAGTACTTTGCCAAGCGTTTTATATACGTTACTTTGTCTAAACCTCATGACAACCCTATAAGCCACATTTTATGGATGAGAAAACTGAAGCTCAGAGAGGTTAAGTCACTTGCCCAAGGTCACACAGCTAATAAACAATAGAGTTGAGATGAATCCAGAGTGTAGCCTCAGAGCCCACCTGCTTAAGCGATATGCGATATTGTCTCTTCACTTTTCCCAAGCCCAGCGAGGTTAGGTGGTTCTCCCAAGATCACAGAGCTAGCTAGCAGGAGAGCTTCAACTAGAGTCTAGATTTTTGTCTTCCTTCTTCGCTGCTCTGTCTCTCCCCAGCCTCTTCCCCTTGTCTTTATCTCCTCTTCTCTGCCTGTTCCCCTGCCCCTATCCAGGACTCCGTGTTAGAATCCTGGGTGTGTTCTAGTTCCAGGGGGCTGCATTTCTAAGATACTTTATAACCCTTTCCTTCCCTACTAAAAAATGGCAGTGGCACAGATCTGATGCTGACTGAATTAGGCTCCATCATCCTACCAGCTATCTCCAGGTTCACCACTTGCTTTTGCTATTTGTGCATTTTTATAAATTTTTTAAGCTTTCCAAGGGATTCTGATGGATAGTCGGAATGGAAAACTCTGCCCAAAAGGAAGTTAAACATGATGAATAAAAGCTGGTCTATCTGCTCCTCCTGTGAAGAGACTGTTCCCACACCACCAACTGTGAGAGATCCGACCCGTCTTTATTCTGGGCCAGGGTGGTTCTCCACAGAGCCCCCAGTTCCCATTCTGCGGCTGCGGAGGCGCCCCCATCGGGAGGAGTCAGGTCTGCGGCCGGCAGGAGAGGAGCCTTCCAGGCCCGCCTCTGGCTTCCTGGCATCCCGCTCCAGCCAAGGATGATCCAAGGTAACACTTACTGGGAACGCTCTTCTTAGGGAGAATTTTAAGGGTCGGGTAAAGCCTCAGAGAACCCCTGACTTCTGCTCTTCCTTCCAAACAAGTCTTCGGGACTCCAGGGAAGGTGCTGGAAGGAGAGGAGAGGACTGGCTCTGCGGATACTGGCTCGGAGCTCAGGCGGGAGTAGCTGCAGCCAGGTTCTAAAGGTTTATTTTATTTCCATAGCTCACTGTGGCAAAAGCAGAGGATATGACCTGAAGGATTTGACATATCCCGTCCCCCAACTTTGTAGCTGTTTTACTTCCTTTCAGACTCAGGGAACTTGCATGGGGGGGGGGGGGGTGAGGGAGGGTGGGGAAATCAAGATCTGCGTTTACAAGAGAAACCCAGAGCCTGAGAAGGAGGTTTGGGGAGAGGCGCTGGTACCGCACTTCACTGCGCACGCGCTTTCCCGTGCCGGCTCCGCGCCTGCAACCGGGCTCCAAATGCAGGGCTTTGCCTCGAGGAGCCAAGATGGAGAGGAGCGGGCAGAGGAGGTGGAGACGGGAGAATGAGGAGATGGGAGATGGGCCCACCTGGCTCAACAAGGAAGGCGCACAATGGCTGCCGTTCAGCCTCCCGGGCCCAAGGAAACTTGACAAACTCAGTTTCTTACTTTAGAAATCAGAGCAGAATTCCTGACGGTGATCTGAGAAGGGTGGGTGGGGGTGAGTAAGAAAAACTAGGTAAAAAACCAACGGTTTTGTTCCCTTGTCTTTATATTTATGAACCAGCAGCTTGGGGGATTCCCAACATACCTGCTCCTGTTATAGCTCATTTTTTTTTTTTTTTTTTTTCTCCCTACAGTTAGTAGACCTGAGCCAAGTTTTCTCTCTTCTTTCCCTGGAGAAAAGAGAAAGAAAAAAAAAGCCCTGTGTCCTGCATTTTAAAACATCTGGTGGGGCCATGAGGAGAAAAAGCGTAAAGGCTATATATAATTTAACTTACCTTTTGGGATAGTTTTTATGACATTTACTTTCTTGGATACACAAAGAAAGTTTGGCATTTCCCCCGTTAAAGCGTTTGGAATTTTGTTAATCAATGTCTAAATGTTCATAAAATAATGCCACCTTTTAAAAGCAGGGGCAAGGACCCAAATGCTTCCAGTCAGAAGGAATAATATTAAAATGCGGGTTGCATATGCGGGTGCTAAAACTAGTCTTCGGGGAGTGGGACATAAGCTCTCAATTATCCCGACCCCCTCCAGAGCCAGAGAGCAAGGCCAGAAATGCACCCCAGGCCAAGGAATACACCCGAGGATTGGGCCGCCAGGGCCCTCAGGCAGCCAAGCTGAGCTCCTCACTTCCCTCCACCCAGGCTCCACTGGAAACCTACCTGTAGTCCAGCCCCAGCAGTGGGGCATTAATTCCTCATCTCCAGGGAGTGGGCTGATACTCAGGCCCGGTGTGGTTCTCCCTGGAGATTGCATATAGCCCTCTACATGCTGGAAAAGGCGAAAGTGTACTTACATCTTTCTTTTTTCAGAGCCACACATTTACTGTGACTATTTGTTTATGTCAACTTCTCCCACTGGTTGGTAAAATTAATAAGAACAGGGACCATGTTTTTGCTCACATTCAATATCAAGCACCCAGCACAGAGCCTGATATAAAATAGATGCTTAATGCGGAGTTAATGAATATCCAACAACTTCACTCCTAGGTAAACACCAAAGAGAAATGAGTGCATTTGTTCATTAAATATCATGGATGCAAAGGTTCCTGGCAGCTCTGTTCTTAATAGCCAAGACCTGAAAACAACCCAAATGTCTGTCAGTAGTGGAATGGATAAATATTGATAGAATGTGGGGTATTTGAAATTTTTTTTAAAAAAATGAGAAAATGAAGCTACTATTCTATTCAACAACACAATATGGAGGAACTTCCCTGGCGGTCCAGTGGTTAAGACTCCATGATTCTAATGCAGGGGGCATGGGTTCACGCCCTAGTCAGGGAACTAAGATCCCACGTGCCACGTGGCAAAAAAAAACCCAAACCAAAACAACAACAAAATAATATTGAGCAAGAGAAGCCCCCCAAAATGTGTGATTACATTTACATTAAAGTTCAAGCACAAAAAGAACAAATCTATGATGATAGAAGTCAGAAAAGAAGTGAATTCTGAAAGGGGTGGGTAGCTGTAGGTGGATGGCAAGTGCCAGGGGTATTGACTGGGAAGAGTCCAGAACTCCTTGAGGAGCTGGAAGTCCTGCCTTTAGTTTGAGGTGGAGGAGATGCTGAATTGTCCCACATTGAGAATGATAACTAGTGAAGGAAAGCTGCGGTCTAAGGCTCTAAGGATTTGGCCTAATTAATTGCCCTATAAAAAGGAAAAGCTCCAGGAAAGCAGTGACTTGTCCTTGCTCATCCTGAATCCCAGCATCTAGAACAGGGCCCATCGAAGAGTAAAAACCTTTTTGAATGAAGTCAAATGTTGGCCACGCTCCTCCCCCTGATGCTGCCATCCAGTGCCCTGCCATGCTCACCCAACACTCTCCCCGCCTGTGAGAACCCGCTAGGCCTGGAGGGCCAGAGGCTACCTTTCATCAAAGTGTCTAAAAGGCACACCTCAGATTTCCACTTCAGCCAGTTCTGTCTCCTGGGTTGCTTCTTTCTCTTCCACGTTCTCCCACTTACCCAGACTTGACACCTCAGCCATCTTTAATACCCCCACCCCCTCATGTACCACAGCGACTCTGTAGCCAAGAGACCATCTCATGGATCAATTCCCCCTTCCAGTTCCCACCACTATTATCCTAGCTCAACCCTTGGTGACTTCAAGGTATATCCCCCAGGAAGCTACAGTCCATAGCTCCCCCCAGATCAGTCTTCCTTAAGCATAGTTTGAATCCTGGCACTCCCCTGCCCACAAACTTTCAAAGGGTCTTCATTGCCTACCAGGTTAGATACCATACTCCTTGGCCTGGCACTGAAGACCTTCTAAAAATAGGCCTTAAAATACCTTTATAATTTTCATCTCCTATTACTCCTTCACAGGCATGCTTCATTTAAGTCAAACTGAGTAATTTGAATTCCCCAAGCAAATGTGGCAGTTCCCCACCCCCGACACCTTTGCTCATAACTTCCCTCCTCTCCGCAATGTCTTCCTCTCCTGTCTCTTCACCTGGTACCCTCTAAACCACCATCAGCTCCACTTGAGATCCTGACCATCTTTCACAAATGCTCAACCTACCTGTTGTGTTCTGAATTCTCCAGGTGTTTGTCCTTAGTTCCTGCTTTCAATTGTTTTTTTTTCTATTTGTGTTATTCTTATGGCACTTACTATATGGTATCTTAAGGTTGCATTTTAAGCTCATTTAGGTCTTATTCCTCTTTCAACTCACACAGTATCTTGTCCTCAGACAATATTAAATGCACACTGATTGAAAGAATAAATACATGGGAAGAAAATCAACTCTCCATTAGCTGTTATATTGAATAAGACTCAAAAAATTAATTTACACTTGGGGTAAATAACTGCTTAAAGAATTATACACACAAAGATATTTTAACTGTAACTGGGGACAACCCATTAAGTGAAAGAATGACTGTAATGATGGAACTTCACATATATAGTATTGGAGCTTCCTGGCACCAACTCAAATCAGATCAAGAACTCTTCTGCTTTGGATAAAATCAGCCTTAATGACTGGCTAAGCCTGGATGTTTCAAGGTTCCCAAGAGGTATTTGTCTCCCTTGTGACCTGGTACAACCTTACAATACCACTCAGCTCAAAATAAGACGAGACTGTTACCCTCTCTCTGCCATCCACTACAATGTGTAGTTTTGGAAGAGTGACTGACTTGTCCCGGGCTTGGTTTCCTTATCTGTCAAGTAGGACTGATAATCCTGCTTTGCCACATTCTTATGAGGAAGAGTGACCCAATGCAGGCAAACAGAAGGTGCCAGTGTGGCCTTTAGTATTACTGCTTCTACTTGGGCCCTTGACTGCCATAGGTGTGCTTGTGGCTCTGTCTGGCTCCATGCGGCTTTGGCAGGAAAAGGGAACCTGGCCCCTCTCCATCCCTGGACACTGCAGGGGGATGGTCTAACCTCTCTCCAGACCTTGTGGGAAGTTATACTAGGAGACTATTTGAGGCAGGCTCCCTAAATCTTATGAATTCCTCCACTTCTGAGTTCACTAAGACCAGAGGAACTTTTCCCAGGGAGGAGAGAAACATTCCAGTCTATTGACATAAAAATGCCCATGGGATAAGGGGAAATCAGTGAGATCGTACAGGAAGGAGACTGACGAGATTACTGGCAGAGACTTCACTAGAACACAAGGTCACAAGGTCAAGCACACAAAGTGAGAAAAGGAGAGAGTGCTTCTGCCAGTTCCTGTAGATGATCACAGAGGCTTAGCACCGAGCGCCGTCCGTGCGCGCGCGCGCACACACGCACACAACAAAGATACCAAAAACAAATACGAAGTTTTCCTTGGAAAAAATTACAGTCCCTGGCAGAAAAGTAGGAAGTGAATTGTGAGGGGCTGGGCTGTCCTGGCCAGTTTTCACTAGTACATTGAAAGCTACTGCTCAATCGTCAGGCCAGGACCCCAGGAGGGCCTTCCGCACTCTCTGGCTCTCCTCAGGGAGGTCTCAGTCCTGCTGCCAGCTGGCAGCACATCCAAACAAATTGGCAGGGTCCCACCTTGCCCTAAGTGAATGCATGTGCTCCCTTCAACCTCGCAGTGGACACCCACTAGCCTGGTCTGCTGCCCCTTTCTGGAAAGTTAAGGCGGCCTTCCACCAATGACTGACAGAGCCTAACTCATGCGACTGGTCATCCCCTGAGGGGCGGAAAGAGGCCTTTGCTCCCCAAGTCCCTGGACATATAAAGACTTTCTGTTCAAGGAGTCAAATGCCGGCTCTTTCTCGTATGTTGGCTTCTCTGTGCACATTTCTGTGGTTGTGTGCTGTGTCCAAAGTTGAGAGAAGTGGGTAGAACTGAAAAACCTGAACAAAGTTAGCCACTGAGCATGAATCTGAATATGCCCCAGGGAACACAGCCCAGAAAAATATTGTTAATCAAATCTCAGTGGAAAACTAAGTCTGACCACAGTTATCTTGAGTCTAAAGCAGAGCAACTAAGGAGTAACAGAGACTCATCCTGTGGGCATGCCCACCAGAATCTGTTCACTGCTCGGCAGTGGGGAAGGGGGCCGTCTGCACCATCTCCTTGGGAGCCCTTGGCCGTAATGGGCGAGACCTGAAGGAAGGGAGTTTAAACAGAAGCTTGAGGAGTTGGGGAATTCACACTTGTCTTCCTTCCCTCCGGAGGGAGCCTCCTTTGCTACATTCTCCTCTTTGTCTTTGTCACAGTCGCTCTCTCATCCCATTTTGGGTCAGCTCTTCAAAATAATGGATTTCCTGTTTGATGATTCTGTCTAGCTCTTTGAGAAATGTTGGAGAGGGGATCAGTTGCCACTCGCCAAACAAGCATGTGAGGGTTGGGCAGGTGGGATGGTACAGTAAGTAGCAACTGCTTGAGAAAGGGAGAAGGTTTGGAAATCCTTCTGTAGAGTGGAAAATAATAGCAAACAGAAGGCCTCTGGGGGCACTAAGTGTCCAGCTGTGGTTCAAGGTGACTTGTGTGGCGTGGCGCCCATCTATCCTCAGGGCCGTGTGGCTTTATCCAGCTGTCAGCAGCCTGGTTACAAGCATGGAAAAAACAGGTGTGAGCAAGGCCAGGCTGGAGAGTCTGAGGGACCGTAAGGCAAAGAAGCCAGGATGGTGGCAGGAGACGGGTTGACTTCATGGGCAACATCCAGTCTGCAGAGGAGGGAGGTGAAGGCAGAGGGCAGCTGAAGGACAGAGAGAAAATCCAGGGAAAAGAAACTGAGGAGCATTCTGTAAGTCCCAACCTTATGAGGCCTTCCCTGAACAGAGCCCAGGGGGTCTGCTGAGAGCCTGGGGTCAGCTCTCAGTGGGTCTAGGGTAGGAGCAGGAGACCCCCCTTACACATCCCCTCAGCATCTCCTCCCCCGCCCACACATCCTCCGCTTCACCTGATCCTTACACTGGGTTGAAGGGAGAGGCGGAGAGAAGACCAGCAGAGAGGGGAGAAAGAGCTATGGAAGGCAGGGCCAGGAAAGAGGGTGCCAGGCAGCATTTTTATTCTTTTTTGTTTGTTTATTTAGTTCCTTGATGGATGACTATTTAAGAGGGAGAGTCAGAGACACAGGAAATCTACCACCGTCACCTTGCTACCCATCAGCCAGACCTCAGGCCACAAGGCAAGGACCACTGGAGGCCAGCGAGGCAGCAGGCAGGCCAACCTCGGCTCCCCCGACTCCTCTGCCCCATGCCTCCCTCTGGGAAGAAGGGAAGAGGTGGACTGTGCCCTTGCCCCTCCCCCACCTTCTGCACCAGCTGCACGGAGGCGGAGCTTCAGGAGGCGCGGCAGCATCAACAAGCCCCTCCCAGTGACGCAGTAACATAGTAACACAATGACACAAGGTCAAATCAGGTTGCAGCCTGTCCATGCTCTGCCTGATGTACCTTCTGGAGATAAAAGGAAACAAACTAGCACTCTTTGTTTTTTGGTTTGGTTTTGGTTTCTTTTCTGTGTTAATTTTTGAAACCTAACACATAGCACATCTGTAGAAATTCTCTGTAAAAAGAAAGTAGGATTTGAATACAACTTCCCATTCCCTAGAGACACTGTCTTTGGCTTAGTCCTGCCGGTATTTCTGCTTGGCTGGCCCTTGGGTCCTTGACACCTCGTCTGACGTGGATAGGCCAGGTGATGAAGGTGTAGGGAATTGTGCACCTCTGTACCTTCTCTGAAGACAAAATTGAGAACATCTTTTGAAAGGCAGTCTGATAATACCGTTAAAAGTGTTCACCTTACATAACCATCAATGCCACCTCTAGGAATTCATTCTAGGGGAATATGCAAAGATTTATGAATAAAAATAGTAATAGAAGTTTTCTTTATAAAAGCAAAAAACTGTTACAAAGTGGAAATTTAGCTGAATGATTTATAGCATAAGGGAATATTTCGAAACCGTTAGCAATTATATAACGTGTATTTATCCCAAAAAGATGCTCACAATCCAGGAGGCAAATAAAGGGGGGGTTATAGACAGTGTGATCCTATTGTGGAGAAATGAGGAAGAGGGCGGGAGGGAAGAGTCTTAAGCCTGTACACCTTAAGATGGTTCTCTGTGTGACGACCTTTCTCTTTTTTATGCTTTATGCATTTTGTAAATGTTCCTTATGAACCATCTTATCTTTTAATTAGAAGGAAAAATCACGTTACTTACACATACATGCGCACACACACCCTGTCGGCGTGGCTGACTGTCTCTGCGGGCCTTGGGGGGCAGGCTCCACAGCCTCCCTGCGTGGCTGGAGCCTGTCCTGGTCCTTGTGCTGCTCACCCACTGTTGTTCCCTGAAGCCAGGAGAAAGCCCGGAAGTGGGGGCTGAAGCACAGGATGGTAGGGCGCCCGGCTCTCCAAGTTCTCCTATTACTAGTACAGGCGTGTAAACCAAACCAGTTCTCCTGTTACAGAATATTTTTGTTTGCAGAGCACAAAATTCTGAATCTACAGGAAAAGGAGAAAGCCCTGAAGGGTTATGCTGGCTCTAAGTGAGTTATTTCAATCCATGGCCTTACATTCTTGGTCAAAGTGGTTTAAATGTTTGTTTCCTGTTGAGGGGTAGTGAGCATGTACCATCCAAATGGTGGCTGGTTGCTGAGTGTCCCAGGAGCACCAGCGCCACGACCTTGGCATCTCCGTTCATCCTCCGGCCTCAGTGTCCTCTTGTGTGATCAGAGGCAGTATATATTCAGTATTCCACAGGCCTTTCCACACTTTTTGAGGAGCTCATGGCTCAGTGGAAGTGCGTGGCTCAGGGGGCGTGGGGGGGGGGCTCTAGTGGGGGCCAAGGAGGAAGCCAAACCAGCAGCACCCTGGATCCCCCACTCCCAGTATAACCAGAGCAGCCACTCCAGCTCTTTTGTATTATAAAGGTTCAAAGTAAGAGCTTATCTGGAAAGTAGCATTCTACAATAACCAGTTTGAAAACCACCGTCCTAATAAGGTAACTTTCATGTCCTTGGTGATAGCGTATCAGCCCCAAATGCAGGGGACTTCTCAGCTTCTCAGTATTTTTCAGTTGAGGCAGGCATTGATCACCCAGACTCTTTTCCCAGTTTGCAATGTGATTTGTTTTTTTCCCACAGAGGAAGGCTGCTATCTTTAGATACAGATCCAAAAATGAGATTCAAATAGGCACCAGGAAAGGATGTGTTATTAACTCATCCTCCCACAAAGAGAGTGGGAAATCCATCAGCCTGGCATCCCTACAAGGCACCTGGCACCAATTAGTCCTGCCCAGGGAGGGTAAGTGGTTCTGTGCAAGAGTGCTTGAAAGGGAAGTGGAGCTATCTGGGGCTCTTCGCTTGGGTTTTATTGGGTATTTCCTTTCCATATGGGGATATGGTTCATTGCCCTGTTCTCCATGGTAGCTGCTATTTCGCAATGGTGGTGTCTCTGTTGGTGCATACGTGCAATGCCCTTTGGTGGTAGATATCCAAACCTTAAAAGGACATTGAATGAGGATGAAACTGTGCCAAACTTTACTTCTCAAAATGAAAGCACCAAAGCAGAACTTTCAAATCTAGCTTACCCTTTGATTAAACAAGATTTAAAATTGTAAGCAAGATTGAAAATTCTTTTTTTCCTGAAAATGAGAAAGAGGAAGAGGAGAGGGGAACAGGAAGAGAAGAGGAGGAGAGGGGCAAGAAAGCAGAGTAGAAGATAAAGAAATTAAAATTTGTTTACTTTAGAGCAAGCTTTTTAATCCCAAGTACTAGAGATTTCAGTTCTGGATGGGGTGGGGAATTCTTAGCTTGTTAAGTTTCCATCAGCTTGAAAAACAAAACCTCCTATGGGAAGGGCTGCATGGGACCTGGATTTGATTGCATTTTCCTCTCATCTCTTGTGCAATGTTGATGGGGACCATGAAGAAGATGAAAGTCATGTTGACAAAATCCAGAGCAACTTGGCCAAACCCCCCTACCCCCCCCAACACAAACCAGATCGTTAACCACTCAGGGTTTCATGCTGAGCTCCTCTCCTTACCCCCAGAGTCCATCCTGCCCAGGCCAGGGAGAAGATGTGGGCAGCCTCTCTGAGAGCCATGTATGGGATGGGCTGGCCTCCCCCAAACATGGCGTACAGAAATCTAACCCCTACATTAGAATGTGAGAAGTTGAAGGAGTTTCCTGTAGCTCACAGAGGTTTTACTTGGATTTAAATTGAGTTGGCTATGGGAATTTCCTGGCAGTACAGTGGTTAAGACTGTGCTTTCACTGCCGTGGCCCCGGGTTTAATCCCTGTTCAAGGAACTAAGATCCTATTAGCTGTGCGGCGCCACCAAAAAAAAGTTCATTAAGTTGGGTATTTCCCATATTTTGTTGTTCATGTAAAGCTTAATTTGTCTTATCGTGAAACATCATATCTGTATGGAAGGGCTTTGAAAGTTGATAAATTTTTCTGACTATAGCAGGTTTTATAACAGTGCAGAGAAAACAAGGTGACTTCAGTGTAGGTTTGAGTTTGTGCTTTAGCAGATGTGCTAGGAACAGATCATCTCTAGATGCACAGTACCCCTGCCCTCTGGTGTGTTCTGGCAGTGATCATAAAGCTAACGTGGTACCTGACACCATTCCCAGAAACATCTCTGAGCCCTTCACCTGAGCTAACTCAGGTAATCTTCGCCACTCCCCGAGGGTGGGGGGTCCTGTCATGATCCTCATTTTACACGGGAGGTTGGCTCACACAGCTAGGATGTGGTGAGCCAGATGGAACCTGGAGCTCTGGCAACAGAATCTAGGATTGAAACCATTGCATCCCATCACCTTGTTTCAAAAATGAATGAGATTGATTGTGCCTTTGAAGGAACATACTATCAGTTGGAAAGAGGGAGGGGACTGCTCGTGTACAGTATGGGGTGATGATGCTTATGGCTCAGTGGAGAGCGACATAAGGTCACAGTTCTGAGTGGAAGTGTCTGCACTGCAGGGAGGCATGAAAACACAGCAAATAGCAGAGTATCTGCTTGGTTCTGGGAACTGAATAGAAAGTCAAATATTTTACCTAAGTGTCTTATTTAATTCCTGCATTGTTTCATTGCAGCATTTATATCTCTAGATATAACTGAGTCAAAACTTGACAACATTGGGCTGATCTTTGAGCTAGCTTTCCAGAGTGGGGTCAGAGGGCAGCTATAAAATGGAAGACCCTCCCAAACTCTGGCTTTCCCTCAACCAAGACCATTTCTGTTTGTTAGGACCTTGATGATATCATTGTACTGTTCTGGAAGGCGGCGTATAGTGTGTGTGATACATTCTGTTGAAGAAATGTATAAACAGTTAAGGGGATCCATCAGCCAGATGCGTCATTTGCAGGGATTAATTCATTGTTTTATCTCGGTGCTACCAGAGATAGCACTTGTCACTTTGCCAGAATGGGGCACTGAAGGAAGTGGAGGAAGGATAGGCAAGGCTGATTTAGACTGGCAAACTTTAAAAAAAATTTTTTTTAATTGTTTATACAGCAGGTTCTTATAGTTATCTATTTTATATATATTAGTGTATATATGTCAATCCCAATATCCCAATTCATCCCACCACCACCACCACCACCTCCCCACTTTCTCCCCTTGGTGTCCATATGCTTGTTCTCTACATCTGTGTCTCTCTTTCTGCCTTGCAAACCAGTTCATCTGTACCATTTTTCTAGATTCCACATATATGTGTTAATATACGATATTTGTTTTTCTCTTTCTGACTTACTTCACTTTGTATGACAGTCTCTAAGTTCATCCACATCTCTACAAATGACACAATTTCATTCCTTTTTATTCCACTGTATATATGTACCACATCTTCTTTATCCATTTGTCTGTTGATGGGCATGGAAGTTGTTTCCATGACCTGGCTATTGTAAATAGTGCTGCAGTGAATGTTGGGGTGCATGTGTCTTTTTGAATTATAGTTTTCTCTGGGTATATGCCTAGCAGTGGGATTGCTGGGTCATATGGTAATTTTATTTTCAGTTTCTTAAGGAACCTCCATACTGTTCTCCATAGTGGCTGTATCAATTTACATTCCCACCAACAGTGCAAGAGGGTTCCCTTTTCACCACACCCTCTCCAGTATTCGTTTTTTGTAGATTTTCTGATGATAGCCATTCTGACCAGTGTGAGGTGATACCTCATTGTAGTTTTGATTTGCATTTCTCTAATAATTAGTGATGTTGAGCAGCTTTTCCTGTGTTGGCCATCTGTATGTCTTCTTTGGAGAAATGTCTATTTAGGTCTTCTGCCCATTTTTGGATTGAGTTGTTTGGTATTTTAATATCGAGCTGCATGAGCTGTTTATATGTTTTGGAGATTAATCCTTTGTCTGTTGATTTGTTTGCAACTATTTTCTTCCATTCTGAGGGTTGTCTTTTCGTTTCGTTTAAAAGCAAAAGCTTTTAAGTTTCATTAGGTCCCATTTGTTTATTTTTGTTTTTATTTCCATTACTCTAGGAGGTGGGTCAATAAAGATCTTGCTGTGATTTATGTCAAAGAGTGTTCTTCCTATGTTTTCCTCTTAGAGTTTTATAGTGTTTGGTCTTACATTTAGGTCTTTAATCCATTTTGAGTTTACTTTTGTGTATGGTGTTAGGGAGTGTTCTAATTTCATTCTTTTACATGTAGGTATCCAGTTTTCCCAGCACCAATTAATGAAGAGACTGTCTTTTCTCCATTGTATATCCTTGCCTCCTTTGTCATAGACTAGTTGACAATAGGTACATGGGTTGATCTCTGGGCTTCCTATGGACAAATTCTTAGAAAGGTATAACCTTCCAAAACTGAACCAGGAAGAAACAGAAAATATGAACAGACCAATCACAAGTAATGAAATTGAAACTGATTTAAAATCTTCCAACAAACGGAAGTCCAGGACCAGATGGCTTCACAGGTGAATTCTATCAAACGTTTAGAGAAGAGCTAACACGAATCCTTCTCAAACTCTTCCAAAAAATCGCAGAGGAGCCCTCCCAAACTCATTCTATGAGGCCACCATCACCCTGATACCAAAACCAGAGAATGATACTACAAAAAAAGAAAAGTACAGATTAATAACACTGATGAATATAGATGCAAAAATCTTCAACAAAATACTAGCAAACAGAATCCAACAACACATTAAAAGGATCATACACCATGATCAAGTGGGATTTATCCCAGGGATGCAAGGATTCTTCAATATACGCAAATCAATCAATGTGATACACCATATTAACAAACTGAAGAATGAAAACCATATGATCATCTCAATAGATGCAGAAAAGGCTTTTGACAAAATTCAACACCATTTATGATAAATACTCTCCAGAAAGTGGGCATAGCGGAAACCTACCTCATCATAATTAAGGCAATATATGACAAACCCACAGCCAACATCATTCTCAATGGCGAAAAACTGAGAGCATTTCCTCTAAGATCAGGAACAAGACAAGGATGTCCACTCTTGCCACTCTTATTCAACATAGTTTTGGAAGTCCTAGCCATGCAATCAGAGAAGAAAAAGAAATAAAAGGGGGGGGGGACCTTGAAGATGGCGGAAGAGTAAGACGCGGAGATCGCCTTCCTCCCCACGGATACACCAGAAATACATCCACACGTGGAACAACTCCTACAGAACTCCTACTGAAGGCTGGCAGAAGACCTCAGACCTCCCAAAAGGCAAGAAACTCCCCACGTACCTGGGTAGGGCAAAAGAAAAAAAGAAAAAACAGAGACAAAAGAATAAGGACGGCACCTGCACCAGTGGGAGGGAGCTGTGAAGGAGGAAAAGTTTCCACACACTAGGAAGCCCCTCCGCGGGCGGAGACTGCGGGAGGCGGAGGGGGGAGTTTTGGGACCGCGGAGTAGTGCATAGCGACGGGTGCGGAGGGCAAAGCGGGGAGATTCCTGCACAGACGATCGGTGCCGACCAGCACTCACCAACCCGAGAGGCTTGTCTGCTCACCCGCCAGGGCGGGCGGGGCTGCAAGCTGAGGCTCGGGTTTTGGTTTTGGACGGAGCTCAGGGAGAGGACTGGGGTTGGCGGCTTGAACATAGCCTGAAGGGGTTAGTGCACCACGATTAGCCGGGAGGGAGTTCGGGGAAAAGCCTGCACCTGCCGAAGAGGCAAGAGACTTTTTCTTCCCTCTTTGTTTCCTGGTGCGCGAGGAGAGGGGTTTAAGAGCGCTGCTTAAAGGATCTCCAGAGAAGGGCGCGAGCCGCGGCTAAAAGCGCGAACCCCAGAGACGGGCGCGAGTCGCGGCTAAAAGCGCGAACCCCAGAGACGGGCGCGAGCCGCGGCTGAAAGCGCAAACCCCAGAGACGGGCGCGAGCCGCGGCTAAAACCGCGGAGCCCAGAGACGGGCGGGAGACGCTAAGGCTGCTGCTGCCGCCACCAAGGGGCCTGTGTGCGAGCACAGGTCACTCTCCACACCCCTCTTCCGCGGAGCCTGTGCAGCCCGCCACTGCCAGGTTCCCGGGATCCAGGGACAACTTCCCCGGGACAACGCACGGCGGGCCTCAGGCTGGTGCAACGTCACGCCGGCCTCTGCCGCAAGGTCACGCTGCCTCTGCCGCCGCAGGCCCGCCCCGCACGAAGTGCCCCTCCTTCCCCCATCCCCCAACCCCCGGCCTGAGTGAGCCGGAGGCCCCGAATCAGCGGCTCCTTTAACCCCGTCCTGTCTGAGCGAAAAAACAGACGCCCTCCAGCGACCTACACGCAGAGGCAGGACCAAATCCAAAGCTGAGCTCCTGTGAGCTGTGAGAACAAAGAAGAGAAAGGGAAATCTCTCCCAGCAGCCACAGAAGCAGCGGATTAAAGCTCCACAATCAACTTGATATACCCTGCATCTGTGGAATACCTGAATAGACAAGGAATGATCCCAAATTGAAGAGGTGGACATTAGGAGCGAGATCTATGATTTTTTCCCCTCTTCCTCTTTTTGTGAATGTGTACGTGTATGCTTCTGTGTGAGATCTTGTCTGTATACTCTTGCTTCCACCATTTGTCCTAGGGCTCTATCCGTCCATGATTTTTTTTTAATAATTCTTTTTCTTAATAATTAAGTTTAATTGTAATAACTTTATTATACTTTACCTTCGTTCTTTCTTTCTTTCCTTCCTTCCTTCCCTCCTTTAGACAACGAATCACCCCAAATTGAGGAGGTGGTCTCAGGGAGCAGGATTTATGATTTTTCCCCCTTTACCTCTTTTTGTGAAGGTGTATGTGTATGCTTCTGTGTAAGATTTTCTCTGTATAGCTTTGCTTCCAACATTTGTCCTAAGGTTCTATCCGTCCCTTTTTTTTTTTTTCTAAATATTTTTTAATTCAATAACTATATTATACTTTATTTTATTTTTACTGTATCATCTTTCTTTCTGTCTTTTTTCCTTCTTTCCCTCCTTCCTTCCTTCCTCCCTCCCTCCCTCCCTCCCTCCTTTCTTTCCTTCTCTGCTTCTTTCTTCCTTCCTTCCTTTCCTCCTTTCCTTCTTTCTTTACTCATACTTCTACTAATTCTCCCTACTTTTTCTCCCTTTTATTCTGAGCTGTGTGGATGAAAGGCTCTTGGTGCTCCAGCCAGGAGTCAGGGCTCCGCCTCTGAGGTAGGAGAGCCAACTTCAGGACACTGGTCAACAAGAGACCTCCCAGCTCCACATAATATTAAACGGTGGAAATATCCCAGAGACCTCCATCTTAACAGCAGCACCCAGCTTCACTCAACGACCAGCAAGCCACAGTGCTGGACAACCTATGCCAAACAACTAGCAAAACAGGAACACAACCCCACCCATTAGCAGAGAAGCTGCCTAAAATCATAATAAGGCCACAGACACCCCAAAACACACCACCAGACGTGAACCTGCCCACTAGAGAGACAAGATCCAGCCTCATCCAGCACAACACAGGCACTAGTCCCCTCCACCAGGAAGCCTACACAACCCACTGAAACAACCTTAGCCACTGGAGACAGACATCAAAAACAACGGGAACTACGAAAGTGCAGCCTGCAAAAAGGAGACCCCAAACACAGTAAGATAAGCAAAATGAGAAGACAGAAAAACACACAGCAGATGAAGGAGCAAGATAAAAACCCACCAGACCTAACAAATGAAGAGGAAATAGGCAATCTACCTGAAAAAGAATTCAGAATAATGATAGTAAGGATGATCCGAAATCTTGGAAGTAGAATGGACAAAATGCAAGAAACAGTTAACAAGGACCTACAAGAACTAAAGATGAAACAAGCAACGATGAACAATGCAATAATTGAAATTAAAACCACTCTAGATAGGATCAATAGCAGAATAACTGAGGCAGAAGAACGGATAAGTGACCTGGAAGATAAAGTAGTGGAAATAACTACTGCAGAGCAGAATAAAGAAAAAAGAATGAAAAGAACTGAGGACAGTCTCAGAGACCTCTGGGACAACATGAAACACACCAACATTCGAATTATAGGGGTTCCAGAAGAAGAAGAAAGAAAGAAAGAGACTGAGAAAATATTTGAAGAGATTATAGTTGAAAACTTCCCTAATATGGGAAAGGAAATAGTTAATCAAGTCCAGGAAGCACAGAGAGTCCCATACAGGATAAATACAAGGAGAAACACGCCAAGACACATATTAATCAAACTGTCAAAAATTAAATACAAAGAAAGCATATTAAAAGCAGCAAGGGAAAAACAACAAATAACACACAAGGGAATCCCCATAAGGTTAACAGCTGATCTCTCAGCAGAAACCCTACAAGCCAGAAGGGAGTGGCAGGACATACTGAAAGTGATGAAGGAGAAAAGCCTGCAACCAAGACTACTCTACCCAGCAAGGATCTCATTCACATTTGATGGAGAAATTAAAACCTTTACAGACAAGCAAAAGCTGAGAGAGTTCAGCACCACCAAACCAGCTTTACAACAAATGCTAAAGGAACTTCTCTAGACACGAAACACAAGAGAAGGAAACGACCTATAGTAGCGAACCCAAAACAATATATAAAATGGGAATAGGAACATACATATCGATAATTACCTTAAATGTAAATGGACTAAATGCTCCCACCAAAAGACACAGATTGGCTGAATGGATACAAAAACAAGACCCTTATATATGCTGTCTACAAGAGACCCACTTCAGACCTAGAGACACATACAGACTGAAAGTAAGGGGATGGAAAAAGATATTCCATGCAAATGGAAACCAAAAGAAAGCTGGAGTAGCAATTCTCATATCAGACAAAATAGACTTTAAAATAAGGACTATTAAAAGGGACAAAGAAGGACACTACATAATGATCAAGGGATCGATCCAAGAAGAAGATATAACAATTGTAAATATTTATGCACCCAACATAGGAGCACCTCAATACATAAGGCAAATACTAACAACCATAAAAGGGGAGATCAACAGTAACACATTCATAGTAGGGGACTTTAACACCCCACTTTCACCCATGGACAGATCATCCAAAATGAAAATAAAAAAGGAAACACAAGCTTTAAATGATACATTAAACAAGATGGACTTAATTGATATTTATAGGACACTCCATCCAAAAACAACAGAATACACATTTTTCTCAAGTGCTCATGGAACATTCTCCAGGATAGATCATATCATAGGTCACAAATCAAGCCTTGGTAAATTTAAGAAAACTGAAATTGTATCAAGTATCTTTTCCGACCACAATGCCATGAGACTAGATATCAATTACAGGAAAAGATCTGTAAAAAATACAAACACATGGAGGCTAAACAATACACTACTTAATAATGAAGTGATCACTGAAGAAATCAAAGAGGAAATAAAAAAATACCTAGAAACAAATGACAATGGAGACACAACGACCCAAAACCTATGGGATGCAGCAAAAGCAGTTCTAAGGGGGAAGTTTATAGCAATACAAGCCCACCTTAAGAAGCAGGAAACATCTCAAATAAACAACCTAACCTTGCACCTCAAGCAATTAGAGAAAGAAGAACAAAAAAACCCCAAAGCTAGCAGAAGGAAAGAAATCATAAAAATCAGATCAGAAATAAATGAAAAAGAAATGAAGGAAACAATAGCAAAGATCAATAAAACTAAAAGCTGGTTCTTTGAGAAGATAAACAAAATAGATAAACCACTAGCCAGACTCATCAAGAAAAAAAGGGAGAAGACTCAAATCAATAGAATTAGAAATGAAAAAGGAGAAGTAACAACTGACACTGCAGAAATAAAAAAAATCATGAGAGATTACTACAAGCAACTCTATGCCAATAAAATGGACAATCTGGAAGAAGTGGACAAATTCTTAGAAATGCACAACCTGCCAAGACTGAATCAGGAAGAAATAGAAAATATGAACAGACCAATCACAAGCACTGAAATTGAAACTGTGATTAAAAACCTTCCAACAAACAAAAGCCCAGGACCAGATGGCTTCACAGGTGAATTCTATCAAATGTTTAGAGAAGAGCTAACACCTATCCTTCTCAAACTCTTCCAAAATATAGCAGAGGGAGGAACACTCCCAAATTCCTTCTACGAAGCCACCATCACCTTGATACCAAAACCAGACAAGGATGTCACAAAGAAAGAAAACTACAGGCCAATATCACTGATGAACATAGATGCAAAAATCCTCAACAAAATACTAGCAAACAGAATCCAACAGCACATTAAAAGGATCATACACCATGATCAAGTGGGGTTTATTCCAGGAATGCAAGGATTCTTCAATATACGCAAATCTATCAATGTGATAAACCATATTAACAAACTGAAGGAGAAAAACCATATGATCATCTCAATAGATGCAGAGAAAGCTTTCGACAAAATTCAACACCCATTTATGATAAAAACCCTCCAGAAAGTAGGCATAGAGGGAACTTTCCTAAACATAATAAAGGCCATATATGACAAGCCCACAGCAAACATCATCCTCAATGGTGAAAAACTGAAAGCATTTCCACTAAGATCAGGAACAAGACAAGGTTGCCCACTCTCACCACTCTTATTCAACATAGTATTGGAAGTTTTAGCCACAGCAATCAGAGAAGAAAAGGAAATAAAAGGAATCCAAATCGGAAAAGAAGAAGTAAAGCTGTCACTGTTTGCAGATGACATGATACTATACATAGAGAATCCTAAAGATGCTACCAGAAAACTACTAGAGCTAATCAATGAATTTGGTAAAGTAGCAGGATACAAAAATAATGCACAGAAAGCTCTGGCATTCCTATATACTAATGATGAACAATCTGAAAGTGAAATCAAGAAAACACTCCCATTTACCGTTGCAACAAAAAGAATAAAATATCTAGGAATAAACCTACCTAAGGATATGAAAGACCTGTATGCAGAAAATTATAAGACACTGATGAAAGAAATTAAAGATGATACAAATAGATGGAGAGATATACCATGTTCTTGGGTGGGAAGAATCAACATTGTGAAAATGACTCTACTACCCAAAGCAATCTACAGATTCAATGCAATCCCTATCAAACTACCACTGGCATTTTTCACAGAACTAGAACAAAAAATTTCGCAATTTGTATGGAAACACAAAAGACCCCGAATAGCCAAAGCAATCTTGAGAACGAAAAAAGGAGCTGGAGGAATAAGGCTCCCTGACTTCAGACTATATTACAAAGCAACAGTAATCAAGACAGTATGGTACTGGCACAAAAACAGAAAGATAGATCAGTGGAACAGGATAGAAAGCCCAGAGATAAACCCACGCACATACGGACACCTTATCTTTGATAAAGGAGGCAGGAATGTACAGTGGAGAAAGGACAGCCTCTTCAATAAATGGTGCTGGGAAAACTGGACAGGTACATGTAAAAGTATGAGATTAGATCACTCCCTAACACCATACACAAAAATAAGCTCAAAATGGATTAAAGACCTAAATGTAAGGCCAGAAACTATCAAACTCTTAGAAGAAAACATAGGAAGAACACTCTATGACATAAATCACAGCAAGATCCTTTCTGACCCACCTCCCAGAGTAATGGAAATAAAAACAAAAATAAACAAATGGGACCTAATGAAACTTCAAAGCTTTTGCACAGCAAAGGAAACCATAACCAAGACCAAAAGACAACCCTCAGAATGGGAGAAAACATTTGCAAATGAAGCAACTGACAAAGGATTAATCTCCAAAATTTACAAGCAGCTCATGCAGCTCAATACCAAAAAAATAAACAACCCCATCCAAAAATGGGCAGAAGACCTAAATAGACATTTCTCCAAAGAAGATATACAGAATGCCAACAAACACATGAAAGAATGCTCAACATCATTAATCATTAGAGAAATGCAAATCAAAACTACAATGAGATATCATCTCACACCAGTCAGAATGGCCATCATCAAAAAATCTAGAAACTATAAATGCTGGAGAGGGTGTGGAGAAAAGGGGACACTCTTGCACTGCTGGTGGGAATGTGAAATGGTTCAGCCACTATGGAGAACAGTATGGAGGTTCCTTAAAAAACTACAAATAGAATTACCATATGACCCAGCAATCCCACTACTGGGCATATACCCTGAGAAAACCAAAATTCAAAAAGAGTCATGTACCAAAATGTTCATTGCAGCTCTATTTACAATAGCCCGGAGATGGAAACAACCTAAGCGCCCATCATCGGATGAATGGATAAAGAAGATGTGGCACATATACACAATGGAATATTACTCAGCCTTAAAAAGAAATGAAATTGAGCTATTTGTAATGAGATGGATAGACCTAGAGTCTGTCATACAGAGTGAAGTAAGTCAGAAAGAAAAAGACAAATACCATATGCTAACACATATATATGGAATTTAAGGGAAAAAAATGTCATGAAGAACCTAGGGGTAAGATAGGAATAAAGACGCAGACCTACTGGAATACGGACTTGAGGATATGGGGAGGGGGAAGGGTGAGTTTTGACAGGGCGAGAGAGAGTCATGGACATATACACACTAACAAACGTAGTAAGGTAGATAGCTGGGGGGAAGCAGCCGCAAGGCACAGGGATATTAGCTCGGTGCTTTGTGACAGCCTGGAAGGGTGGGATGGGGAGAGCGGGAGGGAGGGAGACGCAAGAGGGAAGACATATAGGAACATATGTATATGTATAGCTGATTCACTTTGTTGTGGAGCAGAAACTAACACACCATTGTAAAGCAATTATACCCCAATAAAGATGTTTAAAAAAAAAAGAAATAAAAGGAATACAAATTGGAAAAGAAGAAGTAAAACTGTCACTGTTTGCAGATGACATAATACTATACATAGAGAATCCTAAATATGCCACCAGAACTCTATTAGAGCTAATCAATGAATTTGGGAAAGTTTCAGGATACAAAATTAATGTACAGAAATCTCTTGCATTCCTATACACTAAAAATGAAAGATCACAAAGAGAAATTAAGGAAAGAATCCCATTCACCATTGTAACAAAAAGAATAAAATACCTAGGAATAAACCTACCTAAGGAGGTAAAAGACCTGTACTCAGAAAACTATAAGACACCAATGAAAGAAATCAAAGATGACACAAACAGGTACTTCCCTGGTGGTGCAGTGGTTAAGAATCCACCTGCTGGATGTGAATTTGTACAGCCACTATGGAAACAGTATGGAGGTTCCTTAAAAAACTACAAATAGAACTACCATATAACCCAGCAATACCACTACTAGACATATACCCTGAGAAAACCATAATTCAAAAAAAGTCATGTGCCAAAATGTTCATTGCAGCTCTATTTACAATAGCCAGGAGATGGAAACAACTTAAGTGTCCATCATAGGATGAATGCATAAAGAAGTTGTGGCACATATATACAATGGAATATTACTCAGCCATAAAAAGAAACAAAATTGAGCCATTTGTAATGAGGTGGATGGACCTAGAGTCTGTCATACAGAGTGAAGTAAGTCAGAAAGAGAAAGACAAATACCATATGCTAACACATATATATGGAATAAAAGAAAAAAAGTCATGAAGAACTTAGGGGTAAAACAGGAATAAAGATACAGACCTACTAGAGAATGGACTCGAGGATATGGTGATGGGGAAGGGTAAGCTGTGACAAAGTGAGAGAGTGGCATGGACATATATACACTACCAAATGTAAAATAGATAGCTAGGGGGAAGCAGCCGCATAGCACAGGGAGATCAGCTTGGTGCTTTGTGACCACCTAGAGGAGTGGGATAGGGAGGGTGGGAGGGAGGGAGATGCAAGAGGGAAGAGATATGGGAACATATGTATATGTATAACTGATTCACTTTGTTATAAAGCAAAAACTAACACACCATTGTAAAGCAATAAAGATGTAAAAAAAAAAGGAATCCACCTGCCAGTACAGGGGACACAGGTTCAATCCCTGGTCCAGAAGATCTTACATGCCGTGGAGCAACTAAGCCCATGTGCCACAACTACTGAGCCTGTGCTCTAGAGCCTGCAAGCCACAACTGCTGAAGCCTGTGTGCCTAGAGCCCATGTTCCACAACAAGGAAGCCACCTCAATGAGAAGCTCATGCACCACACCAAAGAGTAGCCCCTGCTCACCGCAACTAGAGAAAGCCCACATGCAGCAACAAAGACCCAACACAGCCATAAATAAATAAATAAATAAATTTATTTTTTTAAAAAAAGATGACACAAACAGATGGAGAGATATACCATGTTCTTGGATTGGAAAAATCAATATTGTGAAAATGACCATGCTACCCGAAGCAATCTACAGATTCAGTGCAATCCCTATCAAATTACCAATGGCATTTTTTACAGAACTAGAACAAAAAAATCTTAAAATTTGTATGGAGACACAAAAGGCCCCGAATAGCCAAAGCAATCTTGAGGGAAAAAAAACAGAGCTGGAGGAATCAGACTCTCTGACTTCAAACTATACTACAAAGCTACAGTAATCAAGACAATATGGTACTGGCACAAAAACAGAAATATAGATCAATGGAACAGGATAGATTGGAGAGCTTCTGAGCTGAAGGGGACCCTAGCACGAGCTAGTTAATGAGGAAGACTGAGGTGGAGAATCTGAAGAGGGGCGGGGGGCCCTAAGAGTAGGGGGAGCCTGCATCCACCATGCACTTGAGAGCCATGGGGCTGGGCCCTGAAAGGAGGCAGCCAGACCAAAGAAAGGATGGGTGTGGGCACCCTGGAAATACTTTGCTTTCTTCTATTGTGTATACTTGTTGAAACTGTCATGTAGGGTGAGAGAAAGAAAGAGTGGATTACAGTTATCCCTTGGTATCCACAGGGGATTGGCTCCAGGACCTTCTCAGATACCAAAATCCACAGATGCTCAAGTCCCTTATATAAAATGGGGTAGCATTTGCATATAACCTATGCACATCCTCCCATATACTTTTTTTTTTTTTTTTGACTGCATTGGGTTTTCATTGCTGTGCACGGGCTTTCTCTAGTTGCAGCAAACGGGAGCTACTCTTTGTTGCAGTGCATGGGCTTCTTGTTGCGGTGTCTTCTTTTGTTGCAGAGCATGGGCTCTAGGCAGGTGGGCTTCAGTAGTTGCAGCATGTGGGTGCAGTAGTTGTGGCTCATGGGCTTAGTTGCTCCACGGCATGTGGGATCTTCCCAGACCAGGGATTGAACTCATGTCCCCTGAATTGGCAGGTGGATTCTTAATCACTGTGCCACCAGGGAAGTCACATCCCATATACTTTAAATCATCTCTAGATTACTTATAATACCCAATACAATGTACATGCTATGTAAATTGTTGCCCAAGCGGCAAATTTAAGTTTTGCTTTTTGGAACTTTCTGGAATTTTTCCTCCAGATATTTTCAATCCCATGTTGGTTGAATCCATGGATGTGGAATCCACAGATAAGGAGGGATGACTGTACTTATATACACAAAATTTTCTTCACATGAGGGGGTCAAGGAAAAAGTATAAGGTGTTCCAAGATGACACCAAGATTCATTCCCAAGAAAGAGAAAAGATGAACAGTGACATGATAATTAAGGTGGCATCTCTTAGGCCTCCTTGGCTGGCAGGGCCCATCTGGATCTATGTTACATGGTTGAGTGAATCTGGACCTCCAAGGATCATAGCAGGCTGCAACAAAATACACAACCTTGGCCTTGGTCCCAAGACCTAGAGACAAAGAAAGAGACCTCTCAGAGGTCAGAGCTGTCCTATGTGGGACTAGTGAAGGCTCAGTGAGGGGACAGTGGGAGTTACTTACTGAAGGATAGACATCTAAGTCAAGACTCACTTCTGGAGTCCATGGGACCTGGGCTGTTCTTGGGATAGATGTGGAGGTGAAGGTCAGGACAAATCACACACTCACATGCTCTCTCACCAGCCAGACTGGACTTGCGCCCAAGCCCCAGTCCCATCCTAGAGGATACAACAGAGAATTGCTGATCCCTATTTCCAACAACTTGACTTATGTGAAATCAAGTTAAAATGAATATCTTCAAGAACAAATAAGGGGGAGGTGTGGCACATGGCAAAAGTACTACCTTAGTATGAAGTAGGGGAAGAGTAGTAACACCCTTGTTGCCTAGTAACTAAAGCCAAACAAAGCCATCTTCAGATCATGGGCCCACTTAGTAACTGTGTGGTCAAGTTATTCAACCTCTCTGAGCCTCAGTTTCTTCATATATAAAATGGCAATAAATCTTAGAACCTGTCTCAATGGGTTATTGGGAGAATTAAGATAAGGCATAAGACCTGGCACTTATTAAGCATTTCCATGGATGCTGGCTTTTATAATGTATAAGAGGCAAGCGTCTTATACAAGCACAATCAAGATATCAAGTATTTCCATTACCCTTGAGCCCTTTTGTAGTCAATCCCCTCCCACAACCTTCAACTCCTAACAATCGCTGATAATTTCTAGACCTATAATTTGCCTTTTCTCAGAATGTCATGGAATTATACAGTATGTAGCCATTTGTGTCTTTCTTCTTACACTTATAATGCTTTTGAGATTCAAAAAATGTTGCATTTTTTAAAGCAATTACATTTATTGGTAATTCATTCCTTTTTATAGCTGAGTAGTATTCCATTGTATGGATGATACTACAATTTGTGTATTTATTCACTAATTGAGGAACACTTAGGTTGTTTCCAGATTTGAGCAACTCTGAATAAAGACGATAAAAATACTCACATACAGGTTTATATAAAGACATATGTTTTCATTTCTCTTGAGTAAATACCTAGGGGTAGGATTGCTGGGTAAAATTGAATGCGTATCTAACTTTTTAAGAAACTTAGCAAAGTGTTTTCAAAGTAGCTATAACATTTTGCATTCATATTATTTACTCCACTTCCTTGTCAGCACTTGGTATTATTTTTTGTTTTCTTTTTGGGTTTTTTTAGCCATTCTAATAGGTTTGTAATTGTACCCCCTTTTGTTTTTTTTCTTTTTTTTTTCAATTGAGATATGGTTGATGTATGATATTAAGTAAGTTACATAGTGATTACTAGTAAACATTACATAGTGAACATAGTGATTCACAATTTTTAAAGAGTATACTCCATTTATAGTTACTATAAACTATTGGCTATATTCCCTGTTTTATACAATTCATTCCTGTTTATTTATTTCATACATAGTTTGTACCTCTTAATCCCCTACCTTTGTCTTGCCCCTCTCCTCTTCCTTCTCCCCACTGGTAACCACTAGATTGTTCTCTATATCTGTGAGTCTGTTTCCTTTATGTTATATTCACTAGTTTGTTTTATTTCTTAGATTCCACATATAAGTGACATTTATCTCTCTCTGTCTGACATTTTATTTAGTATAACACCCTTCAAGTCCATCCATGTTGCTGCAAATGGCAAAATTTCACTCTTTTTCATGGCTGAGTAGTATTCCATTGTATATGTATACCACTTCTTTTTTATCCATTCATCTGTTGATGGACACTTAGGTTGCTTCCATACCTTGGCAATTGTAAATAATGCTGCTATGAACATTAGGGTGCATTAATATTTTCAAATAAGTGTTTTTGGTTTTTTTTCAGATATATACCTAGGAGTGGAACTGCTGGATCATATGATAATTTTATTTTTAAGTTTCTGAGAAACCACCATACGGTTTTCCACAGTGGCTGCACCAATTTACATTTCCACCAACAGTGTTATGAGGGTTCCATTTTCTCCACATCCTTGCCAACATTTATTATTTATGGGGTTTTTTTAACATCTTTATTGGAGTATAATTGCTTTACAATGGTGTGTTAGTTTCTGCTGTATAGCAAACTGAATCAGCTATACATATACATATATCCCCATATCTCCTCCCTCTTGCATCTCCCTCCCACCCCTCTAGGTGGATACAGAGCACTGAGCTGATCTCCCTGTGCTATTCGGCTGTTTCCCACTAGCTATCTATTTAACATTTGGTAGTGTATATCTGTCCATGCCACTCTCTCACTTAATCCCAGCTTACCCTTACCCCTCCCTGTGTCCTTAAGAACCTAGGGACAGGACAGGAATAAAGACACAGATGTAGAGTAATATGGTCTTTTTGATGATAGCTATTCTGACAGGTATGAGGTGATATTTTATTGTGGTTTGAATTTGCTGTTCTCTGATGATTAACAATGTTAGGCATCTTTTCATGGGTCTGTTGGCCATCTGTCTATCTTCTGTGGAAAAATGTATTTTCAGGTCTTCTGCCCATTATTTAATCTGGTTGTTTGTTTTATGTTTTGATTTTGAGTTGTATGAGCTGTTTATATACTTTGGATATTAACTTCTTATCAGTTGTATCATTAGCAAATATTTTCTCCCATTCAGTAGGTTGTCTTTTCATTTTGTCAATGGTTTCCTTTGCTGTGCAAAAGCTTTTAAGTCTATTAAATCCCATCTGTTTATTTTTGCTTTTATTTCCTTTGCTTTAGGAGACTGATCCAAAAAAATATTGCTATGATTTATGTCAAAGAGTGTTCTGCCTATGTTTTATGCTAGGAGTTTTATGGTTTCTGGTCTTATTTGGTCTTTAATCCATTTTGAGTTTGTTTTTGTGTATGGTGTGAGAAAACGTTCTAATTTCATTTTTTTACATGTAGCTGTCCAGTTTTCCCAGCACTACTTATTGAGACTGTCTTTTTCTCCATTGTATACTCTTGCCTCCTTTGTTGTAGATTAATTGACCATAGTGTGTGGGTTTATTTCTGGGGCCTCTATTCTGTTCCATTAACCTATGTGTCTGTTTTTGTACCAGTAGCATACTGTTTTGGTTACTGAAGCTTTGTAGTATAGTCTGAAGACAAGGAATGTAATTCCTCCAGCTCTGTTCTTCGTTTTCAAGATTATTTTGCCTATTTGGGATCTTTTGTGTTTCCATACAAATTTTAAAATTATTTGTTCTAGTTCTGTGAAAAATGTCCTTGGTATTTTGATAAGGGTGATGTTTTTAATTTGTATTTTAAAAATGAATAGTTATGAGGAGTTGAGGAAGATGGCAGAAGAGTAAGGTGCGGAGATCAACTTCCTCTCCACAGATACATCAGAAATACATCTACACGTGGAACTGCTCCTATAGAACACCCACTGAACGCTGGCAGAAGACCTCAGACCTCCCCAAAGGCAAGTAACTCCCCACGTACCTAGGTAGGGCAAAAGGAAAAACAGAGATGAAAGAATAAGGATGGGACCTGCACCAGTGGGAGGGAGCTGTGAAGGAGGAAAGGTCTCCACACACTAGGAAGCCCCTTCACGGGCGGAGACTGTAGGTGCTGGAGGGGGGAAGCTTCGGAGCCATGGAGGAGTGTATAGCAACAGGGGTACAGAGGGCAAAGTGGACAGATTCCCTCACAGAGGATTGGTGGCGACCAGCACTCACCAGCCCAAGGGGCTTGTCTGCTCACCCGCCCAGACGGGTGGGGACTGGGAGCTGAGATTCAGGCTTAGGATGTTGGATCCCAGGGAGAGGACTGGGGTTGGCTGTGTGAACACAGCCTGAAGGGGTTAGTGCATCACGGCTAGCTGGGAGGGAGTCCGGGAAAGAGTCTGAACCTGCCAAAGAGGCAAGAGACCATTGTTTCCTGGTGCGCGAGGAGAGGGGATTCGGAGAACAGTCTAAATGAGCTCCAGAGACGGGCGCGAGCCATGGCTAACAGCGCGGACCCCAGAGACGGGCATGAGACTCTAAGGGTGCTGCTGCTGCCACCAAGAAACCTGTGTGTGAGCACAGGTCACTATCCACACCTCCCCTCCCGGTAGCCTGTGCAGCCTGCCACTGCCAGGGTCCTGTGATCCAGGGACAACTTCCCCATGAGAACACATGGCGCACCTCAGGCTGCTGCAACGTCACACCGGCCTCTGCCACCTCAGGCTCTCCCTGCATCCATACCCATCCCTCCCCCCACCCTGAGTGAGCCAGAGACCCCGAATCAGCTGCTCCGTCAAACCCGTCCTGTCTGAGCAAAGAACAGACGCCCTCAGGCGACCTACACACAGACGCTGGGCCAAATCCAAAGCTGAACCCCGGGAGCCGTGTGAACAAAGAGAGAAAGGGAAATCTCTCCCAGCAGCCTCAGGAGCAACGAATTAAATCTCCACAATCAACTTGATGCACCCTGCATCTGTGAAATACCTGAAGAGACAACGAATCATCTCAAATTGAGGAGGTGGACTTTGAGAGCAAGGTATATTATTTTTTCCCCTTTTCCTCTTTTTGTGAGTGTGTATGTGTATGCTTCTGTGTGAGATTTTGTCTGTAAAGCTTTGCTTTCCCCATTTGCCCTAGGATTCTCTCTGTCCATTTTTGTTTTTTGGGTTTTTTTGTTTGTTTTCTTTACTTTAAAAAAATTTTTTTCTTAATAATTATTTTTTATTTTAATAACTTTATTTTATTTTATCTTACTTTATTTTTTTATCCTCTTTCTTTCTTTCTTTCTTTCTGTCTACTTTTTTCTCCCTTTTATTCTGAGCCATGTGGATGAAAGGCTCTTGGTGCTCCAGCCAGGAGTCAGTGCTGTGCCTCTGAGGTGGGAGAGCCAACTTCAGTACACTGGCCCAAAAAGGGACCTCCCAGCTCCAAGTAATATCAAATGGTGAAAATCTCCCAGACACCTCCATCTCAACACCAAGACCCAGCTTCACTCAATGACCAACAAGCTACAGTGCTGGACACCCTATACCAAACAACTACCAAGACAGGAATACAACCCCAGCCATTAGCAGAGAGGCAGCTTAAAATCATAATAAGACCACAGACACCAAAAACACACCACCAGACGTGGACCTGCACACCAGAAAGACAAGATCTAGCCTCATCCACCAGAACACAGGCACTACTCCCCTCCAACAGGAAGCCTACACAACCCACTGAACCAACCTTAGCCACTGGGGGCAGACACCAAAACAACAGGAACTACGAACCTGTAGCCTGCAAAAAAGAGACCCCAAACACAGTAAGATAAGCAAAATGAGAAGACAGAGAAACACACAGCAGATGAAGGAGCAAGGTAAAAACCCACCAGACCTAACAAATGAAGAGGAAATAGGCAGTCTACCTGAAAAAGAATGCAGAATAATTATAGAAAACATGATCCAACATCTTGGAAATAGAATAGAGAAAATGCAAGAAACATTTAACGAAGACCTAGAAGAACTAAAGAGGAAACAAGCAATAATTAACAACACAGTAAATGAAATTAAGAATACTCTAAAAGGGATCAATAGCAGAATAACTGAGGCAGAAGAACGGATAAGTGACCTGGAAGATAAAAGAGTGAAAATAACTACTGCAGAGCAGAATAAAGAAAAAAGAATGAAAACAACTGAGGACAGTCTCAGAGACCTCTGAGAAAACATTAAATGTAACAACATTGGAATTATAGGGGTCCAAGAAGAAGAAGAGAAAAAGAAAGGGACTGAGAAAATATTTGAAGAGATTATAGTTGAAAACTTCCCTAATATGGGAAAGGAAATAGTTAATCAAGTCCAGGAAGCACAGAGTCCCATATCAGATAAATCCAAGGAGAAACATGCCAAGACACATATTAATCAAACTATCAAATATTAAATACAAAGAAAACATATTAAAAGCAACAAGGGAAAAACAACAAATAACACACAAAGGAATCCCCATAAGGTTAACAACTGATCTTTCAGCAAAACTCTGCAAGCCAGAAGGGACTGGCAGTGCATATTTAAAGTGATGAAGGAGAAAAAACTACAACCAAGATTACTCTACCCAGCAAGGGTCTCATTCAGATTAGATGGAGAAATTATAACATTTACAGACAAGCAAGAAACTGAGGGAGTTCAGCACCACAAAACCAGCTTTACAACAAATGCCAAAGGAATTTCTCTGGGCAAGAAACACAAGAGAAGGAAAAGACCTACAATAAAAAACCCCAAACAATTAAGAATATGGTAATAGGAACATACATATCAATAATTACCTTAAAGTAAATGGATTAAATGCTCCCACCAAAAGACACAGATTGGCTGAATGGATACAAAAACAAGACTGGTATATATGCTGTCTACAAGAGACCCACTTCATACCTAGAGACACATACAGACTGAAAGTAAGGGGATGGAAAAAGATATTTCATGCAAATGGAAATCAAAAGAAAGCTAGAGTAACAATTCTCATATCAGACAAAATAGACTTTAAAATAAAGACTATTAGAAGAGACAAAGAAGGACACTACATAATGATCAAGGGATCAATCCAAGAAGAAGATATAACAATTGTAAATATTTATGCACCCAACATAGGAGTACCTCAATACATAAGGCAAATACTAACAGCCATAAAAGGGGAAATCGACAGTAATAACACAATCACAGTAGGGGACTTTAACACCCCACTTTCACCAATGGACAGATCATCCAAAATGAAAATAAATAAGGAGACACAAGCTTTAAATGATACATAAACAAGATAGACTTAATTGATATTTATAGGACATTCCATCTAAAAACAACAGAATACACATTTTTCTCAAGTGCTCATGGAACATTCTCCAGGATAGATCATATCGTGGGTCACAAATCAAGCCTTGGTAAATTTAAGAAAACTGAAATTGTATCAAGTAACATTTCCAACCACAATGCTATGAGGCTAGATATCAATTACAGGAAAAGATCTGTAAAAAATACAAATACATGGAGGCTAAACAATAAACTAATTAATAACGAAGTGATCACTGAAGAAATCAAAGAGGAAATCAAAAAATACCAAGAAACAAATGACAATGGAGACACGATGACCCAAAACCTATGGGATACAGCAAAAGCAGTTGTAAGAGGGAAGTTTATAGCAATACAATCCTAACTTAAGAAAGAAGAAACATCTCAAATAAACGAACTAACCTTGCACGTAAAGCAATTAGAGAAAGAAGAACAAAAAAACGCCCAAAGTTAGCAGAAGGAAAGAAATCATAAAGATCAGATCATAAATAAATGAAAAAAAAATTAAGGAAATTAGAGCAAAGATCAATAAAACTAAAAGCTGGTTCCTGAGAAGATTAAAAAATAATAATAAACCATTAGCCAAACTCATCAAGAAAAAATGGGAGGAGACTCAAATCAATAGAATTAGAAATGAAAAAGAAGTAACAACTGACACTGCAGAAATACAAAGGATCAGGAGAGATTACTAGAAGCAACTCTATGCCAATAAAATAGACAGCCTGGAAGAAATGGAAAAATTCTTAGAAATACACAACCTGCCAAGACTGAATCAGGAAGAAATAGAAAATATGAACAGACCAATCACAAGCACTGAAATTAAAACTGTGATTAAAAATATTCCAACAAACAAAAGCCCAGGACCAGATGGCTTCATAGAGGAATTCTATCAAACATTTACAGAAGACCTAACATCTATCCTTCTCAGACTCTTCCAAAATATAGCAGAGGGAGGAACACTCCCAAAATCATTCTACAAGGCCACCATCACCCTGATACCAAAACCAGACTAAGATGTCACAAAGAAAGAACACTACAGGCCAATATTACTGATGAACATAGATGCAAAAATCCTCAACAAAATACTAGCAAACAGAATCCAACAGCACATTAAAAGGATCATACACCATGATCAAGTGGGGTTTATTCCAGGAATGCAAGGATTCTTCAATATACGCAAATCAATCAACATGATACACCATATTAACAAACTGAAGGAGAAAAACCATACGATCATCTCAAAAGATGCAGAGAAAGCTTTCAACAAAATTCAACACACATTTATGATAAAAACCCTGCAGAAAGTAGACATAGAGGGAACTTTCTTCAACATAATAAAGGCCATATATGACAAACCCACAGCCAACATCGTCCTCAATGGTGAAAAACTGAAAGCATTTCCGCTAAGATCAGGAACAAGACAAGGTTTCCCACTCTCACCACTCTTATTCAACATAGACCTTGGAAGTTATAGCCACAGCAATCAGAGAGGAAAAAGAAATAAATAGAATCCAAATCAGAAAAAAAGAAGTAAAGCTGTCACAGTTTGCAGATGACATCATACTATACATAGAGAATGCTAAAGATGCTACCAGAAAACTACTAGAGCTAATCAATGAATTTGGTAATGTAGCAGGATACAAAATTAATGCACAGCAATCTCTGGTATTCTTGAACACTAATGATGAAAAATCTGAAAGTGAAATTAAGAAAATACTCCCATTTACCATTGCAACATAATAATAAAATATCTAGGAATAAGCTTACCTAAGGAGACAAAAGACCCTTATGCAGAAAACTGTAAGACACTGATGAAAGAAATTAAAGATGGTACAAATAGATGGAGAGATATACCATGTTCTTGGATTGGAAGAATCAACATTGTGAAAATGACTCTACTACCCAAAGCAATATACACATTCAATGCAATCCCTATCAAACTACCATTGGCATTTTTCACAGAACTAGAATAAAAAATTTCACAATTTGTATGGAAACACCAAAGACCACGAATAGCCAAAGCAATCTTGAGAATGAAAAATGGAGCTGGGGGAATTTAGCTCCCTGACTTCAGATTATACTACAAAGCTACGGTAATCAAGACAGTATGGTACTGGCACAACAACAGAAATATACATCAATGGAACAGGATAGAAACTCCAGAAATAAACCCATGCACATATGGTCACCTTATCTTTGATAAAGGGGGCAAGAATACACAGTGGAGAAAAGATAGCTTCTTCAATAAGTGGTGCTTGGAAAACTGTACAGGTACATGTAAAAGTATGAAATTAGAACACTCCCTAACACCATACACAAAAATAAACTCAAAATAGATTAAAGACCTAAATGTAAGGCCAGACACTATCAAACTCTTAGAGGAAAACTTAGGCAGAACACTCTATGACATAAATCACAGCAAGATCCTTTTTGACCCACCTCCTAGAGACATGGAAATAAAAACAAAATTAAACAAATGGGACCTAATGAAACTTCAAAGCTTTTGTGCAGCAAAGAAAACCATAAACAAGACGAAAAGACAACCCTCAGAATGGGAGAAAATATTTGTAAATGAGGCAACTGACAAAGGATTAATCTCCAAAATTTACAAGCAGCACATGCAGCTCAAAAACAATTAAACTAAAAACTCAATCCAAAAATGGGCAGAACACCTAAGTAGACAGTTCTCCAGAGAAGATATACAGCTTGCCAACAAACACATGAAAGAATGTTCAATGTCATTAATCATTAGAGAAATGCGAATCAAAACTACAATGAGATATCATCTCACACCAGTCAGAATGGCCATCATCAAAAAATCTAGAAACAATAAATGCTGGAGAGGGTGTAGAGAAAATGGAACACTCTTGTACTTTTGGTGTGAATGTAAATTGATACAGCCACTATGGATAACAGTATGGAGGTTCCTTAAAAAACTACAAATAGAGCTACCATACAACCCAGCAATCCCACTACTAGGCATATACCCTGAGAAAACCATAATTCAAAAAGAGTCATGTACCAAAATGTTCACTGCAGCTCTGTTTACAATAGCAAGGACATGGAAGCAACCTAAGTGTCCATCAACAGATGAATGGATAAAGAAGATATGGCACATATATACAATGGAATATTACTCAGCCATAAAAAGAAATGAAATTGAGTTATTTGTAGTGAGGTGGATGGACCTAGAGTCTGTCATACAGAGTGAAGTAAGTCAGATAGAGATAAACAAATACCGTATGCTAACACATATATATGGAATCTAAGAAAAAAAAAGAAGGTCATGAAGAACCTAGTGGTAAGACGGGAATAAAGACACAGACCTACTAGAGAAGGGACCTGAGGATATGGGGAGGGGGAAGGGTAATCTGTGACAAAGCGAGAGAGTGGCATGGACATATATACACTACCAAATGTAAAATAGATATCTAGTGAGAAGCAGCCGCATAGCACAGGGAGGTCAGCTCGGTGTTTTGTGACCATCTAGAGGTGTGGGATAGGGAGGGTGGGAGGGAGGGAGACGCAAGAGGGAAGAGATATGGGAACATATGTATATGTATAACTGATTCACTTTGTTATAAAGCAGAAACTAACACACCATTGTAAAGCAATTATACTCCAATAAAGATGTTTAAAAAAATGAATAGTTATATGTAACATCTTTTCATGTGCATATTTGCCTTTCAGATCACTTCTTTGATAAAGTGTCTGTTTACATCTTTTGCCCATTTTAAAAAATGGGATTGTTTTCTTTTTCAGATTTGAGAAAATTTTTATGGATGCTTGTTATCAGTCTTCTTTCAGGTGCATCATTTGCAAACCTTTATTTCCATTTCCTTACTAGTGTATTTTAATGAGCAGATGTTTTAAATATTTATAGAGTCCAATTTATCAAAATTGCCTTTTATGGTTTGTGTTTTTGTATCCTATCTAGAAACATCTTTGCCTAATTCAAAGTCAGAAAGATTTTCTTCTATACATTTGTCTAACAGTTTTATAGTTTTGTGTGTTATATTAGTTCTATGATTCATTTGAAGTTAATATTTTATATAATCTGAGATACAGATCAAAGTTCATTTTTTCTTGCATATGTTTGCCCAGTTTTCCTACTATCATTTGCTAGAGACTATCTTTTCTCCATTGAATTGTCTTTGTCTTTTTATCAAAAATCAATTGATCATATATGTGATGGATTTTAGACTCTATTGTGTCCCATTAAATGTGTGTTTATATTTTTGCCAGTACCACAGTTTTGATTACTGTGTCTTTATAGCAATTCAAGTACTGAACCCTCCAATTTATCTTGGCTTCAGATCCTTTTTTATGCTTTAGAACAAACTTGTCTATTTCTATGAAAAAAAACTTGCTAAGATTTTGATTGATATGATGTTGTAACTACAGACTAATTTGTGTAATGAATTGACATCTTGACACTATTGAATCATCCAATCCATTAATCCTCGTATATGTCTCATTTATTTAGGTCTTTTGTACATACTTTGTTAGATTTATCCCTAAAAGTATTATTTCATGATGTGTGCTGTTATTGTTGCTTTGGGTACTATTGTAAATTTGAAATAAAGAACCACTGTTTTATATTTCAATTTCTAATTATTTATTACTAGTGTATAAAAGTACAATTGATTTTAGTATAATGGATTTGTATCCTGCAACTTAATTAAAATTCATTTATTGGATATAATAACATTTTTCTAGATTGTTTGAGATTTTATATGTAAACAATCATGTCATCTGAGAATAAGGCAGTTTATTGCTTCCTTTCCAATATGAAGTCCTTTTATTTCCTTTTCTTACCTTATTGCACTGACTAGAACCACCAGCGCATTACTGAATAGGAGTGGTAAAAGCAGACATTCTTGCCCTGACAATCTTAGGGAGAAATATTCATATGATGTTCATACTTAATATATTATGTGTGATGTTAGATTTTTTCACAGCTACCCTTTACCAAGTTAAGGAAGTTTCTTTCTACTTCCTGCTTGGTGAGAATTTTTATCCTGAGAAAATGTTGAATTTTGTTACATGCTTTCCCTGCATCTAATCAAGATGATTATATGGTTTTCCCTTTCTAGGCTGTTGAATTACATTACTTTTCAAACATCAAACCAACCTTGCATTCCTGAGAGAAACCCCATTTGGTCATGATGTATTGTCATTTTTATATATTTTTTCATTCAATTTACTATTTTTAAAAGGATTTTTGTTTTTATGTTTGTGAAGGAAATTGGTCTGTAATTTTCTCTTCTTATGATGTCTTTCTCTAGTTTTGGGCATTAGAGTAATGCTGGTTTCACATAATAAACTGGGAGAGACAGTTCCAAGTGGATTTTCAGTATGCTCAGAAATCTGGGAAGGAATTATAGTGTCTGACCCTGAGCTGTTTCCTCTTTCTCCATCTGGCTTTTAGTGACAATGCTAGAGTTGGAAGGACTGTCATGTCTGTTCAGTAGAATTCTGCAATTGAAGGGAAATAGATGTTGATTTTCAACATGAACATTAAGAATCAAGAAAATAAAATGTCACAGCTATGGGGGATCTTTTCTTCTTAGTAACAAAAAGACTATGCCATTTATACAATGGTAGATACAACTCCTTTGCTGACCAAAGTGTTTTTTGTTTAGGGTTCTTGGTTACCATATCTAAGGATCATGGGGAAGCAATACTGATTCTATGATTACCACTCTCCAAAGGGAAATTGAAATAAAGTGCCAATATGCCCACTAAATTTTCACTTTGTCTGGTTATTTAGATGAGAACATGTTTTCCCAAGACTAAGAACTTACACTTTGAAGACTCACATTTCTATAGACAGAAATATAGATTAGTGCTCTCCAACAGGATTTTCTGTTGTGATGGAAATGATCCATATCTGTGATGTCTGATAAGGTAGTCACTAGCCATATATGGCTACCAAGTCCTTGAAATGTGACTAGTGTGACTAAGAAACTAAAATTTAATTTTATTTAATTTTTTAAAGTTTAGATTTAAATAACCACATGTGGCTAGTGACTACCAAATTAGACAGTGCAAAATAGAATGCCAATTTTGCCCCTTGAAAAATTTTAGAAGCAGAAGTTCTCACTAAGTAAAGGGGAAAAAAAAAAACAACCTTGGGAACAAGTTGTCAAGCTAGAGATATAAGGTTTTTGGACAACATTATTTGTAGGTGTCCAAATTCCATTAGGTGAAATTTCCATCAGATTGCAGGCTAATGGAGTCTCAATGCTTCTTAAGTTAATTCTATTCTGATTCACTTTGGTATTATTACCATCATGCTGACAAAAGCACAACGTTGACAATGGATGGCAACGTTATTGTTTTTATTTGGAAATAGATGTTCTTGTGGTGCTCTGTATTTTTATACTTATACTCTCTGTGGGAGGCATCAAATTGAATATTCAACATGGCTTCTCTGAGGTTTGATTCCCACACACTGAATACATGTTTTGGCTCTTGGGGGTGGTAGCATGAATGCCTGAGCTTTACATCACCGATAGAAGCTTCAAAAAGGAATCAAACTTCATTTTTGTGTTTTGTTTCTTGCTATTTAATTTCATTTTCTACCTTTCCTTCTTTCTTTCTTCCTTCCTCTCTCTCTTTCTTTCTTTCATATTTCTTTCTTAATAACTGAGATGGATGAGGGGAACAGTTAAAAATAAAGGGCATGCTTTGGAGTGGCAGTGAGCTTGACTCCATTTCTATGCATTTCTCTCAAAGGATCTTTTATGTTAAATCACTTACTTGCTATCAAAGATACTCAGTGAACACAATTTAGAGATTCATCAAAATGACAAAACTGAGAGACTCCAGGGCAGGAAAAGGTCACCAGCCTCTGTACAGTGCTTGATCTGTTTGAGCCCTTAACAAATACTCTCAGGATGGTGATGTCTTTGTTCTCATCTATTCTGGTGGAAATGATTTAGTGAATGCTCTGCACCTTTCTCTCCCTTCAATGTCACCCTTGACCCCTAACCCCCACCCTTTCACATTAGATCTTTTTGCTTCACTGGCCTTTTCCGATGAGGAAGAGTCTCACCAAATCAAGAATGCACCTTTTGAGAAGAGGTCAATTAGTCCTGGGGAGTAATGAGGACTAAGCTGCTCTCTCCACTTTGACCATTGATTTAAACACTATTCACAAGCTCCAGGGTGCTAGTGAGGCAATGCTCTGGGAACTGACGAGGGACTTCATCCTCCATTCTCATAACCCATGCCCAGTCACCCCAGAGAATCAGCCACCAGCCATAACTCCTTCCCACCCAGCTACATGGTAACCAAAACAAGTCCCTTCTGTGTACACTTTCTGTAGCATGTAATTGCCAACTGGTGAAAGAGAAGAATGGAAAGGAAATGTATTGAGAGAGCTCTGACAGAATGATCTTAACAAGGGTTCTGAGGCCCCAACCCTACATGCCAAGAGGCAAACTTTATGGCATGGCCCAGGCCTGCAGGCTGGACAGGGCAGGAACTGCTCTATACAGAGCATGGCCCCTTCACCAATGCCACATATACACCACGTGGGCAGCTTGTGCTTCCTAAAGCCACAGACTCTCAGAGTCAGGAGACCATAGAGATTCTTCACCCTTTCTCAGCATGAGGATTCCCTCTTCAAATCCTCCACAAATGGCCACCATGGAGACACCACTATTTCCCCAGAATAGATCCAATTGAACCAAATAATTCATAAGCTATCAAACTTTCCTTGGTTTTATCATTTCTGCCCCAAGCTAAGTTTCTGTAGTCCTTTCAGTTGTGCCTCATAAAGCATGGTTTTTGAGGTTATTTCCTGTCCTGGTCACTTGTATAGTCAAGGTCAGTAAGGACATTCAAGCTCAGCCATACCTATATAGATGTCTTCATTGGCCTCTAAATGTCTTATTGGAGTTTAGCAGAGTAGAGTCAGAGGTATGTGAAGAGTGTGGAGGTAGGAGGTCAGGCGAAGGGGCAGTAGCTTTAATCTGTCTCTGAAGCAACACTGGATTAGGGTAGGAATACCTGGAGACAGAAGCGAGATTCAGTCTTAGAAATAATCATTTAGTTTTTGAGCACATTTGGGGAACTATACCAGTCATTTCACATACATTAATCATTACAAGGAAGTAAACCTTACTACTCTCAGCTTGCAATGAAAGTACAAGGCTCATAGAGGTTAAATTCTTTACCCAAGGTCATATAGCTAATAAGTGGCAAATAACGTATTACTCCAAAACTTCTAACTTAGGGTAATATTTCCTGGCCAATGCCACATTCTCAAATCATACAAACTATTGAGATCCAGATTTTTTCTGTTTTGACCTTTCAGATCTGTCCAGTCACTCCTCTTTGGTCAGATGTTTCTGAGCTTAGCTTATCATCTGCTATGACCTTCAATTCCTTCCTGAGCCTTCCAGCCTTCCTGCTCTGAACTTGGGTATCTTCCTGATACCAGAAACTAGCCTGAGTCCTTGGTTCCCCCTCATCGTTATGTGTGGACATACACTTAAGCTCCCTCAAGAGAAAGGGAGATTCCAGCTCCCTGAATCACTGAGTCCACATGTTTCTTCCCCCCAAGTCCTGAGAAATGATACTTTTGGTGTTAAAGAGAAAAGTTAGCTCTTTTGCTCTAGGCTCCCAAATGCCATTAGATGAATTTTAAATTCTCCAAAGCTTTCTGCTAAATGTTCACATCTTCCTTCTTTTTCTGTGTGTGTGTGATCTTTCTCAAAGAATCCAGTGTCCTGTGGATGCTTCCTGAATTGTCAGAAAGTGAAAGAAAAAATGGAACAAGCACCCAGTTGTTTAAAGGTTCATTAAGGTGGCTTTCAGCTCATACTCAAATGATGTAGCTTGAGTCAAATCTCCAGAGACCTTTTTAAGCTATCTTGCTCATAATGCAATCCAAGTGATTGAGAGACATTAGAAAGTTCACATCAGAAGTCTGTTGAGATTGAACATGGACATGGTATTCTGACTGAAGAACCTCGTTCTGATGAACTGAAGACTACTTTGTACTTTTAACAACTGTTCATAAACTAGAGTCCATGTCGTCCAGTCTCTGTAAGTTATAGCATTCAAATAAATACAGTCCAACCACTATAAGTAATTAAAAGCAATTCTGATCTTTTCTTGAATATCTTAAAGATGTTGAAGAGAACCAATTTATTACCCACAATAGTGTTTCTTTTTTTAAAGAAAAAAAAAAAGATTTTTTGATGTGGACCATTCTTAAAGTCTTTATTGAATTTGTTACAATATTGCTTCTGTTTTATGTTTTGGTTTTCTGGCCACAAGGCATGTGGGATCTTAGCTGGCCAACCAGGGATCAAACCCATACCCACTGCCTTGGAAGGTGAAATCTTAACCACTGGACAACCAGGGAAGTCCCCACAGTAGTGTTTCTTAAACGTCTCTTTCTCTATTATTTTCCTTCTCAATATTAGTCAAATTCCCAACTTCCTCAAAGCTTCTCTCTATATACTTCACTCTCGACCTCCAATCCCCAAATCTTCCTCTAAAAACAAGTTGGCAGAGACCTCTTCTTTCCTCTTGATATCCCCTACCCGGAGCTTTTCTTGGTACCCACAGGAGCCCACTCTGTCCTCATACAGGTAAAATCCCACAGTGCAAGGTAGTTAACATCCTATGGACAAACCTTGACTAATGGAGAATAGGAGCAGATTGATAAATGTTTTCTTGTTTCTTCCCCTGGATATTTCATAAGCATTTCATATTTTCCTAGAGAGGTAATTTGTGAGATACTTAATATCCGTTAGTAAATTCCTTCTTTTTTTTTCTTTTCTTTTTTCTTTCTTCCTTTCTTTCTTTTTCTTTTTATTTTTTTGGCTTGAAGTAGTCACAATGAATTATGTTGTTTGCAACCAAGAATCACATCTAATAAAGATTCCAATAGTAGTTACTTGAGTTCCAGTTTCCCTGAGTCCTTGACAACACTGGTTATTATCAATTAAAAGAAGCAAGCAAAATGAAACAAAAATATTTCCTTAGGGTCCAGACTTACAAGACAAAAACACAAATAAATTTTTACAGAGTGCCCACAGTTGAGCTAGCTCTTAACTCTGTAGCTACAAACTGGGTTTGGGACTCATTTAAAGAAGGTATCATATGAATTTAGCTGGAAGGCCATTTCCATCCTTTTATTACACTGATCATTTCATATTTTGACCCCAGGTTTCATGTGATGCTTGGTGCAAAACATGTGTTTTGCAAAGCATGACTGTTTCTGGTTGGTAAACTAGAAGATAGATTTCTCTGACCTGCTGGAGGATATCATGGATTCCTTCTCAACTGAGGAACTGCTTCCCAAAGCATTTATCCAAATTGCCTTGCCTCATAACAGCTTCTCAAACTTGCCTGCTCAAGTATTCCTAACAGCAGAGTGAATACATTCCCTTTGGGAGTCTGGTGGCAGGATAAGAAGTGACACAACGTGAACTTTAAATGTCTTTGAAAGTTTATTCTTATCGAAGAATTAATTTAAATTTTACATTCTGTTCCCTAAAATGCCAATTCTACATTTATATTAAAATTATAAGCAGAATTACTTACTAAGGAGAATTTCCATTGACTAATTAGATGGAACAATGCATTTATCTCTACTCCATCCCAAAATGAATTGATCTGATCCACATGTTAAACATGCTAGGTACACATTCAGTTTGTACCCTACTTCACTCTATATCAACATCGTCAGTCAGTGACCATCAGATTCATGAAATACAGAGACCAAAATTAACAAACCAAAACGATGAAGCAGAGACCAGATGGGGAGAGAAGGAAACTTAAACCTCAATCTAAAATCCTCAGAGAAAAGAGAAAATATTGCCTTCTTGAATAGAAGTAACAAGAATAGGATGTTATTTTAAAACAAAAAAAAAAGAAACTTTCAGAGAAAAAGAAAGAATTCTCAGGAATAAATGCAAAATAAAAAGTTAAATAGGAGAAAAGAAGATAAAGTTGAGAGAATCTTAATAGAAGTAGAACAAAACAATTAAAATAAACAGGAAAATAGGAGAAAAAAGAGTTTTTATTTTTTGGATTTTAGAAAAAAAAATATTTTTTAACATCTTTATTGGAGTATAATTGCTTTACAATGTTGTGTTGGCTTCTGCTTTATAACAAAGAGAATCAGTTATACATATACATATGTCCCCATATCTCTTCCCTCTTTCATCTCCGTCACTCACACCCTACCTTTCCCACCCCTCTAGGTGGTCACAAAGCACCGAGCTGATCTCCCTGTGCTATGCAGCTCCTTTCCACTAGCTATCCACCTTACGTTTGGCAGTGTATATATGTCCATGCCTCTCTCTAACTTTGTCCTAGCTTACCATTTCCCCTCCACATATCCTCAAGTCCATTCTCTAATAGGTCTGCATCTTTATTCCCGTCTTGCCCCTAGGTTCCTCAGGACTTTTTTTTTTTTTTAGATACCATATATATGTGTTAGCATATGGTATTTGTTTTTCTCTTTCTGACTTACTTCACTCTGTATGACAGTCTCTAGTCCATCCACCTTACTACAAATAACTCAATTTCATTCCTTTTTATGGCTGAGTAATATTCCATTGTATATATATGCCCCATCTTCTTCATCCATTCATCTGTTGATAGACACTTAGGTTGCTTCCATGTCCTTGCTATTGTAAACAGAGCTGCAGTGAACATTTTGGTACATGACTCTTTTTGAATTATGGTTTTCTCAGGGTATATGCCCAGTAGTAGGATTGCTGTGTCATACAGTAGTTCTATTTTTAGTTTTTTAAGGACCTTCCATACTGTTCTCCATAGGGACTGTATCAATTTACATTCCCACCAACAGTACAAGAGAGTTCCCTTTTCTGAACACCCTCTCCAGCTTTTATTGTTTCTAGATTTTTTGATGGCCATTCTGACTAGTGTGAGATGATATCTCATTGTAGTTTTGATTTGCATTTCTCTAATGATTAATGACATTGAACATTCTTTCATGTGTCTGTTGGCAATCTGTATATCTTCTTTGGAGAAATGTCTGTTTAGGTCTTCTGTCCATTTTTGGATTGGGTTGTTTGTTTTTTTTTAATATTGAGCTGCATGAGCTGCTTGTAAATTTTGGAGATTAATCCTTTGTCAGTTGCTTCATTTGCAAATATTTTCTCCCATTCTGAGGGTTGTCTTTTCATCTTGTTTATGGTTTCCTTTGCTGTGCAAAAGCTTTTAAGTTTCATTAGGTCCCATTTGTTTAATTTTGTTTTTATTTCCATGTCTCTAGGAGGTGGGTCAAAAAGGATCTTGCTGTGATTTATGTCTTAGAGTGTTCTGCTACGTTTTCTGCTAACAGTTTTATAGTGTCCAGTCTTACATTTAGGTCTTTAATCCATTTTGAGTTTGTTTTTGTGTATGGTGTTAGGGAGTGTTCTAATTTCATTCTTTTACATGTACCTGTACAGTTTTCCCAGCACCACTAATTGAAGAGGCTCTCTTTTCCCCACTGCATATTCTTGCCTCATTTATCAAAGGTAAGGTGACCATATGTGCGTGGGTTTATCTCTGGAGTTTCTATCCTGTTCCATTGATCTATATTTCTGTTGTTGTGCCAGTACCATACTGTCTTGATTACTGTAGCTTTGTAGTATAGTCTGAAGTTAGGGAGCCTGAATCCTCTGGCTCTGTTTTTCTTTCTCAAGGTTGCTTTGGCTATTCGGGGTCTTTTGTGTTTCCATACAAATTGTGAAATTTTTTGTCCTAGTTCTGTGAAAAATGCCAGTGGTAGTTTAATAGGAATTGCATTGAATGTGTAGATCGCTTTGCATAGTAGAGTCATTTGCACAGTGTTGATTCTTCCAATTCACGAACATGGTATATCTCTCCATCTATTTGTGTCATCTTTAATTTCTTTCATCAGTGTCTTATAATTTTCTGCATACAGGTCTTTTGTCTCCTTAGGTAGGTTTATTCCTAGATATTTTATTCTTTTTGTTGCAATGGTAAATGGGAGTGTTTCCTTAATTTCACTTTCAGATTTTTCATCATTAGTGTATAGGAATGCAACAGGTTTCTGTGCATTAATTTTGTATCCTGCTACTTTACCAAATTCATTGATTAGCTCTAGCAGTTTTCTGGTAGCATCTTTAGGATTCTTTATGTATAGTATCATGTCATCTGCACACAGTGACAGCGTTACTTCTTCTTTTCCAATGTGGATTCCTTTTATTTCTTTTTCTTCTCTGATTGCTGTGGCTAAAACTTCCAAAATTATGTTGAATAAGAGTGGTGAGAGTGGGAAACCTTGTCTTGCTCCTGATCTTAGTGGAAATGCTTTCAGTTTTTCACCATTGAGGACGATGTTGGCTGTGGGTTTGTCATATATGGCCTTTATTATGTTGAGGAAAGTTCCCTCTATGCCTACTTTCTGCAGGGTTTTTATCATAAATCGGTGTTGAATTTTGTCAAAAGCCTTCTCTGCATCTATTGAGATGATCATATGGTTTTTCTCCTTCAATTTGTTAATATGGTGTATCACATTGATTGATTTGCGTATATTGAAGAATCCTTGCATTCCTGGAATAAACCCCACTTGATCATGGTGTATGATCCTTTTAATGTGCTGTTGGATTCTGTTTGCTAGTATTTTGTTTAGGATTTTTGCATCTATATTCACCAGTAATATTGGCCTGTAGTTTTCTTTCTTTGTGACATCTTAGTCTGGCTTTGGTAACAGAGTGATGGTGGCCCTGTAGAATGAGTTTGGGAATGTTCCTCCCTCTGCTATACTTTGGAAGGTTCTGAGAAGGATAGGTGTTAGCTCTTCTCTAAATGTTTGATTGAACTCGTCTCTGAAGCCATCTGGCCCTGGGCTTTTGTTTGTTGGAAGATTTTTAATCACAGTTTTAATTTCAGTGCTTGTGATTGGTCTGTTCATATTTTCTATTTCTTCCTGGTTTAGTTTCGGAAGGTTGTGCATTTCTAAGAGTTTGTCCATTTCTTCCAGGTTGTCCATTTTATTGGCATAGAGTTGCTTGTAGTAATCTCTCATGATCTTTTGTATTTCTGCAGTGTCAGCTGCTACTTCTTCTTTTTCATTTCTAATTCTATTTATTTGAGTCTTCTCCCTTTTTTTCTTGATGAATCTGGCTAATGGTTTATCAATTTTGTTTATCTTCTCAAAGAACCAGCTTTTAGTTTTATTGATCTTTGCTATAGTTTCCTTCATTTCTTTTTCATTTATTTCTGATCTGATCTTTATGATTTCTTTCCTTCTGCTAACTTTGGGATTTTTTGTTCTTTGTTTAATTGGTTTAGGTGTAATGTTAGGTTGTTTATTTGAGATATTTCTTGTTTCTTGAGGTAGGATTGTATTGCTATAAACTTCCCTCTTAGAACTGATTTTGCTGCATCCCATAAGTTTCAGGTCATCGTGTTTCTTTGTCATTTGTTTCTAGGTATTTTTTGATTTCCTCTTTGCTTTCTTCAGTGATCTCTTGGTTATTAAGTAGTGTGTTGTTTAGCCTCAATGTGTTTGTATTTCTTACAGATTTTTTCCTGTAATTGATATCTAGTCTCATAGCATTGTGGTCGGAAAAGTTATTTGATATGATTTCAATTTTCTTCAATTTACCAGGGCTTGATTTGTGACCCAAGGTAAGACATATCCTGGAGAATGTCCCATGAGCACTTGAGAAGAATGTGTGATCTTTTGTTTTTGGATGGAATGTCCTATAAATATCAATTAAGTCCATCTTTTTAAATATATCATTTAAAGTTTGTGTTTCTTTATTGCTTTTCATTTTGGATGATCGGTCCATTGGTGAAAGTGGGGTGTTAAAGTCCCCCACTATTATTGTGTTACTGTCGACTTCCCCTTTTATGGCTGTTAGTATTTGCCTTATGTATTGAGGTGCTGCTATGTTGGGTGAATAAATATTTACAATTGTTATATCTTCTTCTTGGATTGATCCCTTGATCATTCTGTAGTGTCCTTCTTTGTCTCTTGTCTTTGTTTTAAAGTCTATTTTGTCTGATATGAGAATTGCCTACTCCAGCTTGCTTTTGATTTCCATTTGCATGGAATATCTTTTTCCATCCCCTCACTTTCAGTCTGTATGTGTCCCTAGGTCTGAAGTGGGTCTCTTGTAGACAGCATATATACCAGTCTTGTTTTTGTATCCATTCAGCCTATCGATGTCTTCTGGTTGGAGCACTTAATCCATTTCCATTTAAGGTAATTATCGATAGGTATGTTCCTATTACCATTTTCTTAATTGTTTCCAGTTTATTATTGTAGGTCTTTTCCTTCTCTTGTATTTCCTGCCTAGAGAAGTTCCTTTAGCATTTGTTATAAAGCTGGTTTGGTGGTGCTTAACTCCCTCAGTTTTCTGCTTGTCTGTAAATGTTTTAATTTCTCCATCTAATCTGAATGAGACCCTTGCTGGGTAGAGTAATCTTGGTTGTAGGTTTTTCTCCTTCATCACTTTAAATATGTCCTGCCACTGCCTTCTGGCTTGCAGAGTTTCTGCTGAAAGATCAGCTGTTAACCTTATGGGGATTCACTTATGTGTTATTTGCTGTTTTTCTCTTGCTGCTTTTAATATTTTTTCTTTGTATTTAATTTTTGAAAGTTTGATTAATATGTGTCTTGGCGTGTTTCTCCTTAGATTTATCCTGTATGGGACTCTCTGTGCTTCCTGGACTTGATTAACTATTTCCTTTCCCATATTAGGGAAGTTTTCAACTATAATCTCTTCAAATATATTCTCAGTCCGTTTCTTTTTCTCTTCCTCTTCTTGGACCCCTATCAATCAAATGTTGGTGTGTTTAATGTTTCCCCAGAAGTCTCTGAGACTGTCCTCAGTTCTTTTCATTCTTTTTTCTTTATTCTGCTCTGCAGTAGTTATTTCCACTATTTTATCACCCTGGTCACTTATCCATTCTTCTGCCTCAGTTATTCTGCTATTGATCCCTTCTACAGAATTTTTAATTTCATTTATTGTGCTGTTCATCACTGTTTGTTTGCTCTTTAGTTCTTCTAGGTCCTTGTTAAATGTTTCTTCTATTTTCTCCATTCTATTTCCAAGATTTTGGGTCATTTATACTATCATTATTCTGAATTCTTTTTGAGGTAGACTGCCTATTTCCTCTTCATTTGTTAGGTCTGGTGGGTTTTTGCCTTGCTCCTTCATCTGCTGTGTGTTTCTCTGTCTTCTCATTTTGCTTATCTTATTGTGTTTGGGATCTCCTTTTTGCAGGCTGCAGGTTCATAGTTTCTATTGTTGTTGGTGTCTTCCTCCAGTGGCTAAGGTTGGTTCAGTGTGCTGTGTAGGCTTCCTGGTATAGGGAACTAGTGCCTGTGTTCTGGTGGATGAGGCTGGATCTTGTCTTTCTGGTGGACAGGACCACCAGAACCTGGTGGTGTGTTTTGGGGTGTCTGTGGCCTTATTATGATTTTAGGCAGTCTCTGTGCTAATGGATGGGGTTGTGTTCCTGTCTTGTTAGTTGTTTGGCATAGGGTGTCCAGCATTGTAGCTTGCTTGTCATTGAGTGGAGCTGGGTCTTCTCATTGAGATGGAGATCTCTGGTAGATTTTCACCGTTTGATATTACATGGAGCTGGGAGGTCTCTTGTGGACCAGTGTCCTGAACTTGGCTCTCCCACATCAGTGGTACAGCCCTGATGCCTGGCTGGAGCATCAAGAGCCTGTCCTCCACACGGCTTTTGCGCCACCCTAGTCTCGAAGCTCCCCTCCCAGCTATGGCTGTAGGTAGGAGGCCTCAGTTCCTTGCCACACGGATCTCTCCTTAGGGCTGCTTGAGTGTCCTCATGACATGGCAGCTGGCTTACCCCAGGATGAGTGATCTGTCCCACGGTCCCCAGGTCTGTCGCAGCTTCGGCTCAAGAGTTTTTAAAATAGAAGATCAATTCAGAAGGTCTGACCTCTGACTAATAGAAGTTCCAGAAAGAATACCAAGTACACAGATGGAAGTAAAAAATCAGATAATACCGAAACCTTTCCCAGAACTAAAGGCCATGAGTTTCTGAATTGAAAGGGCCCACCAAGTGCCTTAGGACAATAAACAAAAAACAAACCATACCAAGGCAAACCACTGTGAAATTTCTGAATATTGGGATTAAAGAAAAATATCCTAAGAAATCCCAGACAGAAAAGCAGGGCATATTCCTGGCCTATACCAAAGGCCAGGAATCAGCAAGGCACTAGATTTTCCAAAAGCACCCTGAAGTCTAGAAGATTCTGGAGGAATACTATCACTATTTCAAATTTTAAAAATATTTTCAATCTAGAATTTTATAGGCAGCCAAACTATAACTTAATGTAATTGTACAATAAAAATTTTCTGACTTTCAAGGTCTGAAAAAATCTGCTTCCTATGTACGTTATGTCAGAAAGCTACTGGAGGATGTGTTCCGTAAAAACAAGAGAGTAAACAGAGATAAAGCAAGATAATCAGAAAATGAGGACTATAATCTCAGGAAGAGACTATTTTCAGACATGAAAAGAATTCCTGTAATAACAATAAAGGGAATACCCAGGTCAGCAGCTATGCAGCAGGCTTTGAAAGTCCTCAAGTTTGGGTTGGAGCAGGAAAATGAAATACTCCAGAAACAACATCTCCAAGAAAAAAAAGCAGCCAATTCCTGAAGTCATGTTGTCCTGGAGAATGTGCAAACTAATTAGTGTAGGAACATAACACTAAGCAGAGTTTTTTTCAAAAAAAGACAATTTGAACTCCAGGAAAAACGAAAAGCTGTACAAGAAAGAACATGTAATCAGAGCTATGAGCAATATTTGCATTGTCCTAAAAATGCAAACATTGAGTACTAGTATAACAAATAATTATGATTTAACTGCACTGGGAGGATGGGGGCTAGAGAGAAGTATGTGTGTATAAGGGAGTTCAACTGCCATCTTTTATAAGAAAAGTCAATAATTATAATAAGAAGTAGAATTATTGTTATATAATTTAGAAAAATAGCGTGAAATGCTAAGGGATAAAGTTAAAAGAAATGAAAGCAGCTGCCTCTGGGGAGCATGATTGGGAATGGTCAGGCAGAGGACTGCTATTTTGTTTTAAGTCTTGTGCTACTATCCTTTCTTAAATTATGCTAATAAAATAATATATTACTTTATAAAATAATATATTACTTTTGGCAAACATATTTAAAGAGAGAAGCAGGAAATCAAATTTCTAATGGAAACCCCCAGGTTTAATCTGTCAAGAATTAATACAAAATTAAAACATAAAATGGGGGAACACTCCAGGTTCCAACAAAATACCTCCCTGACCTCTCTGTGCCAGATCAGGCCTCTGAGCCATAGCAAGCCTTTGGAGGGAAGGGAATGAAGACTTATCGACCACCTACTGCATGCCAGTGCCACAGTAGGAGATTTCCAGGGATGCGACTGGTCCTCACCACAACCCTGAGGAATAGAGCAAGTGATTGTCCAGGTGAGAGACTAAGTCCCTGAAGGACGAAGAACTTGACGGCAGCTATTGTTTATATGTCTGAGCTCTAGCCCCAGGCAGTCTGTGGACAGATATAACAATTGGTGATACAGTGAAGCTGTTTTACAGATAAGAAAACTGAGGCTCAGCAGGACAAGTGGCTTAACCAAGTCATATAAATAGTAAGTGGTAGAGCTACAATACATACAGCCTCAGCCTCCAATTTAACAGCCCACTCTGAACCACCAGAGCACAGAGACTGTGTCTTTTCCATGCTGGTAGCCCCAGCACCAAGCATACTGTTCCTGGCACACAAGACTTGCTCAGAGAGGGTTCACTGCCTGAAGCGGGCAAAGCCCCGAAGAACTCTCACCTGGTTTATCAACCCAAGAGAATTTCCAGCAGAACAAGCTGCCAAATCCCTCCTCCCTCTACCTGCCATGAACATGACCTAGGAGAGGGCTGTGTGGACAGAGCTCCTGCAGGGGCAGAGCCCCCCATCAAAACAAGAGGGAACCATTCAGTTCTCCTTCAAGTGGCCCAAAGAGTCAGTTTACAGCTCTAGGGACCAGGCTTTCATACTGAAATGTCACACACTCTAAATTACAGGACAATAACAACTTCAGCCTCGAAAAATAGCAAAATTAAACCTTTAATGCAAAACAAAATGAAATTGTGGAAACAATTTTGGAGCTCACAGAACTTTTGAAAATGTCATTAACAAACTGTGAAATCAGGGAAATAAAAATCAGATGCCCAGAGGGAGAACAGCAGTGTCCCCAGCCCAGCCCCTCACCCTGAGTCATGGATAGCCCGGTTTCTACTGTGCGGGTCCAGGAGATGGGGTTCGGAGCTAATGCATGTCTCCTGCTCTGTGCAGTGCCTCGGGTGGCAGCCTTTGGAAAGCTCAGAATAAGAGAACTCTCCAGCCTGTGGCTCTGGAATTACTGGAGATTAAGATCATAGTACATGGAAACCAATGCCCTGGGAGAAGGCCTGGGAAGCAGAGGGGAGCTCGTCAAAGAATTTTGGAGAAGTAGTTTCATTCTCGAGGCTCCTTTTTGGTGATTCCATACATCTGTGCTAGAGTCAGAATCACAGACCCAATCTCTGGGGCTTCCACGTTAATAAATTTAAAATTATTCCCAGGGAAAAGCCCTTGTTATAGGGGTTAAGTGCTATAGATCAGGTGTGGAGAGCAGGGTAGAATACAAAATATTTTCAAAATCTTCTCTTTATTATTTAAGGACTTTAAGGTCATGGTAACATTAGCAGAATTTGAATTCTGCTCTTGATCAGAAAATTTCAAAGTTGGCTACCCTTATTACTCACAGAGATGCTCTCTAGGACTACAAAGATGGTGAAAGAATATCTAGAGAAGTGTGTCCAATCTCAGCAGGGTGATAACCTATCTAATTCTCTGCCACAATTGCCAAGTTCAAGAGTGAGGCAGCCTGGAGAGGGGGAGAGTTGCAGGTGTGCAGAATAGATCAGTGGGAGGGGCCACAGATCAGCCCGGAGGCCAGGAAATACAGATGCCCGCCCCCCATCCTCAAGAAAAGCAACACTCAAGTCCCCAGAATAGAAGTCAGGGATCAGAAACAGTGGAATACTTACATAGATGTCCATACGAAAGGCCACAGCTCAGCTTTCCCAGACCTGCCGCCCTATGGCTTTCTTGCTTTCCTGATCACTGGCTCACAGGAAGTCCTGAGTACCTACCCCAGCCCTCTGGAATATCACATTTTCAGTTTCTTCTCTTTGACCATGAGATTGCAGAAAATTTCAAGAGTACAAGAGAGGTTCTGTTTCCAACCCTGGGTATTAAACACTTAGGAGGCATCTGCCACTACATCAAGTGCTGCCAGACCTTGAGGAACCAGCTTCCTAGGGCAGGGGGACCCCCTCTGTTCCCACTTCTGCTGGGTGTCCATTGAAGCCCAGTGGGTATAGCACCACAGAAATGCACATTTTTAAAATCATTCATTCTTAGGCATCTCTCATTTTAAAAGCATCAGAAGGGAAACAATTGGATGGCAGGGGCCGACATATCATAGGCAAAGCCATGTAGGCAGGACCAAACTGCCTATCCTTGTCTTCAAGAATGTGGTCCAACATCTTTGCTCCTGGAATGCCTGAAAATCTGTAACATTTCCTGGGAGAGACCTCTTCCCTCCTTATCCAAATGTGCATGATGTAAGCATCCTATGTTAGGGCAGCAATGTAGGCTTTATGACACCAATTGTCTTACAGGCATTTTGCCCGACAGCTGGGAGAAGTTGTCGCTGTGCTGCTTGGCTTTAAGGTGTGTTGCTGCTCTGCAAATCAACAGGCCCAAAGTGCATTTATGCTTCAACTCAAAACGGTCTCTGTCACATTCCTCATACTTACCTCCACCAAAACATTTCAAATGCTGTGAGTACTGGTCACTGTTTTTTCAAGTTCAATAACTGCAGCCCTGTTTCTCTGCCTCCAGAATCCTTCTGTATCAAACCCAAGCCTTATAATAAAAGTTGCCTCAACACTGGTGGTGGGATCAAAATCAGCACCACTACTCGGAAAGATGATCTGGCGCTGTATACTATAATAAAGTTCCCCAAATGCACACACCTTATGTCATACTTCATTTCAACAACTTATCCTGTAGTTATATTTAAGGCTATTCCTAAAACTGTTATGTCAGTAATCTTTATAATAGGAAAAATTCGAAATCAGACTGAAGGTCCATTAATACAACATTGTTTCAATTAATTATTACACATCCATACACCATGCAAGATCAATATGCCACCAATATGAATGGTGTTGTGAAGGTCTATTTACTGACAGGGAAAATGCACAGGATGCAATATAGAATGTTAAAGTGGGCCGCAAAACAATACACAGTGTGATAAAGTTTATAACATACTCATGGATATGTTCATTCATTCATCACTGTTCACTCATTCAACCATTCACCAGATACATAGGAAGCACTTCTGTGTTCTTACTGTTCCAGACCCTGGGGAGATAGCAGTGAACAAAACCTCCAGAGCTCCCACGCTTATACAGTTTACAATATAAAAAGGTGTGGAGAAAGTCAATAATCGAATAAATATTAAATATAATGTCAGTAAGGGATAAGCGCTGTGAATAAAAACAAGTTAGGGTAAATAATTAGAGTGCAGAGGAGGGGACACTGTTTTAAGTAGCCTGATCAGGGAAGAGTTCTCTGAGGAGATGACATTTGGACAGAAATCTACATGCAGAGGATAGACTGCAAGCCTGTCCCTGGATGACACCAAGCTCAGATCCTGGGAGAAAAGCATGGTGGGCACATTCAAGGCCCAGCAAGAAGGACCCTTGGCTAGGAGCTAGTGGGAGATGAGGTCGGTGGGCTAGCAAGGACCAGGGTCTTTTGGAAACCGCTGGAGAGTTTTGGGCAGGGACAGGACAGAGGACTCTGGCTGCTGTGTGGGGAATAGTCTATAGGGGGCACAAGAGTGGAAGCAGAAAGATCAGTTCAAAGGCCACTGCAGAAGAGGCTTATGTCTTGAACAAGGGTGGTAGTGATGGAGTTGGTGAGAAGTAGTTAAATTCTGGATCTTTATTAAAGGTAGCATTCCCAGGATTGACCCAGGATTTACAGCATGAGGTAGAGAGGAGTGAAGTTTTTGGTCTGAATAACTTTTCAAAAAATGATAATGCCACTTATGGAGCTAGGAAGTACTGGGGGAGGAACAGTTGGGAGGGGAAATTAGAAGGATATATACCAAAGCATATGACCATGATGATAGCTAACACTCATTTAAGTGCTTGCTTGCTCTGGGCCAGGCACTGTTGTAACTGCTTTACATTTATAGTCACTCATTTAATCATCACAATAACTCTTTGAGGTGGCACTTGAGAATATGGTTTACTTTTATATTTACCTTTAGATAATATATGTGCTTTGCAATGAACAGGTATCCCTTACACAATAAAGTGTGTGTGTGTGTGTGTGTGTGTGTGTGTGTGTATACTAATACCAGTGAGAGAAAAATGATGTACTTATAAATTTCAGTCCTTTGCAAGTCTGGTGGTTGCTCAGTCTATAGTCCTTTAGTTCAGCAGTTTTTCAACTTTTTTTCCTGCCAGGTCAGACAAGTTCATATGCAAGACCCATTCTCATGGACACTCCCAGAGTAACACAGGGTTCCCTGCATCTTAATTGTAATTTAACCCTTTTGTTCCTTGACTTTTGAAAACACTCAAATGCAGTGAGAGAGAAATAAATATTAAAGGGATAACCTTGAATGTTTTACTTTTTAAAATTTTTAAATTTTTTTCATACGAAATTTTGTAAATGGATTACTTTAAACCATTACACTTAATACATGCTCACATATTATGTTCAACACATCCCACATGGACGGACTCTCACAAAGGGATCCCCACACCAAGCTCTGGTTTGGATGTTTATACAAATCAGATAGCTGGAGGGCATTGATTTCCTTTAACTTTCAACATTTCATAAATGAACACTCTCATTTACTTTTGTCTTTTCTCTCCAGTCACTAGTATTTAACCAACTAGTTAAATCTGGCTTAACTAGTTTTGTTTTGTCCAACAAGTTCTGTCTATGTGAATGTGCTCAATGGAGCATAGGGATTATGCTTACAATGGATGAACAACGGGACACTTGGGGCAGGGTCCCCTGCTAGTTACCATAGTGACACGCTATGCACTATGAATCGTGCAACTCCACCTGCCATGGGAGGAACTGATTTGCATGGAATTCTGACTGTCCTTGGTTGCTATCTGATACTTGCACAGTACGTAAGTGGAAGATGAATTAATCAGGTCCAATTTAAAAGGAAAAGTCAGATTGAGATTTCAGCTCATTCTGCTCCTCCATTAATGCTTAATAAGCTCCCTGTGCTGGAATTATACCAAAGGCAGTCACATTCAATTACTGTAATCTAAAACTAATATCTATTTTTATTTTCTTTTGAGGATGTAGAAAGGAATCTCACCATAACGTGAGTCTTATTAAATGGAATTTGATATGCCTTGAATCAAATTGAGTCTCCTGAATCATGAACATTGGAACTGGAAAGGAATTTGAGTTTGCACAGTCCAACCATGTCACTTAACAGATGAGGAAAAACACAGTCAGAGAGACTGAGCAATCTGCTCAGGACCACACAGAATGAGGGCCAGCACCCAGCTGCACTCGTCCTGAGCCCAGAGCTTGTTCAGCCCACCAGACCCTGCCAAGGGCCCTGCTGGTGGTCTCATTTGGCCCCCCACTGGGCCCAGGATAGGATTCAGGAAATGTCTCCACAACTTCACCATGTGTCTCCCAGCCCCTGGGCCACCCAGGAAAGGGGAAAACTCATGCAGGCAGCAGGACAGATGATATAAGCCTGGAGACTGGGAGCCACAGAAGCTTATGACCTTGCCCTGAAGTCCAACCTAGAGATGGTGAAAGGACATTTGGAAGAACTAAAGAAAGGAAGAAAGGAGGCGGGGGAATCAAACGGTGCTCATGGATGTATAGAAAATTAAGGAGACATTAAGGAAACGTAGGTCAGAAGCATTTAAGAATCAAGATTTGACCTTTTAAAAGCCACCCTCAGTAACAACTATTATCTGACAACTTCTACCCTCGTTTTGAATGTTCACTCAAATTCTGAACAAGATAAAATTCAGATCACTATTATTTTCTTGACTTAACACCTTTCTTCTCTTGCACCTCAGCTACATTTCCTTTAGCAGATCAACGAGTAACAAGATCCCAGCCTGCATCGCAGTCAAGAGCCAAAAAGCTTATGATAGGAATAATTTTAAAAATTAAAAGTTGGCATCCTTTCAGCTCTGTAGTAATCAAAATGTTCTTAGCTTGGAGAGTACATTTACATGTGGAAATACAATCTGGATCTGATGCCAACTGTATAAATAGCATACTCCTGCCTATGACTATTTGACACAAGCTAGTAACCAACTCCTGACTTTTATATACACTGGAGGGTACTATAAACAGGCTGGGTTTACCTAAAAAACTCTTTACCCTCTGTTTTGATGACAAGCATGACAATTCCCAGCTAGCCACTCTTTGCAAAGACTTCCTCACACTGGTGACAAGAGTGCCATGTCAGTTATGTAGCTAGGTTTGGAGTGTCAGCCAATAGCAGTTGGTCTGTCTTGGGATTGCACTGTTGACTGGTCCCTACTGGCTCACATTCCTGGTTAGCTGTCTCTTGGATTTACTGATTCGGTGGAATCCACAAATAATGCTAGTAAATCACATGCAAATCAATTCACAAAGGAAAAACTGCCCTTCTGTTTTAGTTAATAATGATTGGCCATCTTTTGGGAAACTGGTCTGGCTCCTCCTCCTAATGCTGCTGCTGGCTGCACCACCTCAGACAGGCTCTTCCCCTCTGAACCTCTGTTCTCTCATGTGTAGAATAAAGCAGGAAGTGAAGAAGACCCCTACGGTCATCTCAGGCTCTAACATTCTGCAATCTGGCTTTGGAAGAAAGTATCTCTTTATACAGAGGGGTCCGAATGAGAAAGATGTTTCTTATAACTGAAAACAACCAGCCTTGAGAATTTATGAGACTCGTCACAGGCCAGGGCAATCCTGTCCTCAGGATAAGTCAGAGGCCAGCCTGGGCTGGAGGAAAAAGGGTGTTTATCTGCATGTTTGGATGAAGGTCTGCAATCCTTTGCAGAATCATTAACATTTCAATGTGCATTTCTGAGCTATCTTTCCCCTGGAGAGTACCAAAAACTTCACATATATGTAACCAAGAGCCAGTGTTCTTCTCCAAATGCCAGGACATCTCACACTGTCAACTTCATCCTCAACGGGACTCAGAAGTGTCAGTTGGCCAGATATAGATTTCATTAATGTATCCTAATTCTTAATATCTGCTCACTAGAGTCCAGCTCTTTCACTGATTTAGAATCCCAATACTTCATGATTTCTGAAGCTTTGCTGACTCTGTGCAGAGATAGTCGCCTTCATGATTCTAATGAAACAGGTTTGCTCTTGTTAAGGTACCAGGATGGCATAGAGCACTTCTGAGCCCCAACTTGCCAAATAATAGTCTCCAGAAAATACTGCTGACAGAAAAGGTAATTGCAATGATAGAACAGACAGTTGACAAAAGCTACATCGCATCTGTAGTACTGGAATTATGTGGGGAATTTTATAGCTAATAACAATCAGAGAAACTAAATGTATTTTAATCCTATTTATGTAGATTAACCTTGTTTGAAGCAACCCCAATCTATAAAAATCTGGCAATATTAAGTTTGTAAACTATATAGTAGTTGCTTTACATAACATTTATTGATTTTGCCATGGACAGAGGAGTAAAATTAATTCAAACCTCTGCACCTGAGACCCCAAAAGAAAAATCTTAGTAATTTACAAAAGGATCCAGAATAGCACCACACCTAAGATGTGCATGCTGTGGGCTGAGCACTATTCTAAGTGCTTTACCAGTATGAACTCAGTTAATCCTCAGAAGGATCTGAGGGAGGTATTAATATTATTTCTCCATGACACTAACAGATTAAGTGATTTGCCAGAATCGCTTGCTATTAAGTGAAGAGACTCAGATTTGCCCCAAAGTACTCTGGATTCATTTTCCATGCTTCTAACCCCTCTGCTCTACTTACATTCATTTTAAAATGCTAAGTTTAGAGAGATTACTACAAGCAACTCTATGCCAATAAAATGGACAACCTGGAAGAAATGGACAAATTCTTAGAAATGCACAACCTGCCAAGACTGAATCAGGAAGAAATAGAAAATATGAACAGACCAATCACAAGCACTGAAATTGAAACTGTGATTAAACATCTTCCAACAAACAAAAGCCCAGGACCAGATGGCCTCACAGGCGAATTCTATCAAACATTTAGAGAAGAGCTAACACCTATACTTCTCAAACTCTTCCAAAATATAGCAGAGGGAGGAATACTCCCAAAATCATTCTACGAGGCCACCATCACCCTGATACCAAAACCAGACAAGGATGTCACAAAGAAAGAAAACTACAGGCCAATATTACTGATGAACATAGATGCAAAAATCCTCAACAAAATACTAGCAAACAAAATCCAACAGCACATTAAAAGGATCATACACCATGATCAAGTGGGGTTTATTCCAGGAATGCCAGGATTCTTCAATATATGCAAATCAATCAACGTGACACACCATATTAACAAATTGAAGGAGAAAAACCATATGATCATCTCAACAGATGCAGAGAAAGCTTTCAAAAAAATTCAACACCGGTTTATGATAAAAACCCTGCAGAAGGTAGGCATAGAGGGAACTTTCCTCAACATAATAAAGGCCATATATGACAAACCCACAGCCAACATCGTCCTCAATGGTGAAAAACTGAAAGCTTTTCCACTAAGATCAGGAACAAGACAAGGTTGCCCACTCTCACCACTCTTATTCAACATAGTTTTGGAAGTTTTAGCCACAGCAATCAGAAAAGAAAAGGAAATAAAAGGAATCCAAATTGGAAAAGAAGAAGTAGAGTTGTCACTGTTTGCAGATGACATGATACTATACATAGAGAACCCTAAAGATGCTACCAGAAAACTACTAGAGCTAATCAATGAATTCGGTAAAGTAGCAAGATACAAAATTAATGCACAGAAATCTCTGGCATTCCTATACACTATTGATGAAAAATCTGAAACTGAAATTAAGAAAACACTCCCATTTACCATTGCAACAAAAAGAATAAAATATCTAGGAATAAACCTACCTAAGGAGACAAAAGACCTGTATGCAGAAAATTATAAGACACTGATGAAAGAAATTAAAGATGATACAAATAGATGGAGAGATATACCATATTCTTGGATTGGAGGAATCAACAATGTGAAAATGACTCTACTACCCAAAGCAATCTACAGATTCAATGCAATCCCTATCAAACTAGCACTGGCATTTTTCACAGAACTAGAACAAAAAATTTCACAATTTTTATGGGAACACAAAAGACCCCGAATAGCTAAAGCAATCTTGAGAACAAAAAACGGAGCTGGAGGAATCAGGCTCCCTGACTTCAGACTATACTACAAAGCTACAGTAATCAAGACAGTATGGTACTGGCACAAAAACAGAAAGATAGATCAATGGAATAGGATAGAAATCCCAGAGATAAACCCACACACATATGGTCACCTTATCTTTGATAAAGGTGGCAGGAATGTACAGTGGAGAAAGGACAGCCTCTTCAATAAGTGGTGCTGGGAAAACTAGACAGGTACGTGAGATTAGATCACTCCATAACACCATACACAAAAATAAACTCAAAATGGATTAAAGACCTAAATGTAAGGCCAGAAACTATCAAACTCTTAGAGGAAAACATAGGCAGAACACTATGACATAAATCACAGCAAGATCCTTTTTGACCCACCTCCTAGGAAAATGGAAATAAAAACAAAAATAAAACAAAAATAAACAAATGGGACCTAATGAAACTTCAAAGCTTTTGCACAGCAAAGGAAACCATAAACAAGACCAAAAGACAACCCTCAGAATGGGAGAAAATATTTGCAAATGAAGCAACTGACAAAGGATTAATCTCCAAAATTTACAAGCAGCTCATGCAGTTCAATCACAAAAATACAAACAACCCAATCCAAAAATGGGCAGAAGACATAAATAGACATTTCTCCAAAGAAGATATACAGACTGCCAAAAAACACATGAAAGAATGCTCAACACCATTAATCATTAGAGAAATGCAAATCAAAACTACAATGAGATATCATCTCACACCAGTCAGAATGGCCATCATCAAAAAATCTAGAAACAATAAATGCTGGAGAGGGTGCGGAGAAAATGGAACCCTCTTGCACTGTTGGTGGGAATGTAAATTGATACAGCCACTGTGGAGAACAGTATGGAGGTCCCTTAAAATACTACAAATAGAACTATATGACCCAGAAATCCCACTACTGGGCATATACCCTGAGAAAACGATAATTCAAAAAGAGTCATGTACCAAAATGTTCATTGCAGCTGTATTTACAATAGCCAGGAGATGGAAACGACCTAAGTATCCATGATTGAATGAATGGATAAAGAAGATGTGGTACATATATACAATGGAATATTACTCAGCCATAAAAAGAAACGAAATTGAGCTACTTGTAATGAGGTGGATAGACCTAGAGTCTGTCATACAGAGTGAAGTAAGTCAGAAAGGGAAAGACAAATACCGTATGCTAACACATATATATGGAATTTAAGAAAAAAATATGTCATGAAGTACCTAGGGGTAAGACCGGAGTAAAGACACAGACCTACTAGAGAATGGACTTGGGGATATGGGGAGGGGAAAGGGTAAGCTGGGACAAAGCGAGAGAGAGGCATGGACATATATACACTACCAAACGTAAGGTAGATAGCTAGTGGGAAGCAGCCGCATAGCACAGGGAGATCAGCTCGGTGCTTTGTGACCGCCTGGATAGGTGGGATAGGGAGGGTGGGAGGGAGGGAGACGCAAGAGGGAAGAGATATGGGAACATATATGTATGTATAACTGATTCACTTTGTTATAAAGCAGAAACTAACACACCATTGTAAAGCAATTATACTCCAATAAACATGTAAAAAAAAAAAGGTGGGATATATGTATATGCATAGCTGATTTGCTTTGCTGTACAGCAGACACTTTAATACAACACTGTAAAACAAATTTACTCAAATAAAAATTAATTTAAAAAAAAACTTACATGTTGATTAAAGTAATAATTAAATACTTTTTTATTAATCTGTCTTTTTAAATAAGTTGCTCAATGATATCATAGATGTATATTCATTGTAAAGGAAATGTGTTTACAATATATTTAAAATTAGAAATCATATGATCCCCTTTCAAAGAAAAATGTTTATGTACCTAGAAAATGCTCACATAAGTAGATTCCATACGAAATGACTTATGAACATTTTTCTTTGTACTTACTTACATTTTCTGATTTTCTGTATTTCCATATCTTTGTAATAAAACAAATGAAAGAAAAAGAATGCTAAGTTTACTTAGTACATATACAAATGATTTAATCTTTCCTTTTTGATTAAATCTTAGTTTTAAAACCCAGAATCACAGCCAGGTTTATGAGCCCTGCTTCTTGTGGATTTTGAAGGAGAGACATATATTTGTCACATGTCTCTCACCTACAGTGACAGAAACACAACTTGGGTTTAAGCAAAAGTAAGACTTATTGCAGTTACAAAGCTGAGCTATTGAGGGTGGAGTTGGCCTTAGGGACCCGAAAGGACTCAAGATACGTCATCAAAGCTCACTCCCTTATTCTCCCTATTTCTCAGCTCTGACCTCTGTCTATCACCCTCTGTCCTTTTACTGAGGAGCTTTGTGTGTGTGTGTGTGTGTGTGTGTGTGTGTGCACACGTGGTGTGTATGTGTTGTTAAGGGACCAAGGGTCGTGGCTATGGGCAGCACCTGGCTCACCTGATTCCAGGTTAGCAACCCCAGTGCAAGCCCCCAGTGCACATAGACACATCCTCCCGAAGGCCCCTGTTGGGTCTTGCTCTGGGCTGATCAAGCGATCAGAGAGCTCCTTGACTACCCATGGCTGGAATCTGGGTTGCAAGATAGTTTCATTATCACTCATTTTTCCCCTTTTATTCATGTATGTTTGGGGTTCTCTTGAAAACATTTCCCCCTTAACAAGTTGGAAGAATGTAGTTGACATCTGTTGATTTGGTCTGCCCTAGATCCTGTCTTCCCCTCTTTTACTTGGGAAACTACTTCCATTCTGCTGCATGTGGTTCTAGGCGGGCTGTGATCACAGAATTCTGCCTCTCTGCCCACCTGGACGGCCAATCGTAGTGATAGTCCAGAAAATCATCAGGCTTTGCAGACAGCGATCATGTGCAGAAAACAAGCAACCCTTGGTATGGGCTTGGGGTGGAAAACAGCAATACACGTGGGCAGGAACTGAAATCACTGCTAACACAAAGCTGTGACTGCAAGTCATCCTCAATATCCATTAGCTCTTTTCCATAGTAACAGAAAGACCAGCTGTAAGTTGGACACATCCCAATCTATCTTATGAGTGGTCATGTGCCTAAGTTCTGGCCAAAGAGTGTGAGATAAAAGTGTTTTTATGTTTTGTGAAAAGGCAGTAGGGGATGCCCTTTGCCCATTTTTTTCCTTTATTGCTCCTTCATTTCTGTTGGCTGGAATGGAGACATAATGGCTGGAGCTACAGCAGCTATAATGGATCATGAGGTAACTTGGGATAGAAAGAATGCATGATAGAGGAACAAAACCAAATTTGCCTGGGTCCCTGAAGATTCATGAGCAGAACAGCCATCTGCACTATCTACCTCCCAACTTCTACTGTAGAGAAATAAATTTCTACCTTGTTTAAGCTGCTGATATTTTGGGCCTTTGTTACTTAGAGCCAAACCAAATCTTAACCGAGTCTAGAAATAAAGGAATGTTTAAGCATGTCAGGACATAGGAACCTAGGTGGGCAGACGGGACTAATGAAGAGTTAGGGGATGCTCACCTGGTTAGAGTGTGGAGAAATGAAATTAGTTGTTGTGCTTTCATGGAGAGGATCTTCTTGGAGCCAGGCACAATGCAGGGCTTTGGGTCCACGTTACCCCATTCATTGCTCCCGTGTCAACTCTCTGCATTCTCTAGTTATCTTCACTTTACAATTGAGGGACTGGTGAGTCCATTAGGTTAAATCTTTTTCCTAAGGTCACGCCACTAGTAAGTGACAAATGAACAATTTGTGCCCACGTGGAGCTGTCTCCAAAGCCACTGTTGTCTCCACTCCATGAGCCCTGTCTCCTTGCTCTCCTGGGCCGGGGCAATATGTCTGTGACCCGAACACAACATATGGAAACACAACATGAAAGTTAGTCAAGTTCGCCAATCCATTCCAAACCTAGTTCAATTTTCCAATAAAGCATTATTTGACATTAAAAAAGAAGGATATCCTACCATTTGTGACAACATGGATGGAACTTAAGGGCATTACGCTGAGTGAAGTAAGTCAGAGAAAGACAAAAACTGTATGTTCTCATTTATATGTGGAATCTAAAAAGGGTTGCATTCATAGGAACAGCAGAAGAGTGGTTGCCGGGGGCTGGGGAGATGGGGAGAGGTTGGTCAAAGGGTACAAACTTCCAGTTAGAAGATAATAAGTTCTGAGGGTGTAATGCAGCACATGGTGACTATAGTTAATAATACTGTATTATATACCTGAAAGTTACTAAGAGGGTAAATCTTAAATATTCTCACACACACACACACACACACACACACACACACAGACACACAAAACCCCTATTATGTGAGGTGATGGATGTATTAACTAATATCATTGTGGCAATCATTTCACAATATATACAAATGTCAGATCATCAAGTTGTACACCCTAAAAGTACACAATGTTCTCTTGTCAATTATGTCTCAGTAAAACTTGGGAGGGGGAACCTATTTCACTTTTGAAAGTTAGCTCACACCCAACTTTCAGGAACATGCCTATAACATGAACCAAACTACTCCCCCTGCTGAGAGCATCCCCCTTGTGAGATCGCCCCCACGTCCCCGTGTTGGGGGGAAAGCAGTTTTGTTTTGTACAATATCCTCACGGATGAATTAAGTTCAGATGTGAAGTGGTTCATCCCCAACTGAAGAGCACATGACAGCAGATCTCCTAGCCCTGGGGCCGTTTCCTTCTAAGACTCGCCTCCACTCTGCAGTCCTCTGGCCCCGCCAAAATCTTACAAGTGTTCAAGCCAGAGCCTGGTCAACCACTATTATGGAGCTGACAGATTCTTGGCTTTTCCAAGTTCTCTCTTTCTCTCCTTTTTTTTTAATTGAATAAGTAGGTCTAGTTAGGTTTATTATAGGAACAAAAGTTCTTCTGGAAAGCTCAGTCTTTGGAATTGTTGAAATGAAAAATAATACCCCCTCCCCACCCTTCAGAGTCCACTCTGGTTAAAGCAGATGAAAATGCTAGCATTTCTAAACCCAAGGCTTTGAGTGGGATGGAGAATATAAAGTGCCTTTTCTAGCCATTTTGACAGGAAAGGAATGCACAGGTTTCTCAAGAGAAGATTGCAAAGCCCACACTGATCTAATTTACGTATCTTCCTGACAGGAATAAAACCTCAGGGTTGTGGCACTTAGTCAATGATTATTTGCTATTTTATATATTCAGCGCATATTTGGAAATAGTTTTAAATTGGGTTTTTTAACTACCTATAAAGAGAAAAGTACTCTTTTCCTTTTTTAACTTCTGGACAGCCCCGTTGAAAAGCCTTCCTTCTATGGAGAAGGAGACAAATGATTATAGGACCACACGTTACGAAGCTCAAGGACAGCTTCTAACATTGGTCAGTGAGAGACGCATGGTGCTGTATCTGGCGTTGGTTTTCGATGTCAGCAACAATTTCTGGGGTGAACTTCCCCAGCAAATCAGACTTCTTGTTTTTTCTCTTTCTCTCTTAGGTGGGAGAGGAGCAGTGAAAGTTGGACCCTGACGGGAGTGGGCATACAGCAAAGGTGTGCAGGCAGTGAGAGAGGAAAGGGGTGTGACAGTGACCCAGGCACTGGCCAAAGAAAGAAGCCCTTAGTGTACGAATCTGAGCACCACACTGTCAAGGGAAGACAGTTTTTAAAGGTCTTTGTGTTGACCATCTTCTTTTCTTAAATGTAAATCCATTTAGAAGACCCACTAATAGAAGGACTATTTAAAAAAAAATACTATAAGAAAACAGAATATTTAAAAGTTCTTGAATGTTTCATCAGTTCAAAAGATGAGTTTTATTTATCTTGATATCCCACTGTGGTGTTAGCTTCCTGCGGCTGCTGTAACAAATTACCACAAACTGGGTGGCTTAACACAACAGACATTTATTCACTCCCAGTTCTGGAGGCCAGAAGTCTGAAATTAAAGTGTCAGCAGAGTTGGTTCCTTCTGGAGGCTCTGAGGGAGCCTGTCTCTCTCCCAGCTTCTAGTGGCTGCCCGCAATTCTTGGCATTTCCCACTTGTGAAGGCATCTCTCCAATCTCTGCCTCCTTCTTCTCCTGCCCCCCAGCCTCTGCCGTGTGCCTGTATGGCTTCTCCTTTTCTGACTCTTATAAGGACACCCATCCTTGGGTTCAGGGCCCACCCTGATCAAGGATGGTCTCATCTTGAGATCCTTACCTTAGTTACACTGGCAAAGACCCTAATTCCAAAGGTCACATTCACAGGTTCTCGGTGCTCCCATGTTCAGGAGGCCACTCCTCAGCCACCGCTGCCGTGATGGTGTCATTCCCCTGAAAAACCCTAAGGTTCCTAATCGTGGCTACATCTCTCATCTTCTTTTCTTTCTGCTTTGTTTCACTTTCTGCCCCTTCTCCTGTAACGCACATGCAACATGGACCTGTAACTCGATTACTTCTGCCCCATTACAGCGTTGGACAGACTGCAGCAAGGTATAGACACCTATAAAAATAAAAGACCCTCTACCAGCAGTTCCCTGGTGGCCTATTGGTTAGGATTCTGAGCTTTCACTGTGGTGGCCCAGGTTCAATCCCTGCATAGGGAACTGAGATCCCACAAGCCACGTGTGATGCAGCCAAAAAAAAAGACCCTCGCTGTTGAATTTAACTCTTCTAAATCTTATTTAAATATGAACAACATAGAGCTAGGTTTAAAGTTCTTGAGCATAAAGTGTTTACTCAACAAGAAAACAAAAACAAATGTACAAAGTAAAGACAGCAAAAGTGCAAAACCAATGAAATGCCAATGTAATCATTCCAAAAGGATTTTACTTAGTGTCTCTTGTGTGCCAGGCACTGTCAGAGGTTCTGAAGACACAACGATTAAACAAAAATACCGGCCCTGGAGGATTACCTTATAGTAAATCAGCAACTAGATAGTATTACTACGCCACAACCAAACTCCATTCACAGGGTGACTCTGTGGGTCTACCTGCTCCCGGGCAGCATCATTTGAGTCCAGCGTATCTGTGCTACTGTTTCCCATACGGTGACCCAATCCTGCAATCTTTTCTCTATTTCAGCAGCTCCAAAAATCTCCTCCTTAGAGTGAACTGGGGCGTCATCTTACACAGCTGCATCATTTACACAGGAAACCCACCTTTTTCTTTGCTTCTTAGCCCTCAACAACTACACAGCACGTGACTCTGCCACACCGTTCCATTTTCTTGCATACCAGATCAGCATGTCACTATATTACACCACTTAAGAAACCAAAATCTTGCTCTATGAAAACTCCATTCAAGTGCAAATTTCACTGCAAACAGGTAATTTTTTTCTTTGGAACTGATTAAAATAAGTCATGGTCTGGACTTTTTTTTATGACTTCATCAGGATTCCCAAAATTTCACAACTCTTAACTCCAAAAGTTCACTGGGATGGAAAAACACTTACTCTATCCTCATCTTTCATGAATGCAGCCTCTGATTTTTTTCTTTCCAGGATTTAGATAAAGATATGGGATACATGAAATATATTTGTCAGATATCAGTGTAATACTTTAAATTTAACACTTTGGCTTAGGTGTTACCTGGCAAAACATGAACAATCCAGAACCACCACAACTCCATCTGACTAACAAGGGAGAGAGAGAGAGAGATTGCTGTGATTCCAGAGACCATTTACGGCCGCTCACATCTCCTTGCTGCCCCAGCTACCTGGCCTCTGATTTCCCAGGCCATTCACTAGAACAGATACCCTACAGCTGATCATTCTGTATGACCATGAAGATATTTTCTTTTTACAATTATTTTAAAATCATTTAGGACAATTTTGTTCTTTGGCCACAGCCAGTGTTTAGACTCCTGGATAAACAACCTTCTACTGAACAGCAGTGGTTGAGGAAGGATTATTGTGATTTTGACATTAGAAGTGGCCAACCTAATAGCAGCCAGACATACTTAGTAGCATATTTAAAAGTGCAATGCTGGGCTTCCCTGGTGGCGCAGTGGTTGAGAGTCCACCTGCCGATGCAGGTGACACGGCTTCGTGCCCCGGTCTGGGAGGATCCCACATGCCGCGGAGCGGCTGGGCCCGTGGGCCATGGCTGCTGAGCCTGCGCGTCCAGAGCCTGTGCTCCGCAACGGGAGAGGCCACCACAGTGAGAGGCCCGCATACCTCAAAAAAAAAAAAAAAAAAAAAAGTGCAATGCTATCATTTTGGTAATTACACGGTGCCAACACTCAACCACAAATACAAAGAAAACACAGCTCCTTAATTGCGCGGCAGGGTTCAGTTATCATGTGGTCATCCAGATGATCAAAAAGGAAAGGCAGCATTTTCAAATTCTTAGAAGTGACTTGCTGGCCCCGAGAATATGCCTATAGACCCTGCCTGGGAGACACAGATCTATACCAAGTCTCAGACTTGCCCCGCCCCCTGGTCCCCCTCCCCACCCCGGTCCCTCTCCCACCATGCCCACTGGGACCTCTTGTCTCTTGGTCCTGGCCATACCTTCCCTCTCTGCCTTTGTTCCCATCCAATCCAACCCTGCCCCTACACAGCAGCCTGACTGGTTACCCTCGGTACAACCAACATTTTAAAAGTCCTACTGTGTGTCAGATCCTATGCAAAGTCCTAGGAATGCCAAAGGGAGAGATACGATTTCGGATGCAAGTAACACACACTTGAGAGTCTTCTCTTCCAACAACCATGATCTTGTTCTCTCCTTCAAAGCCTCCTTCAGAATATTTACTTTCTTCTTTTCTTCCCAGACTTATCTTTCCAGGTCCCACTCCCAATAACACCTTCACTAACTCGCCTAGCAATGACATAGAACCCTCAGAGTTCATGGTAAGTTCATATTTTTACGTATACATTTGCACATATTTTTCTGAGTTCATGCTGCCTCTTTTCTTTAGACTGTGAGTTCCTCAGAAGTGAAGACTTTGGTTACTAGATTCATTCTTTAAATGAATATTTCCTCATACCCATCACTATTTCCCAGGAGGTAAACATTTTCTCCTCTGTTCTTAGAGTGACCTCTTTGATACCCAATTCAGTCTGAAAATTAACTCAAGACTATATTAAAGGGCAAAAGTCTTTGCTCCCAGAGCTTACAGTATTTGAGACAAGCCCAGGTGGGAATGGAATTTTAGAAGCCAGCCAGTCTAGAGAGTGGGGCCAGGCCTTCTGTGCTCCCGAAACCCCACACTGCTAGACCAAGGACACCCTGCAGAGCCCCTAGCTTTCCAGAGTCTGGATCAGTGGTTTGTGTGCTCCCTTTTATGTTTGGTCAACCTTCCCTGGGGGACCCAACCTGATTCACATCCTCCCTTAGCTGTGCTTGGCTCCCATGCTGTGTATATTTTATCATCTAATAGGAAAAACAGGCCAAGTTTTAAGTCATGGCTGCCCAGGGCAATTCAAAGGCTTTGTAACACTCATAATGTCCAGAAGAAGATGAATTCAAGAGCATTGGAATTACCTGATAATGTGGCACATGAAATAACCCATGAACTTCAAGCAAGAGAATGTGCAGTGACGGAGGGCAAACGAGGTGTGGAAGCACTCACTTTAGTTCATTACATTCTAGAAAACATTCTCCAAGATTCTCATCCTGGAACTGAAGCAGGCACACACATATGGAACACAATAATAGCAGCAAACACTCTTCTAAGACCCTTTCGTACAACTCCCTTAATCCTCATAACAGCCGCATGGGGTGGATGGTATTATTCGAATTTTGATAGACATGGAGATGCATGACCAAGATCTCCTTCAAGGGGAGGTGAGACAGGCCAGGACCTGGGACCCTTTGCTGCAGTGCCTGCACCTGGACAAAGGTCTCCTTGAGCAACAAAATACAAAGAAACTATACGGGACTAAAAATAACTGCACGCATGTGCAGTTGGGGCAAATTATGGACAAGATACAAAAAGATTTAAAAAAAAAACACTGCCACTTCTGAAGAGCCGGGAGCAAAAGCAGGATACTGCACATGTCACCTGCACACAGCAGCACCAAAGGGGTGGGCAAACTACCTAAGCCAACCCTCCTGCCTGACTCCTGGACCCGCCCCTACCCTCACCCCATACAAGGAACCAGCTCGGCCCCCACTCAGGGAGCGGGCAAGGGAACCTGTTTGCTCTCGCTTCCCCTCGCACCCCGCCGCTGCAGCAGGGACCCCAATAAAGCCTTGCCTGAATTTCTTGTCTGGCCTCTTATCAGTTTCTATTGATTAAGGAGGCCAAGAATCCTGGTCCGTCACAGAGGGATGTGGCCCACAGACAGCTTCCAGCTCCCTCAGGGCCTGTCTCAGCTGCAGAGCAGCCCTGTCCTGTATTGCTCTTACCCAGGCAGGCTGCATCCAGAAGTGTGTGGGAAGAAAGGCTGAACCCTTCCCCTGCCCAGGGATAAATCCCTCCAGGGCTCCCCGCTGGCCCAGCCCCAGCATTGTCCGGTTTGCATCACTGTTTGAACTCTCCCTCTGCCCAGTACGCTTCCTCCCTCTTCCTTCTACAGGTGCTGATCTCTAATCAATGCCCTGCACACCAAATTCCATCTGCTTCCACAGATCCCAGCCTGTGAGTTGCATTTTACAGATGAAGGAGTGTAAGAATGGAGTTCCATCACCAGTAAGTATCAGAAGCGAGATTTTAGTCAAGGAGTCTGGCTCCATACTTTTTAGATATTTTGCTATACTGCCAGAAAGAGTTAAAGGACTTGAATTTTTGCCCTCCAAAACTTAAATTAGCCTTAAATCCTGCAGCTTCAGGGCTGGGAGAAAGGACTAAGGGGGTCTCTGCTGCTCTTCAATTGCCCAGATCCAAGTTATTCTGCTTGGTTATCAGCTACCTCTGTGGGTTTTCTTTTAAAAGCCCTCTCAGCTTGTTAATATCAATAGGGACACACAAAAATATAAAATAAGCAACTGGCAGGATGTATGGGGGAGTTTTTGAAATCGTTTTATTTTATCTCATCTTGGATGAAAGAGAAGAAAAGTCACACTTAATATATTTAGGTTCAGGTCCTGGATATGTTTATGTGTGGAAATACATTGACTTAGAGATAGAGAGAACTGACCATAAAAAAAGTTTTTGTTCACTAGTGTCCAATTTGTTCTTCTGAACAAGAAAAGGAGTTGAGACAATAACTAAAGTTCCCCCATCTATTGCCACTCAATAAATCAGTAAGAGATAAGACACTACTTCTGCTATGATAGCCTTGAGGGGGAAGGAACAGGGAAAGCCAGTCCCTACTGAGCAGGACGGGGCAAAGGGGGTCAGAGAAGCACTTCACACAGAGGAACTGGGGCCACTCTGGGGGTGCTGCTGCCTGCGAGCCATCTGGGGGAGGTCCGGAGACCCACCTCAGGGCCATTTACCTCCCCTCAGGGAAATGGACCAACCGCCAAATGGACGCCACCCAGAAACAACAGTCCTGGGCCATCAGGAGTCATTCATCTCACAATCTATCACCTGCCACATCCACCCTAAAAGGAGATCCCCAGACTGTGAGGACACTTAGCACTGGGACTAGGGGGAACCTAAGAGTGTGTGTTGCAGAACTGGGGGTGGGTGGGGGAGGAGCTGGGTTTTACATCACTTCCTCCTTCTCCAGCCGGGACACTCAGAAGACACCCATGCACACGTCTATTTCCTTCTTCAGGGGGCTTATGGTAAATGCCCCACGTGGTCATACCGCGTGAACAGACCAAGGAGAATTTTTCAGTCCATGTTCTGATAAGCTCCTCAGCTAACTCAGAGAAGACAGGCCGCAGCGGCTGTGAAAGCAGCTACTACCCCGACTGGAAATCCAGGGAATGATCAGGAATTCGTGTTTTCCGAGATCTCCCAGCAAAGCTATAATCATCCTTCTTCTCCACTCTCACACAACTCTGTGTATGCCTCCCATGGGACTCGGACTTCTGCCCAGCATTGAGACAAACCCAGGTACTTTGGTGATGTGTACATCTTCACTCTTCTGGCGGTTTTTGAGAGCACGTGGTTGGAATTCAATGAATGAGTGAAAACTGAAAATAAATATGTTTTGAGTTCCATGGAGTGATCTTTCTCATACCACTGCTGAGCTAGATCTGGGTGGAAAACAAAGAGACAATGTTCTAGAAAGATACAGTGGCCCTTTTTGCAGTGGATCTTAAAGTGGGAGTTTGTCTTCATAAACAAAATGCCTACTGGAACTGTGATGTACCCTCTGAGGTTCCCAGTAAAGGTAGGAAATTCCTTTCAGTGTGACTCTCAACAATGATCCACTGGAATCATGAAAACTGAATAAGCACAGACACAGAGGCTGGGGAGTGCCTCTTCTGTGGTATGGTGTTGCCTTAATTAAATGCATTTTTAATGCACCAGGTCAGACTAGATGTTCTGCTGACATGGTCTCATTTGGCCTTCGGTGGTCCTGTGAATGTAGCCCTTAGGTGTCCACTCCACAATGGGAATCTGCCCAGCTCCCTGCCTGGAATCCCCTACTCCCCACTTACTAGGTTAACCCTTCAAGGCCCAGCTCACATATCCCCTCCTCCATGATCCTTCTCCCCATTCTCCTGACCTCGAGTAAACCCTCCTCTGAAGCCCCACAAGTCTTACACACTTTATCTTTTTAGTCTCCTCTTTATCTGCATGTCCTGACTCCCAGCTAAAATGAAGGCTTTGTCAGCTCAGGAATCAGCGTCCTCCGTAAATATTCTTTTTTTTATCATATTTTTAGAAATTTAAGAAATACAAAGAATAATCATCACATCACTCAGATTCAACAATGTTCCCCATTTTTGCTTCCAGACTCTCACCACCACCCTTCCCATCCCCCTCCCCATGGAGCAGGAAGCTGCACCCTCATGAGGCTGCCATGTCTCTTACAAACATGCATATGTTGCAAATAATATATGGTAGTATATGTCTGAATACTTACATTTCAAATGGGGAGCGTTATATTCTACTGTTGTTCTGACTCTTGCCGTTTCCACGCAACATTATTGTTTTTCCACTACTATTTCTTGCCTTCCTAGTACACCTATTGGACACCCCCAAGTGTTCTTGACAACAACAATGATGGTGAAAGGTGCACTGAGCAAGAGAGTAGCTAGGAGTTCAGTAAGTTTTTTATGACCTCAAGAGCTGAGAGCTAAGTATTATATATACTTTACACATCCCATGTTCTCAACTTACGAGCCGTGTGATCTAAGGCGATTTACCTACCTAATCTATATATCAGTTTCCTCATCTTTGGAGTTACTTCAGTATCCAGTAGCTATTTCAGTATCCAGTAGCTACTCACATAGTGAAAAGTAAATTAGTTGATGCACTTCAGGTTCTTAGAACTGTGCCTGGCCCGTAGGAAGCACTCAAAACATTATTATATTTAGGAGTAACCATAACAAATATTATTTTCATGACACAGCCAAAGATGCTAACAAATATTATTTTCATGACACAACCAAAGATGCTAGCTGGAGAGATTTGAATGATACAGATTTTGAACCTGAGGAAAGTAGAGAAATGACAAGATAACTAGGAAGTTTATCCCATTATAAATAGTCATTAATTCTCTCATTAATATTTGCCCACAAAGCCCAACTCTTAAAAGACTAGACTTTTGGCTGTTTTTACCCAGTTAGCTTCAGGCCCGTGGCCAATCAGTTATCAATCATTTTAGCTTCTTAACCTAACTCCACAGAACCGAATACTCCCAGAGAAATCTGCAAAGAATTTGTTGGCTGCATTTTGACTGCAGCTTCTCAGCCCGCCCTTTACAGAATCCTGGGTTGGTAAGAAGAAATCCCCTCTAAAGCCACTGTGACAAAGTTATTTTAGAGCTTCAGTAGTTTTTCTTTCTTTAAGCCAGGTTTAAAAAAAAAAAACTGTTACCCTTACACTCTCTCTATTTATTTATTTTGGCCTTGGTGGATTAGACCACAGCTAAAACTTTATGGACCTAATAAAATTCCCAACATTCTCAGACACGGGTCTTGATATTTGTATGCTGGGCAGGAAACAAAGATGCACTTGTGAGCAGAATGGACTTGCTCAGAGATAAGTGAACGGAGGTCAGGCTATAGGGTGAAGCTGCAGCCACAATGCATCACAGGCAACATATGTCTCCAGCGTGACCCTAGCTTCCCATATGCCCTATCCTATGCCTTCTATTCCCCACCAGTGACACAATGCCTGGGGCTTTTCCTTGATTACCAGGATCTCCCCCATGTCACCGCCAAGTGCATGGCCTGCCCACAATGAACTAGGTCTAGAACTTTCCATCCTACCCTCACGTCTTCACGACCTATCTGTCCTTTGTTCCCTTCCCTCACAGCTCAACTTTCTTGTAGGTGACAGTTGGTTAACCCGATAAAGGATCTTAATTTGTTACCTCAACCTTATAGGGAAGGCCTTTCAGCAGAAGATTTCTGGGACCCATATCTTGGTCTGAAGCAGTGGTTCTATTGTTGAGGAAGTGTATAGAGTTTGTTGAGGAAGTGGTGTAGACTTTTGAAACTATACTACACCAGTGGTTGCCTAATCTACCCACTACTATAGACTGAATGTGTTGTGTCCCGTGGAAATTCATATGTTGAAGCCCTATCCCCCAATGTGATGGTATTTGGAGGTGAGGCCTTTGGGAGGTAATTAGGGTTAGATGAGGTCATGAGGGTGGGGCCATCATGATGGGATTAGTGTCCTTATAAGAAGAGGAAGAGACATGGGATCTCTTTCTACACAGAGAAACAGAGAGAGAATAAACCGAAGGAAGGCCACATGAGAACATAACCAGGAAGCAGGTGCTCACCAGAACCCAAATATGCTGGCACCCTGATCTCAGACTTCCAGCCTCCAAAACTGAGAGAAATAAATGTCTGTTGTTTAAGCCACCCATTCTATGATATCTTGGTACAGAAGCCAAAACTAAGACACCCACCCACAGCACTAGACACCAAAACTTGCAGGATTGTGTGGTACTATACTTCCCTGCAGCTGTGACAGTTAGTCAGACAGCATCATTTCACCTTGCACTTTCTGTGCTTTATATAGATAATTTTTCAATGAATTTTTCAACTTTTACCTCACTTGATCCTCACAACACCTCTACCTTGCTAGGTAAACAATCCTATCCACGAATTGGTTTTCTCTTCCTTATACCAAACTGAAGTTCTCTTACCAAAAGGACTGAGTGAAATTGGTTACTTAGAAAACTACATTTCATTAGCTAAAAAGCACAAAACTTCCTTTAGGTATTAATGTGTAAAAACAATAAGAAGTGGTTCTTAGTTCTTTGTAAGGGATTAATGATTTTAGTTCTTAGATAAGAATTACTGTTCCTGAAAGAAAGTATAAATCCTCAGATGGTCAGGGCATATTGCCTTTCCATCTTTGAAGATTTGAAAACTCAGAATATATTACAAGATTAATTATGCCTAGGGCAAATAAGCACTGCTGTCAGTCTTCAGATAAGATTAAGTTTGTGGTTTTATCTTTTTTTTTTTTTTGCTCCAAAAATATTTCATCTATGTACTTTCTATCATGCATGATGTTTTTAAAAACTGCTTTTAGCATTAACATCTTGCCATACTTCCTGTCCCTATATTTTCTCCCTTGCTCCTTACGTCTGCACAAGTTTTCAATTTAGATTATATTTCCAGCAGATGTTATATCTTTTAGAGTGTTTGCTTTCCCTTCATTAAAAAGGACGTGTAATACATTTCATTATTTTGAAAGAAAATAGTCTAAATAAAGATGTTCAGAAATCCTAAATTATTGCTTCTTAACTCTGTGTGTATGTGTGTTGTGTGTGTGTTGTGTGTATGTGTGTAAGCATGCACACAGTTTCTGGGAATAGGCGAGCTATAGGGAGAAAGCTTGTGTTTCACGAACACCAAGGGAAAATAAGACTATCTTCCACTTGCTTCTAAAAAGGCAATATAGATGAGCATTTAAAACACAAAGAGTCTGTTATACAGAGTGAAGTAAGTCAGAAAGAGAAAAACAAATACCGTATGCTAACACATATATATGGAATCTAAGAAAAAAAAAAAGGTCATGAAGAACCTAGAGGCGAGATGGGAATAAAGACACAGACCTACTAGAGAATGGACTTGAGGATATGGAGAGGGGCAAGGGTAAACTGGGACAAAGTGAGAGAGTGGCATGGACATATATACACTACCAAACGTAAAATAGATAGCTAGTGGGAAGCAGCCGCATAGCACAGGGAGATCAGTTCAGTGCTTTGTGACCACCTAGAGGGGTGGGATAGGAAGGGTGGGAGGGAGGGAGACGCAAAAGGGAAGAGATATGGGGACATATGTATATGTATAACTGATTCACTTTGTTATAAAGCAGAAATTAACACACCATTGTAAAGCAATTATACTCCAATAAAGATGTTATAACCCCCCCCAAAAAAACACAATGAAAACCTCCACTACAGAGGAATGTTTTCAATATTCAAAACTATATATATGTTAAGCAGGACATGTATATTTTCCGAAGCTTTCCCTTGCTGCTCAGCATAAACATTAGCTCACAACACTCATTAACAACTTTCCCGGGATTTAAAGTATGTAAAAATCTGCATTTAGTTGTATTAATACAAGTTTCACTGCAATTCTTTCCAACAGGCCAGTAGCTCTTGGACAAAACTGTTCACCTGAATTACTAGTGCCCTCCAGTCCCTCTCTTCCTTCTCTTCTCCAGAAAGGGAAACCTTTCAGTTATTATCATTCTTTTTGGATTTAAATCTATGTTATCTCTCTGGAGGAATCTGGAATTTTTTAACACCCTTAAAATATGTAATGATCTCAGTTTCCATTAGCAGCACCCTAGCCACCAGTAAGCAAGGGTGGGGGCAGCTGGGAGAGGCAGGAAAAGGCACTTTCCCTCTGCTCCTGAGATCACCTGAGTTGCTGACCTCATTAACTGTAACATAAACAGTGAAAAGCACTAAACGACAACAGAATCTCCATGGCACTTGGAGGCTATAAAGTCTCTGAGTCTATGAAATTGGCACAAGGAGTTATTCTTGGCTTCTCGCCTCTCTTGAGCACGGAAGCCGTTTTCCATGCATTATGGGGTATTTTATCCTGATTATCTTGCTTTTGTCTAGATGATATCTAAGATCAATAATTGTGAAAATCTGTGGTTTTACTCATCTTAGGACCTCAAGAGTTTAGCATGACTGAATGAATGTCCTTTTTTTTTTTTTTTTCCAGTACGCGGGCCTCTCACTGCTGTGGCCTCTCCCGTTGCGGAGCACAGGCTCCGGACGCGCAGGCTCAGCGGCCATGGCTCACGGGCCCAGCCGCTCCACGGCACGTGGGATCTTCCCGGACCGGGGCACGAAGCCGTGTCCCCTGCATCGGCAGGCGGACTCTCAACCACTGCGCCACCAAGGAAGCCCATGAATGTCCATTTTTGAGAGTAAGCTGAGATATCCATCCTGAAAGGCAACTGGAGCAGGATTAATGAACTAGTACAACTACCTGAAAGAACATTTCCAAGACTGATAAAATTAGACACGATAGCCCATTACCCAATTAGAACTCTTTGGGATGGTGCGTCAGCCTCAATCAATGAACATTCCTTGGAAATGGCATTAAAAGATTGAATTTCCTAAGCAAAGTGTTAATGCAGCTTCTGATCAAGGAGTGTCTGATCTGTTAGAAGAATAAGACAGAGAAGCTGGTAATCAGGAAATACTGTGTTGAGATTTTCTGTTTGCACAGGAAGGTTTCAGTTAGTCACCAACTCAGCTCATCCAGCACTTCAACTGGAATTCCAGCACCTCAGAAGATTACATTTTAAGGATTTACAACTCGTATATAAATATTTTAGACTACATCATTGGTCTAAAGTTGGCCTTCCTCTAAATAGATGACATGAACCTCTTCTTCCTGACCCCAAATTCCTCCTACATGGATCAGCTAATAACAAAGACTTTCATTCCACAGTGAGATCTAAGTCTTAAAATAGATCTATCACCTCCCCTTAACCAAAAAATGTAAATGTCTCACATTCAATTCTTTCCTGAGATTTCAGAGATTGAGCAAGAAAGAGAGGACCTAAGGACTGGGAATTGAGAAAGGAAATGTTAAAAGGAGGCTAAAACAGATGAAAAAGCAAGCGACCTGGAGCACAGAGAAGAGGGCTGCTTACCCCTCAGTTATCCAGGGGTTTACACAGTTAAGACACCTCGACATCTGAGCGCTTCCTTCCCTGAAGTTTCAGCAAACACAGCTAGGGGACTGGACAAGAACCACCAAGAAGTAAGAGCTTCACACTCCATGTCTGCATCAAGCTGCCAGCCCTAGTGCTGCCCATGCCCACACCTCTCCCTACTTCAGGCCAACACAAGAAGCTGGAAAAGCTAAAGCTGTCAGATATCTTCTCCATAAGATCTCAGAGGACCTCCATTCCTCTCCCGTTGGCTCCACTTCCAGTCACGTCCCACTTCAGCAGTCAGCACTCCAAGGAAGGAGAATCAGAGCCACTGTCTGGAGCTGAGCACCATCTCAAGAAATCTACAAGCCCACTTGTAGGTTTTAATGTCAATGCGATGGCATTATTCTATGGGATTCCCTGCCCCTCATGTGCTTTCATTTGCCCACAAGTAAAACAACAAACAGAAGATCAATGATTATTCTCAAAGCAGAGAAGAAAATGTATTTTTCAAAGGAGGTTGATGGTTGACTTGACTTGAAAAAAACTGTTCCTGATTAGTTTATCTTGAAATTCTTAAATTTAAATTGAGCATTAATGGATTGGGGGTAGAGAATAGATTTATTTATTTATATTCTATAACTAAATTACTCTACTAAATTAATATCTTTACCCAAAAAAGGTTCAAACTTTTGGAGCAACATTTTCCCCTTGAGATAAATGCTTTTGTGTATTCAAGTGCATCTTGCTAACTCTACGTGCATAAAAAAAAAAATTTGTATGTGAATATTATCAGTTATTTAAACATTGCCTTCAAATATTTCAAAGCATTGATACCGTGCCTTTAACGAAATACACATTAACAGAGCCATAATAATAAATCATGATTTATTTAAAAAATTTAAAGAGAAAAGCTATAAGGATTACTCAAAAATGAATGAAGTAGAGAAATAGCAATTGCATATTTTCTAATTATGCAATTTCATATAGATAAAATACTGAGATAACAAAATATTTGACTTCCATCGAAATGTTATCATCTTTCAATTTTTCACCTTCCTGTTCTGGGTAGCAAGCCGGGAACCCCCTAATTTACTTCTCTTTGGTTTTTCTGTGAGCTCTGCAACAATGCATTATCTCCAAATTTTCTCCCATCTCCCACTCCTCACTGTATTTTTCTCCAAATAAACATAGTACTATCTGAAATCTTCCCCCATGAAAAAGTATATCATAATTTAAATAGATAGAGGAGGGGGGTGAAAAGAACTTACAAACAGATGCTGTACCACTAGGTGTCTCCACAAGATGGAAATAAGAATTTTTCCCCTAATTTCCATGTGATGGAAAAAGTCTTCATTTACACCCTCAGAGAACACATTGAACTATGGCTTGCATATTGTATTTTACAAAACTGTTTCAATGTGCTATTAGTTGCATGTTATATCATGTTTTGTTAAGTACAATAAATATTCTATCTGGGAAATCAGGACATTCAATAGGCACATTAGGAAGACCTAACCCCTCCTCATATGTCTATTTGCCTCTTTCCTTGTTGCTACACGTATATGTCTATTCATTCCTCTAGTGCACATTTTGTTTCCCATTTGCAATGAAAATTATTTCTTGAGTATTTCTTGGATTCCTAACCTTATTCTGACACAGAGAAGATGGGAGAAAAATGAGGAAAAAAGAATAGCATCTCAGGAATCTGTTAGATAATGTCAACTGGTAGAACACGCATGTAACTAGAATCCCAGAAAGAGGAGAGAGAAAATATTGGGGAGAAACTGTTTGAAGAAGTGATGACCAAACATTTTCCAAGTTTGATGAAATACATAAACTTACAGATTCAGCCTGCTCTATGAACATCAAGAAGGATAGCCAAACATCAGAGCCAGACTCAAAAGTCAGAAGTCAGAATCAGAAGCCAAGTATAATGAGTAAATCTGGAAAGCAGAAAAAGAAAAAGAAAAATGACACATTTTATACAGGGGAACAGCAATTCAATTGTTGGCTGACTTCTCATTAGAAACTATGGATGCCAGAAGAGAGTAGAACAACATTTTTAAAGTGATGACAGAAAAAAACATCAATCTAGAATTCTGTATCTAGCAAAAAATCTTTCAATAACAAAAACAAAATAATGATATTTTCAGTTTAAAAAAAACTAACAGCATTTATCACTAGAAAGTTCATACTGCAAGGAATTCTAAAGAAAGCTCTTCAGGCTGAGTGGAAAAAGTACCAAACAGAAATTAAATGCTCAAAAAGGCATAAAGAGCCAATGGAAATGAGGGGTAAATATTTAAATCAAAAATTATAAGGGACATTGATTTCAGGCCATGATAAGCAAACTTGTATCAAATCAACTTTCCCTATCAAAAATACATAACTAAAAGGTACAAACTACCAGAAACAAACAAAAAACCTTAAGAAAGGAAACACAAAAGGTAAGACTGACTTTTGGTGCCACATTTTCCCTCAAGGCATTTGCTCATTCTGAAATGATGGCTAAAAATATGAGAACTTGAGCAGAGCTTTCAGAACTCTCACAGGGCTAGAGGGACAAAACTGGAGTTCAAGGTTGTACTAGGTTGAATAGTGTCCCCTGAAAATTCATGTCCACCTGGAACCTCAGAATGTAAATTTATTTGGAAATAGGGTCTTCCCTGATATAATTAGTTAAGATGAGGTCCTGTTGGAGTAGGGTGGTCACCAAATCCAACATGACTGGTGTCTCTATAAGAAAAGGGAAGAGACATGAAGACACAGACACACATGGGAGCAGGCCAAGTGACAACAGAGACAGAGATTGGAATGATGCAGCTGCAAGTCAAAGAATGCTGAGGACTGCTGAGACAGCCCGAAGCTCAGAAGAGGTAGAGGAGGATTTTTCCCTGGAGCCTTCAGAGGGAGCATGGCCCTGCTGACATCTTTATTTTGAACTTCTGGCCTCCAGAACTGTGAGATAATAAACTTCTGTTGTTTTAAGCCACCTTTGTGATAATGTTTAATGGCAACCCCAGGAAACTAACACAAAGACCAGCCAAGGAGCAAGAGTCTAAGAATAAGGGTGAGTCATACATAGACCAGACACCTCAAAGACTAAAACCCAGTGTCAAATCAGCTTAATCTTGAATTGAATTAACATGAGTTACCTGTAACCTAAACACTTGTCAGAAGCAAAAGTAAACCCTCTCTGAAAAAAAGTATGTAACATCTAGAGCTCCAAATTGTCTCTCCCATTACTGTACACATTGATTATGATGCAATTGAAAGCAGTCAGATATGCCATAGAACAAGGTCTAGGGCCCAGCTGCATTCAGAGGTTTTCTCTCTGACTCCTGGGGGCTCAAGATCTCTTCATTGCTCTTGGTCATCACATCATTATGGGAGTCATGTTTTGCTCCTGCTTTCTAAGAATTGCTACAGGGCACATTCTGTACTTTCCTCCCTGCCTCCCCCGGAAATCTGCCCTGTCCTCTCTCACTCCTCTCGGGGTGGAGCCCTCTTGTTCTGAAAGGAAAGCCTGCTTGACAACTCAGAGGACACCCAGTCGTTCCAGCCTTTTGGACTCTCTGGTCTTATGTGCAGAAATGATGTTAGACTTCCTGTTCACTCCTTGTGAAAACTTGAAACTGCGTTGTTTCCTTTGTCTCTTACCTTTGCTTAAATCTATTTTGAGTTTTTTGTTTGTTTTCTCCTATTGTTTGCATATTTCCAGGAGAAAAAAGAAGGTTAAAACTAACTGCCACCATATTCCCAGTGACACTGGAACTCTCCAATACACATTTTATATTCAGTATGATCTCTACTAATATAAATATCTTTTGTAGAAAAAAAGATACACTACAGAATGCTAAGAAATAAGAATTGGAAGGTGGCGTAATTTCCATTGATTTTATTTCTTATTCTCTGAGTTTTTTATCTTTCTTCTATAATATACATGTATTATTTTGTATTCATAAAAATAAAGTGGTATCCATATCAAACTATTATTTATAAATGAAATAAAAGTTTAAAAAATATTAATAGAAAAGTATTGTGGTCAGCACTGTAAAGAACACAAAGACGTGTAAGAGAGCCCCTGTTGTGAAAGATCTTGGATTCCAGTAAAGGAAAGGAAGACAAGGGAACAATCATTGTAACATAAAGAAAGTGTGGGCAGGTGGTAAGCCTCAAACCAAGAGATTTGAGAGCAGGAGTTAGGAGGATGTACATCCATTTAGTAGGATGAGAAAGAGTTTGTACTGAGAAGGTCCTGGTAGATTTTGACCTAAAAAGATGGTGAGAGGGAGGAAGAAGTAGAGAAAGGGTCTAGGGAGGGATCTAGATTAGTACAGGTATGGAGATAGGAAACCCCAGATGTGTTTGGTGACTAGTAATGGTCCAGTTTGACTCGCGGGTGGGGCTCATGTAGGGAGATGAGGTTACAGAGAGGGTTGCTGTGGCAGCCCTGGGGTGCCAGGCTGAGTGGTCTCAGTCATTAGCAATGGGGAGTCCTTCATGCATCTTTGAGCAGAAATAAACATCAAAAGTGCTACACTTCGGGAAGATTAATCTAGCAGTGGTGAACAGTAAGACTGTAAAGTACCCTATAACAATGATTCAGACAAGAGGTAAGAATGGTGTCAATGAAAATGAAAGAAGGGGATATTGTTTCATTAAATAAATATTTATTAAACATCTATTTTATTTCAAGTCCTGTGCTAAGTGCTGAGTCTACAGTAGTGAATGAAAAAACATAATCTCTGCTTGCTATGTAGTGGAAAACAGACAAGTAAATAATTACAGAAATGATATTAGAAATAAAAATAACTAACTGCTGCATTAGAGAATAAAAAGTTAGCAGCGGGAGATGTAATCAGGGAAAGACCTCCTTGAAGGGGTGACATTTAAGCTGAGATGTAAAGATGAAAAGGAGTTAGCTCTACAAAGAAGGGAAGAAGAAAACCTCCAGGCAGAGGAGCTGGCACAGAAAAGCCCTAAAGAAGGAGAACGCTTAGCTTAGCTGAAAAGCTAAAAGGCTAATATATTTACTGGTGGAGGTGTGGGATGAGGATGGACAGGTAAGACGATATCCAGTCATACAGAGCCTTGTACTCCAAACTAGGGATTATGGGAATGATGCCCTAAGAAGATATCTAGGCTGAACTGAATGGCAGGAGTACAAGAAGCACAAGTGAACAAAGGAATGATTAGAAAACACTGGTGTAATTTTGGATTCACCAGGAGGCAGATGTCATCAGAAGTGCAATAGTTTTGTTGCAGGGAAATTCCTGTGAAAATTAAGGAGGGAGGAAGCAGGAGTCACCAGGAAAATCCTTCAGACATGACACTGGTCTGACACCTGGGAAGGGGCAGGAGTAATGAAGGATTGGGAAGGAAGAGCCTGAGATGGCAGTGCATGTCGGAGAAAGTCTCGGCCGCACAAGGCAGGCTAGTAAAACAGCCACCTTCCAGGCAGAATAGGGGCTCTAGGGCTCCTCCGGAGCTGAGCTCTTGGCTGGGGGCATCCCTCAGGGAGCAGGGCTTCAGCATATACACTGAGGTGGGTCCTGAAGCTGCAGCAAATGGAGGCTGTCAGATAACTTCACCCCTGGCAGTAAATTCTCACTCAAAGGGACATCTGAGCAGGACATCTCCACAGCTCTCACCTGTGGTAGATCTAAATAATCTATTTGGGGGGAGTTATAAAACCACGTTTAACCAAAATGTCAGATAACAATAGTTTGGAAGACAGGAAGAGGGATTTGGGTTAAAGCATTTTATGATCCCACCTTCTTTCAGAAGAGGATAGAGACATTGATTAATGTTAGGTAATTGGAAGTATTCACATTAAAATATTAAGGGTAACCACTGAAAAAAATATATAGTGTAGGTATAACTTTTCACATCAGTAAAGGGACCTGAGGAATAGAGAAAATATGATCACTCTAAGAGAAGGCAGGAATATTCATTACCTTGTAATGACCTATAATGAAAAAGAATACGTATATAAAGAATATATATGTGTAACTGAATTACTTTGCTGTACACCTGAAATGAACACAACAGTAAAAATTAACTATACTTCAATTTTAAAACATATAGAAGGCAGGAAAGAGGAAAATAATCAAAGAGAAAGCAAGGTGACTAGAAAGCAATGCACACCTCAGAAGTAGAAGTGGGGGAGAGAATAGAGTGGGAAAAGCACAGGTAGGATTACTTGCCATCTGTCACAGTAAAAAGGCAAGCCTTACCTTCTACAGCTGGTGACATCTATGGGGCTGCAATTATTTTATAAAGGTAAGCAATAGAACAATGATCTATAAAATACAGCAAAAAAATTGGAGGGATGTGTAAGTAAGCTAATTCCTTTTCTTTCATAGTGAGGAATTAATAGGTGTTATCTAAAGTTAACAAATCAATTAATAGAGGTGTAAATATACTTCTTAGAGTATCAGGGATAAAGCAAAAGAGTTGAAAAATACAAATGGTTGAAGGTAATTGAGCCTGAGGAACTACTGAGGATATGGGAGTGAAGGTAAACAGTCACATTTACTTTTCATATGTCTATGTTTTTAAATGTTCAGCCCAGTTTATTTTTTTGTATGGTGTGAGGGAGTGTTCTAACTTCATCGATTTACACGCAGCTGTCCAGTTTTCCCAACACCACTTGCTGAAGAGACTGTCTTTTCTCCATTGTATATTCTTTCCTCCTTTGTCAAAGATTAATTGATCGTAGGTGTGTGGGTTTATTTCTGGGCTCTCTGTTCTGTTCCATTGATCTATATGTCAGGTTTTGCACCAATACCACAATGTTTTGATTACTGTAACTTTGTAGTATTGTCTGAAGTCTGGGACGGTTATGCCTCCAGCTTTGTTCTTTTTCCTCAGGATTGCTTTGGCAATTATGGTTCCCTATAAATCTTAGGATTATTTGTTCTAGTTCTGTGAAAAATGTCATGGGTAATTTTGTAGAGATTGCATTAAATCTATAGATTGCTTTGGGTAGCATGGTCATTTTAACAATATTAATTCTTCCAATCCAAGAGCATGAAATATCTTTACATTTCTTTGAATCATTTTTTATTTCCTTTATCAATGTTTTATAGTTCTCAGGTATATGTCTTTCACCTCCTTGGTCAGGTTTATTCCTAAGTAATTTTTTGATTTTTAAAAGGGATTTTTTTTTTACTTTCCCTTTCTAATATTTCATTGTTAGTGTAAAGAAATGCAACTGATTTCTGTATGTTAATCTCATATCCTACTACCTTGCTGAATTTGTTTATCAGTTCTAGCAGTTTTTGTGTGGAGTCATTAAGGTTTTCTATATATAGTATCATGTCATCTGTATATAAAGACAAAGTTAACTCTTCCCTTCCAACTTGGATACCTTTCATTTCTCTTTCTTGTCTGATTGCTGTGGCTGTGACTAGGACTTCAAATACTATGTTGAGTAGAAGTGGTGAGAGTGGGCATCCTTGTCTTGTTCCAGATTTTAGCAGGAAGGTGTTCAGGTTTTCACCTTTGAGTATTATGTGGGCTGTGCATTTGTCATAAATAGCTTTTATTATTTGGGGATATGTTCCCTCTATACACACTTTGATAAGTGTTTTTATCCTGCTTGTAAGCATATATCCAGAGAAAACTCTAATTCGAAAATACACATGCACCCCAATGTTCATTTACAGTAGCCAAGACATGAAAGCAAATTAAATGCCCATCGACAGATGAATAGATAAAAAAGATGTGGCATATATATATATATATATATATATATATATATATATATATATTACTCAGCCATAAAAAAGAATGAAAAATGCCATTTGCAGCAACATGGATGGACCTAGTGATTATCATACTAAATGGAGTAAGTCAGAAAGAGAAAGACAAATACCATATGATATCACTTGTATGTGGAATCTAAAATATGATACAAATGAACTTATTTACAAAATAGAAACAGACTCACAGATTTCAAAAACAAACATGATTACCAAAGGGGAAATGGGGGAGGGGAAGGGAAGGGATAAATTAATTAGCAGATACAAAATATTATATATAAAACAGATAAACAACAAGGTCTTACTGTACAGTACAGGGAACTATATTTGATATCTTATAATAAACTATAATGGAAAAGAATATGAAAAAGAATCAGTATGTATAACTGAATCACTTTGCTGTACACCTGAAACTAACACAACATTGTAAATCAACTATACTTCAATAAAAAAATGCTTAGTTAAGTAAATGCATTACCTTACTAATAAACTAATAACTACTTGAGAATGAATTCGATCACCTGGAAACTGTAGAGAAGGGGGCTGCCCACTACAGGCTGGGCAAAGGTGGAAGCGTCAGTAAAGAAGATGCTGGGCAGAGGCACGACCAGAGAGAGTCAGGAGTCGGTGGCACCATAGTAGCCGAGGGACGAGGATATTCCAAAGAGAGGGGTGCCCTCCAACAGCACTATTGAATCAGGCTGAGACAAGGGCTAAGGTTGAAACTGAACAGTGACTTTGGGTGTTAGGAGCTTGGGGGTCATTGGTCACCTGACAAAAGCAATAATCTCAGTAGACCGAAGTATTGGGAGAGTGATTGGGACATTAGGAAGTAGAAACAAAGTGAGTAAACAGAGCAGGAAAAAAGATTATTTTGGCAACAGAATCAAAAATTTTTGGAAACCAGTGGATATTAAGAACAAAGAAAGAGAAGATTCCACAGATGACTCCTGGCCATGTGACCAAAGAATGAGAAGTACCTTTAGCAAACCCAGAAAAGCAGAAATGGGTGTGGAGTATGGAAGGTCAGCTTGTGTCCTATCTGTTCAACCACTTTGTCCAGTTTCTGTCTACACATCTACTCCGTGAAGAGTTCTTAAACTCACGGGATGCATAGGCATAGTTCACAGGCAGGCTAAGAGAGAAGGAAGCTACAAAGAACTGGTTTGATTTCTGTTGTATTTGCCTTGACAGAGTATTTGTTCAAAGGTGCTGGAGTCCCAGCCTTCGTGCTGGCAGGATCACTCACGCTCACAGCCTGTGGTTTTGCCCTTAGTTCTGAGACTCAAGAAATTTTCAGGAGGAAGATTTAGAAATCTGCTTTGAATTACAGCACAGCCAGGCAACATTTTTCTTAGCCAGTGGGGGTTTTCTCTTTACTATGTTTTGGAACACATTGGAAGAGCAGGACATTGGAACGTTGGAAGGGCAGGAGGTCTCTCAAGTTCCCATCTCCAAGTTTAATAACTTGAATATATTCTGGTTAAGTCACTTTCAAAAACTTGTATCCATTTTGATTGTTATTTTTATTTCTGTAAAGCCATTTTCCAAATTTTAAACTCCTCATAATGGCATGATCCTCAGAACAACGAATTTGAACTTTGTTACTGTCAGTGAGCCTTCATCATCTCCAGGTTCCAACATCCCTAAATGGGAACCGCAGATTGATTAAAAAGTGTTTTCCATGGAACACAGAGAGCTTGGGAAAGCTACTGTGACCTCTTCCTTCAGTGACTGTAGAATATGTTTTCTCAGGAGTTCTAGGCCTTTTGTAAAATGGATGGAAATGTTAAAAAAATGAATGAATGAATGTAGGAAACCACAAATCATGTAGAAGTGGTCAGTGACATGAAAGAGGCCAGGGATCCAATGAAAAATGCATGTGACACAGATCCCACACCATCTAGTTCGAGGGCCTGAATGTCAGCTCCATGACAGCAGAGCCCTCTTCTTTTTTACCGCTGTGTCTCCAAAACCTAAAACAGTGCCTCAAAAGAGTTGGGACTCAATCAACTAAAAAGCAAAATGGAAATGTTACTGTTACTTGACATTTTGGAGGGAAATGTTAAGGAACAAACAAAACATCCACCCTAGCTCACAAAATGCTAATTTCCCATATATCCAGAAGGCTCAGGATAGGTCTTTAACAAAAATCAGAACTTTAAAAATTGCTTTTAAAAACTGTAAGAGGAAGCTCTGAGAACAGAAAGCAACAATTTATGTCTCTAGCACTTTGCCTACTCTAGGTTTTAGAGTCACTAGTTTATATCCAGTCCATACTACCCCTCACTGAGAAAGACCCCTTGACTATTACATCACAGACTCCTCCAATCAGAAGAGTTACAAGACCCCAGAACAAATTAACCAGGGCATTTGAAATCTGCTCTTGACAATCTCTAGGAAAACTCATTCTGGGAGATGCTGAATTCCAACTTCTTTGCAATTCTGTTTTCACTGTTCACTTTATAACAAAACCAACCAAGGTGACTTCACTCCTCCAAAAGGGAAAGGATACAGTTAAAATCCTTTGCAATTGGGGTGTGTATTATTCTTAAGACTTGGACTTTGACAATGTTCAAATCAAGGAAATCTGAAAGCATATTATCTCTCCACTGGATTCCATATGTCAAATACACATTCTCCATACAGCTACGAAGATATTCTGCCATAGTATGCTCAAAATCTAGCACTGTTTTCATTGTCCTAGAAAACCAGGAGCTATTTTCCCTCGAGTGACAATGACTTTGGGACACGGGGAGAGCTGGTTATGACCTGCAAGTCAAACACACAGAAAGTTCCATTTCCACCCTTCCCCATCCCAGCTCTGACGTTTCCCAGGAAGTCCTCTGACTAGTCCAACTGACAACAGCTTCAGACTTTCGTATAGAAAGTTTATCACTGTTGCAATTAGATTTTATCACCCCATTGTTCCTTCCTGTGTAAAATAAAGCATGGGGCCATGCAGAGACAAACGGTACCAGATAGGCCATCAAACCCTACACTTATCAACTCCAAGAAATAAAGATTGGCTGGTATTTCATCAGTCTAACCTCACGAATCCAACCAGAGGCTCTATCTCTGGATTTTTTCACATTGCTTTTTATTGCTGAATTGGGCAGTTTTTTTCCCCATTGTTTAAGTATTTATATATTTTTTAAAGATTTGATGAAATTTCTTTCTTTTAAGGCTGATTTGTATTTTATCCTCTGAATCTAAGATACCTTGCTTTTGAACTTGCTCCTTTTTAAGGGATAAAAAAGGAAAAATAACATTTGAGTATTTACTTTTTCCAGGCATTTTATAAATATTATCATATTTATACATTTAAGAAGTCTACATGAATGTTGTCTTAACTCTAAAAACAAAAGAAAACAAACAAAAAAAGAAGTCTACATGATGGATATTATTATCTCTATCATATGAATGAAGAGAATGAAAGTAATAGAAGTTAAATAACTTGCTCAAAATATTACACAACAAATGGTGATACAGGGATAGGAATAGAGATCTATCTGACACCAAAGCCAGTGGTCTTTCCATTCCACCACTGCTTCAGCACAGATCTGGTTATGTGGGGAGTCAAGAAAATGTAACAAGCCTGCAAAGTGATCCATGTACTAATATCATCATTAAAAAGGATTACATATAGTGTTTATAACAGGAATAATCAGGATCCTTCCTTATTTTTTCACCAAATGTACACAAATATAACTGTCTCAATGCCTTAAGGATTAAATGAGAGTCTTTTTAAATTAAACTATCTATGTGACTAGATTATGTAGAAAATAAATACTGCTGTATAAATCCGTTGGAATTGGGGTCAAATGACCAGAGTAAAGACCTAGCTTCTCCATTTAGTATCTGTATGAATTAGGAGTTACTTATCATTAAGAGTTTTATTATTTGTGAAATGTGTGTGGCAGAGAAAGGTAGAGCTCTCCAGATACACTTCCCAACCTCCCTGTAGTTAAGTTGAGACCATGTGACTAATTCAAGGCCAATGAAACATGAGAACATATGACTTGGGTCACTCTAGATCAAGACAGGTATAAGCCAGTGTACTGCCTCCATCTCATTCTTTCTCAGCTGAAGCAACCTTGGAGGCCATATATTCTAGACATCCAATTTGGTGTAGCTGCAAGATTGAGAGGGGTGGCCCAGTTGCCATCAGACTTTTCCTGAGTGAGAAGAAACCTTTGTGGGGTTAAATCACCGGGGTTCCAGGGTTTACCTGCTATGGCAACTAAAATTAATTATCCCCAGCAAGCACATGGAGACAACAACTTCTGCCATGCCACACTAGACTATTATGATACTCAAATAAAAATATTGAGATAAATATTTATTAGCCCTATTCTTACATAGATGTAAGGCTTATTGTTATTATTCATATGTTTAAGGAAATCTGATTTTATTCTTCAAGGTTTTTGTAAGGTCATGATTATATAAAACATTTTGTAGTTTTAACAATTATTTGTAAAAGAAAGAACGCTTCTGATCTGCTTAAAAGTGGTTTCAAGTTAAATGAATATTTTGTGTACACTATTCTCTTGTTCAACAATCTTCCACAGATAGATTAGCTTTATAGTATTTAACTCAATTCAATTAAATTGAGTTAAATACTAGCTTTAACTCAAATTAATTGAATAAAAAAATACCCAACTACTCTTTTCTTAATTAATGAGGCTTCATTGGAGTTTACTTCCTAGGAAATTTCACTGTTTCCTGATCACATAGAGAGCAGAAGAGAGAACAGCTGGCATGGACGTTGACTTTCATGAAACTAACACTACAGGGCAAATGATCCCCATCCACATTAACATGGTAGCCTGGCTGGCTTTCAACCCCACTAACTACTGGTATCATTTGAACAAAGCCAACTCATTCACTAGGTACCAGAAAAACAAGCAACCTAGGCAAGGCAAATGAACCTTGTCATGGCCCCTTTCTCTTCATCCATAGATGCCTAAAAACTTGAATTCAGAATCAAGAGTGGAAACCAAAGAGCAAAGCATGACAATGACCTAAATTCACACACACAAAAACGATGCTAGTTAGAGCTATAAAATAAGCTGGTCTGGAATGTGTGTGTGTGTGTGTGTGTGTGTGTGTGTGTGTGTAGAGAGACAGAAAAGACAAAAACAAAGAGAGTGAAGATAAAATGCACAAAAATATGTATCAATAGAGTCTATCAATGGATGAATGGGTAAAGAAAATGTGGAATATAATGCAAAGAAATATTATTCAGCCATACGAAAGAAGGAAATCCTGCCATTTGTGACAACGTGAATGGACCTTGAGAGTACTATGCTAAGTGAAATAAGTCAGACAGAGAAAGAAAAATACTGTATGATCTCATTTATATGTGGAATCTGAAAAAAAAAAAAACCTGAACTCATACATACAGAGAACAGATTGTTGCCAGAAGTGGGTGTGTGGAGGTGGTGGGCGGAGAAGCACGTGAAATGGGTGAAGGTGGTAAAAGGTACAATCTTCCAGTTATAAAACAATAAGTCCTGGGTTTGTAAAAGAAGGAGTGTATCAAATAAAATATTCTCTTAAAGCCTCCCTCATTTCATTCTGAAGAGGCAAGAGGATTCCAGTCTTCGGTAATGGACCCACTTATTGGACATGAAATTTGCCTCTTTCCCATATTTCAGTTTTCAGTTCATATAAATGGGCAAGTGAGAGAGGGAACACACTTATGAGACTATGATGTTATTAACACATACACACCATACACACACCACACACATATACACACATATACACATAACCAGAACACAAACTATATCTTTGTTTTCAATGATTAAGCTGTAATATTATCAAGTGCCATGTTATGTCACAATGAAAAACAGCAGAACTTTCAAGAACTTAGGAGAAAAGGCAGTGGGGATGGAGGAGAGCAAGAGTAATGACAGGAGGAGAAGGGAAAGAAGGGAGGGGAGGGAGGGGAGGGGGCCCACACGGAGCACAGGCTCGACTTCTGCCAGAGGGTCAGTGGGAAGGTAGAAGGTAAGAGGTTATCTGGGAAACCATGCTTTCTCTCAAGAAGAATATATGAATTGGGAATGAAAACATTCTCTGCTTCCTGGCATATTTTACAATTAAGAAAGCCTTTTGTAAGTCTGCCAGCAATCTAGTTGAAGAAGGTCCAAAGCATCAAGTTTCTGTTTGGGTTTTTTTCCTGAACTATTGTGTGCACATAATTTTTTTCTTTTAGAAAAACAAGGCAAACCACTAAAATTAAAAGGATTTTTTTAATGCTGGCAGAAGAAACATCTTACTGTCACAATAAAGAAAACTGTTGAGAAATGCTTTACAAAGTGAGAGCTAAGGCAGTTAAAAATTGATTTTCAAAGTGGTTTGGTTTTGCTCTAAATCACAAGCAGGCCCTCACATCCCCACCCCTTCCTGCTTTCAAATGTTCAGGTCTGGCCCGAGAAGCTGTCCCATGGGGTCATGCTCACAGAGAGGGGTACAGAGGTTAAAAGGTCTGGTTCTCCAGGCGACTGATCAGCAGCCAGGAGAGAAGAAAGGACCAGCCAGGAGATCCTCATTCAGGCAGTGCCAATAAGGGCTTATGTCTGAATCGATAACCTTTGCCGCTGGCCCAGCGCTGATCACTCACGACCACAAACAGCTAGCGGCACCCCCGAGCAGCTACTAAATTATACCTCTGGACAAGTTGTAACAGTAAATTCAGACATGGGAAAAGATACAGCAGCTTAACCTGGATTTTAAAAATCACTGCCGTCTTAGAACTGTGTAAGTGTTCTATTAGCTAACAGAGTGGGAAGCTTCCTTAATGGAGCCCTCATCAGCTACCTAATCCTTGAGGAATCTGTGTAGCTTTTCCTCTTCCTCCCACAGACCCTCATGCTATAGCCAAACCTTGAATCTGAAAGGGAGACCATAATCAGTGCTCTGAGACCTTCTCCTTATTAGTAGGCCTGATTTATTGGTATGCACAAAACCACTAATGCTGGCCTCCTGCTCCAGTCCTGTCCTGCCCTCTGTACTGCCAAGTCTACATGGTGGAGAGTGACATGTGATACCACTGACTGTCTGGTCTCTAACCATCTGCTGTCTTATTTCAGCCATAAGGCAGTGATGGCAATTAGGTTTCCTCATGTGGGACACTTGTAATCATTTAACTTCTTATGCCTAAAATTCTGTGTCAAGAAGGATTCTGAGGACATATCTGCATTCAGGGAAAAGCATGAAAAATAGAGGAAAAGCTATCACTTCATTGGAAAACCTGAGTTTGCAATTTTGTGACGACGCATCAAGTCAAAATGGAGAAGCAGTAAAACAGTCAGAGGTAACATAAAGGAAAGGCCAGGAGCGTGTGACTGGTGGAATGTAACTGGGTACAGTTTTTTCAGGAAGATAATTTGACAATACTTATGAAAAGCCTTAGTCCTGTTCATGTTCTCTTGTTCAATATTTTTACTTCTAGGAACTTATTCTAAAATCAGTATGGATGCACTCAAAGATTTCTCTACAGATGTGTTCATAGGAGCACTGTTTATGACAGCTGAAAATTAGAATTTACACAAATGTTCTAAAAGTAAGTATTCTTTAAATTATGTAAATTACAGACAATAAAATACTCTGCAGTCTTTAAAAATCATTTTGTAGAGGACTATTTAAAGATGGTGGGAAAATGTTCACATTTTTCACAGTCCTATGGAAAAGTGTTCAAAATAGTATACACAGTATGATACAAATTTCTTTGAAAATATAGAATATAAAGAGATATATGTATATATGTTCTAAATGTTAACTCTGAATATCCTAAATCCTCTACAATAATTAAGTGCCACTTTTGTGATAATAATAAAATCTTATTTGTTTTGAAAGGCAATAATATACAGCCTGAAGAACTATGACTGTGACTATCCAACTTCACTGCCCCCAAAAATGTAACTTGGGTAAAAATGTAACTTAGTTCAGAAAGTGAAAAACGTTATGCACAATAAATGGGAAAAGAGGTGCATGATTTAACATACAAGGAGAAAAGCACTGACATCTCCCAGAGGTGTATCTGGGTTCAGCAGGCTGCATCAGCACATACGGAGCAGTTAAGTGGACCACAACCAGTTTCATCCTGCAGCAGCAGCATTAGTCTTTCTTCCTGGTGCTTAACTGTCTGAAATAACCACCATAACACACTCAGAATTATGTTTTTTCCAAGACCGCCACTAAGGGGCTTAATAAAAATAAATTGGCCACCACGCCAAGGGACTCTGAGCCCACATTGCTCAGAAGTGGTCATGCAATCATCCAAATGTAGAAGATTGTGCTCTGCTTTTTTTTTTTTTTTTTTTTGTCAAGTAAAAGGACATCTTACAGTGTAACAGATGTGTGGCATCTCACTGTATGAGCCTATTACCAATCCAAACTTGGGTCCACTCCCCATGTGCAGTAAAGCCAATTTACTGACACCAGGTTGTGGTGAAGGAAAGTACAGCATTTATTGCAGGGCACCAAAGAAGGAGAACGGGCAGCTCATGATCAAAAGACCCAAACTCCCCGATGACTTTCAGGGAAGGGGTTTTAAAGTCAGTGTGAGGGACGGGGCCGCAGTGTGCATGATCAGCTCATGCACAATTCTCGGATTGGTTGACATCAAGGTGAATTTTCAAGCATCATCAGCTTTCTGGTTTCAACCAGTCTAGGTTCTATGTGTTTGCAGTCAGCAGTTTTCATCTGGTGGGAGTCTGCTTCCTATAAAGACAACTTAGGAATGTGTGTTAGGCCTTTATCTATATCTTTCAGGGAACTATGAATTCATTGATTCTGCTATGTGGCAGATTTATAGTCTAAATTATTACCAGTTCCCCAGCCCAACAGCTATTCTTTGTTTCTATCTCTTCACATTTCCTAATCATTAACTCTTGAGTCAGCCTTTTACTTCAAAAGACAAGGACACATAGGCTTGTGTATGGTTTCAAGCCCAGGATGGGAATGCAGTGTCCCATTTTGAGCACTGCTGAGCACTTCTGCTGTCTCTACTTTAGCCCTAGCTTTCCATCCCAGAAGCAGGATGAGTAATCCTCAGTATTCAACTTATTTTGCCCCCAAAGAATGAATATTGTTGAGATCATGTCTGGAAAAATGCTATTTGTAAGTCTATAAAGAGTGGGCAGCTTTCTGTGAATCAGAAAATTCTCTTTTCCTCCTGTTGTCCTTTGTACTATAAACCCAATAAAGGAAACTCTTGCTCTAGTTTACTATTATCTCATTTTCCAGCAAAATCAAACCCTTAACTGATTGAGGTGAGGATATTTGTATACCCTGATTCAAAGTTGTATGGAGTCTTTTTAGGAAGGAAGCATGAGCTAGTTTAATCTCCATTTTCCCATATGGGAGAAAAAAGCAGCCCCTTTGATGATTTGTGTTCATATTCTCAATAGACTGTCTCCAAATGAATGACTAATACAAGCATTTGACCCTGTGGTTAAAGAAAGCAATCATTAAAAAATTAAATAAAGTATCCAGATATTCAAAAGGAATAAAGGTAAATTAAAGAAGAAGGAGGCTCCCGTTTCTCACAATTCCAATTAGTAGGAGAAAACTGGAATTTCTAGACTTGAGGAAATACAAGGACCTTAAATATCTGGAATTCAGAACTTGAAGATCAAATGAATGAAGTTAGCTTTGCTAGCCAGCAATTTATTCTCTGTAAAATAAAATGTCATGAGAGACCAGTCCATAATAGACTTTTAAAACTGACATTTCATCTTAAAAGAATTTTCTAGAGAAGAGGAGAGAATTGTAGACCTGGGACTTGATATCACATATCTTCTCAGGGGAGAACCTTCAACAACCTTTCTGTGACCCTGAACACACTGCTAAGTGTCTCTAGGATGAGGCGCCCTGCCTGTATACTCACTTCCAAGGTCTTTATTGCAAGGAGGTTCTTCTGGCCACAAGTTTGTTGGATACATTGAATGATGTTGTTTATGCTTGAAATCAGACTCCTTGGAATCAACAAGTTAAATGTTGCAGTAGAGAACAGTCCAGAGTATTTGGGAACAGAGGAGCTACTTAGAATCTAAGCTAAACATAAACCCTTTATTTTACTTCTGTGTCTGGTACCAATGTGTAATATTCAGACATTTAAAAGCTTCTTTTCCCTAATACTACATACATCATCATGCTTGTGCCTACTGCACATTTATTGTCACTTTATGCTTTAGCCACATTGGTCACCTTGGAATCATGCTTTTGCTTTGCTTTGTAAAACAGCACTGATCATTTAAAAATACCTGAAATTTGCTTTTTCCAAAACTATTTCCCCTAACCTAAAAGTATGAAATTCAAGTGTAATAGACAAAAATAATAGACCGTATGTGCACCATACAAAAAGCCAGGTTTGTGTGTTTTTGTGTAAGTGGTGGGTGGATGTGGAAGGGAAACAGTATAGGGAAACACACTTCAGACAGGTTGTCTAAGCAGAGTGCTTGTGCTGAGGGAGCCCCACTGGAAAGCCTAGACAATAGTCTATGATATTGTTCTGCATGTTTGAGTGGAATTCTATTCCTGTCATGGAGACAAAGCTAAGTCCATGGTGCTTGGTCTTCATGCAAAATAAGGGACATTTCATTCTCCTTTTGAGAGACAAATCTTATGAAAGCAATATTTTAGCTTGCCAACGCTGCTGCTTGCTCTGATTAAGAAACCACCATCCCCTCAGAAAAGATCCAGCCCTCTCTAAATGTGAATACATCAGAAGGCTGAGGTCTTTTCTCTTTTGGCAGCCTGACCCTTCACCCCCTTTCCTTCTCCCAGGCAGAGGCCTTTTAAAATTTCTTTTCACTTTTGTTCTGGATCAATGCTTCCATTTCTTCTGACTCTGGAGTGGCTGAGCTTGTCACCAAATCCAGTGGCTCCAGGAAAAAGCCTGAAGCTTCTCTAGACTCAGAGAAGCTTCTTTCTGTGACGTAACGTCTCCAAAATCTTTTCTCATAGAAGTATTTGATAGTTTTATTTAGAAACAACACAAAAATCTTCTAAGAATCCCCAAAAACATAGCTCATAGGAGGTGGCAAGTATACAGTCCAGCCATAGAAGAAAACTTAAATTTTGTCTAAATTGGAACAAATCGCCCACACCCACACACACACACACCCCACGCACATCATAATAGATTTATGCTTCCATCAAAATGGTACCAAAAGCTTTTTAATCTGATAGAATTTGGGAGACCTATGAATTTGAATGGGGAAAAATTAATCTTTATTTTCACTAATTCCTAACAAAAATTCAGTATTTCCTTTCATTAGTAGAGTTCCATTGCCTTGGTCATCTAAAAAAAAAAAAAAAAAAGCACAGATATTTTCATATCTCTCAAAATTTACTTTTTGCTTATCACTACTTCAAAATTATGGTGATTGCTAGAACCATTACTGCATATTAATATCTGATGTCTTAAGAAGTAAAAATGTAAACATAACCCAATATTGTTTTTCTTAACACTTTGATAATTCTGTTTCAATACAATTTATTCCTTTTTGAATTTATGTATTTTAAAACGTCATTCTGAGAAAGAATCCACAGGCTTCACCAGACCGCCAAAAGGACCCATGATCTTTTTACAAAAATTGGGGAACCCTGGCAGTAAAGGTTATAGACGAGAGTTTACTTGTGGTTTAAATGGATGCTGATATGGTTGGAGGAGTCCATTACTTTCACTTAATCTCTTTTTCTTTAAGTGGTATTCAGTATTGTCCAATGAATGTTGCATTTTCTACTTAAGTTCCACCTTTTTCTGGTGAACTACAGAGACAAAAGTAGGATGGTGTTTCTTGAGTTTGGAGTGAGAAATAGTTTTCTTAAAGCAAGCACTTCAAGATTCACCTGAGGAACACTGTCCTAGCCCTCGTGGTCACTTTAAACAATGACTCTTTCTCCATGCACCTTCCAGTTTGTTAGCAGAGAGAACTCATGACCGGTATGAGCTCACCTGGTCTGAGGTCACGTAAGAGACTTTCTTCTGCACAGTGTCACACAAAGATGGCTAGATCCACCCTCTCTAAGGGCACCAGACTTGCTCTCTATGTACCAGGACAGGCTCCACGATAAGCACCTCTCCTGACCCACACCACAACGCGTCATGGGACCTGCTGGGTCACAATCACCGTTCCACCTTCCTTTTATAGGCTTATAAATTCGGGAGGTGTGGATTTTCTTTCACAACACTTGGATACAGTAAATCTCAGATTCATTTATTTCTCTAAATCATTAAATCTGCTGTGGCTCACACTCAATGAAATCAGTGGCAAACTCTGGTCAGTATTGAGAACCCCTCCGCACCCTCAAAGAGGTCCTGCTCCAATCTGGGGCTCTCCCATTCCCAGAAAAAAAGTGAGGTGTCAGTTTTGGCACTGTCTTCATTCCTGTTGTCCTTTCTCCTAGTCAATGCCTCTTGGCTCCCAGGAAAGGCAGAGACTCCCTCTAAGGGACACTGGTCCTCAGACAGCTTCACTGTTGTTTTCAAGGCTGAAGGGCACACAGTGGACTCTTTACTGACCTCCCAATCACCCATGGAGGGGTCGCTGTACAGTACCAAACACAAACCCCTCAGCTCAACTATCGCCTCTCATCTCAGGTACTCTAACTTCCTTCTGGTTTCCCTGTGATGGCTTCCACATCTCCAAATACTCTCCTTCATCCTCTCCCTCAGTGAGGACCAACATCATTCCTCTCAATGAACTCAGGCTTTCAGAAGCCAAAGATAGGACAGGCAATTGCCTTGTGGATGTCTGGTGATTGCTCCTTTTTATCTGTAACCCCAAAGCCCCCTGAGCCAAGGGAACATAAATGCCTGGCTACATTATGGGGGCAAAAGCAAAACCCTAGAGTAACAGAAATAAAACACAAATTAATATTTCAATCAAATATCCTGCATATAAAAGTAAGCACATCTGTTAGAGATGCATCTCTAAGGAAAACAGATCAGTTTAGGTATTATTTTACGGTTCTGGAAACAAAGTTGTTTTGTGTGGCAACTGTAAGTGACATTTTTGTAGTGAGTGAGTTTGTCCTCAGTTAAACACACACACACACACGTACATGCACATGTACACGCGCACACACTACATTTTAGCCTTTAGCCAATCTCAGAGTAAAGACCAAATAAGACACAGTTAGCAGGCAAAGGTTATTATCAGTTTCAGTGAAGCATCTGGATATTCTATGTAACCAGTGATACATCAGGATGTCACATCAAGTAACACAATGATTGCATTAAAGATAACAGCGGCGACAGCCTTCATCATGCCCTGTGAGCAGTTCCACAGCTCTCTGCTATTCTGGTCAGGCCATGTTGAATTTCTGAACTGCATCCCCCACTCAGAGAAGAAAAATATTCCAACTCTTATGGTCATTACTACTCTTAAAAGATTAATTTAACAAAAATGAGTACCCACCACAGTAATGAATGTAATTCAATGGGAGAGTGCCTTGAGAAAGATAGCCACACTGGAAAGCATTACTTCTTAAATTAATGACAGATCTGAAGATTATTTTCAGATTTTGCCAGCATTTTTGAAAAGTAATGAATAGGCAAGGTGGGAAAAATCCAGATTAGTATTAAGTGTTTGCATGTTATAAGGCAGGATAAGCTAAATCCAAGGATGGGACTTATTATTCAGCCTCTCACCATCAGGTTTACTAGCCAAAATGGACACACAATGTCAGATTTTGCTGTAAAACTTGGAGAATTAATAGTGTTGGTACGTTAAAGTCTCAGTGATGTTGGATCCATCACACATAAGAGCTAATAATAATAGCTAACATTCATTAAGTGCTCACTATGCCAAGTCAATGGAAAAGCACTTTGTGTGTAGTATTGCATTTATGCCACAAAACTATACAATAAAGGATGTATTATTACTATCATTATTATTCTTCTCACTTTTAAGATGAATGAGGATATTTAGGAAAAGAGAGGTTGAGTAATATGCCAATAAACACAGCTGGTACTGGTACGTGTGGATCCAGAATTTGATTCTGAACAACATAGTTACAGAGCCCACACCTTTATCCACTATTCAATGCTGTGGCAAGGACTGAAAATGCACACACCTACACATACACACGTGAAGCTCCTCCTACACTTACACAATGTGACAAATCATTTTCACAGGGTTATCATAGCTAATCCTCACCTAATAATAATAATGATAGCATTTACAGAGCCTGATTTTGTTTCAGCCTCTGCTCTAGCACTTCACATTTATTCATTCACTGAATTCTTAAAACAACTCTATGAGATACCTATTATTATTAGCCCCATGTCACACATGAGGAAACTGAGGCACAGAGACACTAAGTTTCTTGTTCAAGGTCACATAGCTAAAAGTAGCAGAGCCAGAATTTGAACCCATGAAGTTATACTAACCTGATGAAGCAGGTATTATTATACTTATTTTACAGCTGAGGAAACAAATTCAATAAGACTGGATGTGATTTGTTTCAAAAAGGTGGTGTTAACCTATTGTTAGTTTTTAAAAGTTACAAAACATTGAATAAACTAGTATGTTATTTTGTAAATATGTATATGTGTGTATTATTTATCTTTGGGTTAGGACCAAATAGCTGTTAAATGTATATGTGACTACACCCAAAGATTTAATAGGTATCATCTTGAAACTTTTGCCTTTTTCCCACGTCTATGTCACTGTTCACATTGAGATTCTACCAAATCCTTCAAGACCAGGATCAAAATGCTATTTCTTGCAAAAGCTGAGCCTGACTGTGTGAGGTCTCTAGGATCCATCCTTAACCCCACCCAGTAAAAGTATTGTGTTGTGTCATGTGTATTAGAACACTTCTAGCAGCCTAACAAAAAAATTCTTTTTGAGAAGGGTGACAAATATTTTTCAGAACCCCCTCCCAGCCCTTCCTTATACCCACAGGACCTGGAAGGCACATGCAAAATTTGGGCCACAAAAGAGACCCAGGAGACCTTGTTAATGGGTTATAGATTGCAGGTTGATTTGTAGGCAGCATCAAGCATAAAATTCAGTTAGTCAATCAGTCAGTGATTCAACAAGCAGTAAACTAATAAAGTTCATGGCCTCATAAAGTTTATAGGTATTGCAATGAAGAAAAACATATAAGAAAACAAACAAGTAAATATACCTCATGACTGATAATGATAAGAGCTATGGGTGGAAATACAGTAAAGAGAATAGGGAGATGCAGGAGGCAAATGAGGAGGGGTTGCTTTTTTATAAGGAGTCAGAGAGGACCTTTCTGGCAAGGAGAAGATTGATCAGATATCTGAAAGAAGGACATGTGGATGAAATGTGTTCCTATCTGCAAAGCATTTTCATATCTGCAAGTCTACTGGAATAGACTTGGACCACTGTGAGTGCAATATAAGGGCTATCTCTCATGGGAAGAGCATTCCAAACAGAGGGGTTAGCAGGTGTAAAGACCTCAAGGTAGGAGAGTTCCTAGCATCTTTAAGAAGTTGTAAGGGAAACAGCATGGCTGGAGCTGAGTGAGGGAGGATGAAGTAAGGAAAGTGATGAGCTCAGGGAGGTAATGGATTCGGGGAGTGAGGGAGCAGATTCTAGAGCCTAAAAGGCTGATTTTTATTCTGAGTAATACAGGAAGTCATTGGAGAGATCTAAGACAAACAGTCATATGATTTAACATATTTTTAAGGAATCAACCTTTTTGCTATATTGAGGTTGAAATGAGGGGGTAGGCCATGGCAAAGACAAGGGCAGAAGCAGGAAAGTTAGGCAGCAATTACCATAAGTCTGGTGACAGAAGAGGGAAGACTGGACCAGAGCGATGGTAGTCAGTTCTGAATATATTTGGAGAGATGAATTGAGCTGGTGCTAACTTATGGATGGTGTTTAAGAACCATGAGACTATTATTAATTCACATAAGGAATAAGTATGGAGAGAAAATCAAAGAGGTTCAAGGACTAAGCCCTGGGACACTCCAGTGTTTAGAGATCAGAAAATGGGGTAGACATGAAACTGAGAATAGTGGAGAGTCAATACAGAAAGCTCAAAGTTTTTCTGTAAAGGAACTGAGGAAGCAGCTGAAAGCAGATGGGGAATCAAGAAAGGGTTGGGTCATTTAAGGTGAGAGAAATTATAGCATGTTAGTAAGCTTGTATTCTTTTTCTAAGGCTTCCATAACAAAGTACCACAGACTAAGAGGCTTAAACAACAAAAATTTGGGGGCTCCCCTGGTGGCGCAGTGGTTGAGGGTTCGCCTGCCAATGCAGGGGACACGGGTTCGTGCCTCGGTCTGGGAAGATCCCACATGCCACGGAGCGGCTGGGCCCGTGAGCCATGGCCGCTGAGCCTGCGCATCCAGAGCCTGTGCTCCGCAACGGGAGAGGCCACAACAGTGAGAGGCCAGCGTACCGCAAAAAATAGAAAAAAAAATCAGAAAGTTATTTTCTTACAGTCCTAGAGGCTAGGTTTCTAAGGGGTCAGTAGGGTTTGTTTACTCTGAGGCCTTTTTACTTGGTTTGAAGATGGCCATTTTCTCCTGTGTCTTCACATTGTCTTTCCTCTGTGCATGTCTGTGTCTTGATCTCCTCTTCTTAAAAGGACACAAATCACACTGGATTAGGGTACACAATAATGACCTCATTTTAACTTAATTACGTGTTTAGTGACCTTATCTCCAGTCACACTCTGAGATACTGGGGGTTCACATATGTATTTGGGGAGTACACAACTCGGCCCATAACCAGACTGATGAGAAAGATGCCAGGAATAATCACTGAAACAATGTTCTTAAATAGGCAAGGAGGGACAGAATATAGTGCACAAAGGGAGGAGCAGACTGAAGACAGAACAAGGATGATTCATCCGTAATAACAAGAGAGAAAGCAGAGTATCTTGATACAGATATAGGTGGGTGGGTACAGGTGGTGGGGAGCATACAGAAATTCTCTTCTAATAGTCAGCAAGATCATCATAAAAGCATGTGGTTGAGAAGGAGGTGTTGGAAGACTTAAAAGAGAACAGGTCTGTAGTGGTCATTCTGGATGGTGGTAGAGTGAATGGACACTAGGGAAATGTATTATGGCAGCTGGGCATCACCAAGAGCCCACTTGAGGTTAGCTAACCTGATTGCAAGTGAGACCAGTAGGCATGGATGTATTTGGCTCCCATGGTGTTTTGCTGAATAAGTTCAGGCCCGGAGTATACAAAGAATTAGATTTAACCAGATAAGGAGTGGGGTGAGTTGCTACACAACTATGAGAAATGTAGACTGGGGTAAGGGGTTGTGGGGTAATAATAATGACAGACAATAGCATCTCTGCTGGTAGAAAGGTATATTAGTTTCCTGAGGCTGCCATAACAAAATGCCACAAACTGGGTGGCTTTAACAACAGAAATACCTTGTTTCACAGAGGCCAAAAGTCTGAAATCAAAGTGGCTTTCTCATGGATGTGAGGAAAGGATCTGTTCCAGGCCTTTCCCTTTAGCATGTAGATGGTCATCTTCAGGTTTACATGGCATTCTTCCTGTGGGCATCAGTCCCCAAATTCCCCCTTTTTATTAGGACATCTGTCATACTGAATTAGAACCCACAGTAATGACCTCATTTTAACTTGATTACCTCTGCAATGATCCAGTTAAGGTCACATCCTGAGGTACTGTGGTGTGGACTTCACCATATGAATTTTAGGGAGACACAGTTCAACCCATAACAGAAAGGAAACCAGGACATTAGGTCAGGCATAGCAGAAGAACAACTTAAAAATGGTAGATCATCTACCTTAGGAAAATAGAAAAAGAAGTGTAAATAAACACAAAATAATCAGAAGAAAAGAAATAATAAGAATTATGAAGAAATCAATGAAATTGAAAATGGGAAATCAATAGAGAAAAATTAATAAAACAAATCTAGTTCTAAAATCAGTAAGCCACTAGCCAGACTAATTAAGATTAAAAAAAGAGAAGACACAAATTACTAATATCAGAAATGAAGAAAAAGATATCACTACAGATTCTATGGGTATTAAAAGAACAATAAAGAAATGCTATGAACAACTTTAGGCCCACAAATTTGATAACATAGACAAAATGGACCAATTCCTTGAAAGACACAATTTACCAAAACTCACACAAGAAGAAATAGACACTCTGAATAGGCCTATGTCTGTTAAGAAATTAAATCAGTAATTAATCACATTCCAAAGCAAAAAGCATCAGGTTCAGATGAGTTCACTGGTGAATTCTACCAAACATTTAAGGAAGAAATTATACCAATTCTCTACAATCTCTTTCAGAGTATAGAAGCGAGGGAATACTTCCTGACTTATTCTACAAAGCCAGTATTACCCTTATACTTTTTGGTAAGACAGACAAAGGCATTTCAAGAAAAGAAAACTACAGACCAATATGTCTCATGAACATAGATGTAAAAGTCCTTAACAAAATAGTAGCAAAATAAATCCAACAATGTATTAAAAAGAATTATACACCATGACCAAGTGAGATTTATCCAAGGTATACAAGGCTGGTTCAACATTCAAAAATCAATCAGCATAATCCATTACATCAACAGGTTAAAAAAGAAAAATCACATGATTATATCAATAGATGCATAAAAAGCAGTGGACAAAATTGAGCACCTATTCATGATTAAAAAAACTCTCAATAAACTAGGAATAGAGGGAAACTTCCTCAGCTTGATAAAGATTATCTAAAAAAGGCCTACAGCTAGCATCATACCTAATAGGGAGAAACTTAAAACTTTCCCACCAAAATTAGGTATAAGGCAAGGATGACCCTTCTCACCACTCCTTTTCAACATCATACTGGAAGTTCTAACTAAAGCAATAAGACAAGAAAAAGAAATAACATGTGTACAAATTGGGAAGGAAGACATAAAACTGTCCTTCACAGGTAACATGATTTGTGTAGAACATCTGAAAAAAAGCAACCAAAAAACTCCTGGAACTAGTAAGCAATTATGAAAAGATGCAGGATACAAAGTTAATATGTGAATGTCAATTGCTTTCCTATATATCAGCAATAAACACATGGAATTTAAAATTTAAAACACATTTATATAAGCGCCCAAAAAATGAAATACTTAGGTATAAGTCTAAGAAAATGTGTACACAATCTATATGCAGAAAATTACAAAACTATAATGCACAAAACCAAAGAAGAAATAAATAGAGATAGTCCATGTCTGTAGATAAGAAGACTCAATACTGTCAAGATGTTAATTCTTCCCAATTTAATCTATAGAGACAATGCTATTTCAGTCAAAATTCCAAAAAAATTACTTTGTGAATGTCAACAAACTGATTCTAAAGTTTGTATGGAAGGTCAAAAGATACAGAATAGTGAATGCAATATTCAAGGAGAACAAAGTTGGAGAACTAATATTACCAGACTTCAAGACTTACTATTAAGCTACAGTAATCAAGACAGTATGGTACTGGCAACAGAATAGACAAATAGATCAACGGAAGAGAATAGAGAGCCCAGAAATAGACCCTTATAAATATAGTCAACTGATCTTTGACAAAAGAACAAAGGCAATGCAATGGAGCAAAGATATTATTTTCAACAAATTGTTGAAACATTTGTTGTTTTGCTGGAACAATTGGATGTCAACATAAAAAAAAATAATAATCTAGACATAGACCTTACACCCTTTGCAAAAATTAACTCAAAGTGGACTATAAAACTCCTAGAAGATAACATAGGAGAAAATCTTGATGGGCTTGGTTATGTAGATAACTTTTTAAACAGAATACTAAAGGCACAATTCATGAACAAAAATAATAAGGTGGACTTCATTAAAATTAAAAATTCCTACTCTGCAAAAGACAATGTTAAGAGAATTGAATAGAAGACAAGACACAGACTTGGAGAAAATATTCACAAAAACACATCTGGCAAGGGACTGTTATCCAAAATATACAAAGAACTATTAAAACTCAACAATAAAAAAAGCAAACAGCCCTTCCAGGGATAACCAAGTGATGGAGAGCCTTCTTTGCACATCTAATCCTCATGACAGGTCTATTACAAAGACAAGGAAATTAAAGTCAACTGGTTCTGCCCCTTGCCTGAACTACTCAAAAATTAGAAAGGAGAGGTGTGGTCAATATGGCAGGGTAGGAAAACCCTGAGCTCACCTCCTCCCAAAGGCACACCAGAATTACAACTATCTACAAAGCAAGCATTTTTGAGAACAACATGAAAACTAGCAGAAAAAAGTTTTCAGAACTATAGATATAAAGAAGGAACCACTATGAGTGAAGTAAGAGGGATGGAGACGTATAGTCAAGACACATATCCCTGGGTGGGTGACCCACAAACAGGAGAATAATCACATTTGCAAGGGTTCTCCCACAGTAGCAAGGGGTATGAGCCTCACATTGGGCTCCCCAGTCAGGGGTTCCAGCACTGGGAAAATAAGCCCCCAGAATGTCTGGCTTTGAAGGTCAGAAGTGCTTTGAGTATGGGAGAGCCAGAGGGCTGTAGGAAACAGAGACTCCACTCTTAAAGAGCATGCACAAAACCACACAGGCTCTGAGTCCCAGCACAAAGGTACTCATTTGAAAAGAACCTGGGTCAGACCCCCCTTGTTAATCTTGGAGAATCTCCTGGAGAGGCGAAAAGCAACTGGGATGTCCCCTGGGGACACAGACGCTAAAGACAGCCATTTTTTGGAACTTATTCTACCATAAGGACACTGGTGCTTGCAGGTGTCATTTTGGTGTCCTCTTTCTAGCTTATTAATACCAAGAGCTTACCAGCTCACCAACAGGCTGACACCAGCCCCAGCCCCGCAGCCAGCTACCACAGGACCCACCCCTCCCACCAGCAGGCCAGCACCAGTCCCAGGACTTGGTTCCACCCACCAGTGCCCCCACAGGAATCGGCCCCACAACAACAGAAGAACCCATAGAAATAAACACAAAGAATTAAGCAAAATGAGGAGACAGAGGAATATGTTCCAAAAAAGGAATCAAAACAACACTCTGAAAACAAACTAAATGAAGTGGACATAAGCAATCTACCTAATAAAGAGTTGAAGGTAATGATCATAAAGATGCTTACCAAACTTGGGAGAAAAATGGATAAACATAGTGAGAATTTCAACAAGAGTTAGAAACTGTAAAGAAGGATCAAACAGCACTTGAAGAATACAATAATTTAAATTTTAAAATACACTAGAAGGAATCAACTGTAGATTAGATGATACAGTGTAACAAATCAGCAAAATGGAAGACAGAGTCATGGAAATCACCCAAGCTTAATCAGAAAAACTAAAAAAGAATTTTTAACAGTGAGGATAACTTAAGAGACCTCTGGGACAACACCAAGCATACTAACATTTGCATTACAGTGAATAATAATAGAAGAGAGAGAAAGGGGCAGAGGAATTATTTGAATAAATAATTGCTGATTCTCCCAAACATTTCTAGAGGAGTTAACACCTATACTCTCAAACTATTTCAAAATATTGAACAGGAATGACTATTTCTGAGCTCATTCTACAAAGCCAGCATCACCCTGATACCAAAATCAGACAAAGACACCAAAAAAAAAGAAAGAAAGAAAATTACAGGACAATATTATTAATGAACATAAATTCAAACTCCTCAACAAAATATTAGAAAGCCAAATTCAATGATACATTAAAAGAATCATAAATCATGCAGGATCAAGTAGGATTTATCTTAGGGATGAAAGGATAGTTCAATATCCACAAATCAATCAATGTGATACATTAACAAGTAGAAGAATTTTAAAAAATGAGCCAAAAACTTAACAGACATCTCACCAAAGAAGAAATACAGATGTCAAGCATACGAAAAGGTGCTCCATATCATATGTCATCAGGGAAATGCAAATTAAAACAACAATAAGATACCACTATATACCTATTAGAATGGCCAAAACCTGGAGCAACAACAACACCAAATGCTGGTAAGGACGTGGAGCAACCAGGACTCTCATTCATTGATGGTAGGAATGTAAAATGGTACAACCACTTCAAAACATAGTTTGAAAGTTTCTTATAAAGCTAAACATACTCTTGCCTTACAGATCAGCACTTGTGCTCCTTGTGTATTTACTCAGAGAAGTTGAAAACAAACATGTCTACACAAAAACTTGCCTGTGGATGTTTATAGCACCTTTACTCAAAATTGCCAAAACTTGGAGGCAACCAAGACCTCCTTCAGTACATGAAAGAATTAATAAACTGTGGTACTTCCAGACAGTGGAATATTATTTTACAATTTTTAAAATGTGCTATCAAACCATGAAAAGACATGGAGGAACCTTAAATACATACGACTAAGTGAAAGAGGCCAATCTGAAAAGGCTACGTACTTTATGATTCCAATATATGAAATTGTGGAAAAGACAAAACTAGGGAGACAGTAAAAAGATCAGTGGTTGCCAGAGGTTGGAGGGGAGCAGAGCACAGAGGAACTTTAGGGCAATGAAATGATACTATAATGATGGATGTATATCATTATACATTTATCCAAACCCCTAGAATGTTATAACATTCTGATTATAATGATTGTAATGTGTCAGTGTAGGTTCATCAATTGAAACAAATGTACCACTCTGGTGGAGGATGCTGATAATGGGGGAGGCTATACATGTGTAGGGGAAGGAGAGTATATGGAAAACCTGTGTACCTTCCTCTTAATGTTGCTGTGAACCTAAAACTGCTCTAAAAATAGTCTTTCTTAAAGGGAGATCAATGGATTGTTGGTCTTAGTGAGGTTGGGGGATTTTGGGAGTTAAGGACTAAAAGAAAGTGCCTGAAAAGATATGAAGGGAGGAAGCAGAGTGCAATACTTGTAAAATTTTGCACTATGTTGGGAACATTTGTACACAACTCAGTCAATAACTCACACCAGTGGGTATCTCATCAACACAGAATTTCTAGTTTTCTGTGTTCTGTTTTTCTCAAGTGGACCTCTGCCTTGTCTGCTTCCCAACCAGACTGATTTTTAATAGATGAAGCCTCAGGAAGATTTCAACAGATATCCTTAGAGATTTCCTTCACTTCTCAGCAGAAAAAAGAAGTTGCTGTATGGTGACATGGAAAGGGTGAGATGTCAGATATGGCTAGCTGGCAAATGATACATTGAAAAAGCCTTTCCAGAAGCACCGGGAACTCAGAGACAACTATCCTTTCCATACACACATTTCCTGCTCTCTGTGCCAGACAGCCCACTAGCCTTGCTGTAGTTGGTTCAGCAAATAGTTGCTGAGTTCCTACTGTTTCATGCACTGTCCTAGGTGCTAGAGAGGTGAAGGTACTGAGCTAAGTATGACATGTTCTCTGCCTAAAAGATTCACAAACTAAGAGGAAGCAAGAAGGACCAAGGTAAATTAACAAAAATTATAAAGAACATAGAATAGGAAATTGGCATAACACTAAAACAACATAGCATGAGGATGATGGGAAAACTGTAAGGAATGAAAGTTGTATGAATGGGAATTAAGAAGGTCTTTGTGAATGGGTACTATTTGCAGCAGAACTTGATGAATAGAGAGATTTCATTGGTCTTGTGTGTCTGCACAAGTCAGGACAGACAGACTGAAATCTGTGGGACATGTTTGGAGATCGACAAGCAGTTTAATTTGCTTGGTGTCAGAAGAGCAATGCATATGCACAAAACCCAGGACGAAATTGGGAACATCTGATGGAATTTGAGCAAGCAGATATCATGGTCAGAATGTGATCACATGAAGAATATTCTGATAAAAGCACATAGGATGGACTGGAATAGAGAGCTGAAGGGGCAGGAAGTTGTCCTCAGGATGGAGGCAAGAGTGGTTGAAGGGAATAGATGAGAGAGCACCGACTGCAGAATATTGCAGAATTAGACTTGATCCGATATAAGTTGATCATGCATTGACTGTGGGGGACAATAAATGAGGAGGACCTGTAGAGGACAGCGAGGTTTTGAACCTGAGGACTTGGAGGACATAGGGATATTCACAGATATAGGAACACTATAGGAACACTAAAGGGAGAAGCTGGTTTCAATGGAAAGATGATTCCTCTTTGAACATGCTGAATTAAAGATGCTGGAGGATGTCCAAGTGAAGTCATCTAGCAGTCAGCTGGAACGGTGGGAACAGAGATTAGGACAGTAGATATGGGCAAGGAGGCAGAAATGTGGTTCTCTTTTTCACAGAGGAGTGGTTAATAAGGATACAGTGCAATAGTAGAATTTTGGTTAGAAAAAACTTATGGAGAAAGAGACAGACAAATTGGTGATAATAGAGAGAAGCTATAATGAGGGGAAGCAAGTGAGGGAGGGGTACTCAACAACATTAACAATGACATGCCTGAAGACATAGACATAAATAAGAAAGCAGAACAAAGTGTTGGATTTGCCAGGTAGTGGGATGGACAATGAGGAAACCTGGAGACTTCAAGAAAATAGACCATCATGAACCATCAACTGTTGTCTGTCTTGCTGTTTCAAGAAGAGGCTATCAGCCTCTGATTAAGAGGCTTGAATTTGTTTTCAAGTTGCATGAGTTCAAATCCCTGCTATTTTAAAGAGTTAAAAGCTCCTGGCCAAGCAAGTCAAGCTTCTTTCCTCATATAAGGAGGCCTTATATAAGGTAAGCTTTATCTTCCTCAACTGTAAAAATACAGGGTTTGTCCAGTGATCTTAGGTGGAATAACATTGAACATGATAATGTTCATTGTACTGAATGGGCTGGACACCTGGATGTTCTACTTAGTTCATTACATGGCATAGATTCAAAAATAAACTTAGGAAAGAACTATATAACACAAAGGGAACCCATACGTATTTCTCATAGGTTAAGCACATTTGATGTGTGCCGTCCTCTCATCTCTCTACTTGCTTTTATTCCCAAACCAAAGATTTTTTTAAAAAAGAAAAGAAAAAAAGCAGAGTACAGAGTACAAAGGCAAGAAATTCTAATTCACTGAAAAAAAATAGATCACCTTTTAAAGAAGCTATAGGACTGCATGTGTACTATGGAAACAAGCATAGACTTATGAAGATGGTACTAACATAACAACTACAAACAAACATTTCAGAATACAACAAGGAGGTAAATGCATATGTTCCTTCTCTATTCAAATATGTGGGAAAGGGCAAATATGCTCCAATCATCAGACAAACCTGGAGAATGTATACCTTAATAAATTAGATAAAGATGTTTGATGTTTCTCTTCTATAGTAAACTAAAGTGGTCATAAAATGCAAAATACTTTATCCAAAATGGACTACAGTTCTACAGGCTTATGCCAAGGAGGAGAATGGAGTCTGTTTCCTTCTCGGTCTTATTTAATTGTTTTTAATGACTAAAAGGCTAGTGATAGTGCAGGCTGACTCTGGTATATTTATGGGAGGTGAGAGAAGGGATAAGAGTTTAGCCATTTGATTTTGTTTCTTAAGCAATTTTTATGTCATGTTTTTGTTGTTGCACACTGTGCACAATATCAATGTTTGTAAAATGCTGGTAGAGAACTGATCTCACAGCGAGATATTCTGAAGATAGGTGGGACAGAGGGCTGGCCTCTCACTACCCTCTCTGATCTGTACAACATTAGAAACATGGGCTTAGCAGGTGCTGGGCTTTAGCCATGTTGGGGGGTATAAATTAGGGTTAGTAGGCCATCACAAATCATGCAGACAGTTGCATTTTTAAGAAAGAAGAAAGCATTATAACAAGTTTCTCAAACTCAGAAATATTGACATTTAAGCCAGAGAAATGTTATCCTATGGAAAGGGGAAAGAGGTTATCCTGTGTATAGTAAGATGTTTAACATCATCCTTGGCTTCTATACACTACTGTTTTCTAACAAAAGTTCTACTATAACACCGTATCCATGTTAATCACTCCTCTGTGAAAAAGACAACCACATTTCTGCCTTCTTGCCCCTATCTACTGTCCTAATCTTTAATCCCACCATTCCAACTGACTGCTAGATGACTTCACTTGGACATCCTCCAGCATCTTTAATTCAGCATGTTCAAAGAGGAATCATCTTTTCATTAAAACCAGCTTCTCCCTTTAGTGTTCCTATATCTGTGAATATCCCTATGTCCTCCAAGTCCTCAGGTTCAAACCCTCGGTATCTTCTCCAGTTTCTCCTCATTTATTGTCCCCCACAGTTAATGCATGATCAACTCATATCAGATCAAGTCTAATTCTGCAATATTCTGCAGTCGATGCTCTCTCATCCATTCCCTTCAACCACTCTTGCCTCCATCCTGAGGACAACTTTCTGCCCCTTCATCTCTCTATTCCAGTCCATCTTAGGTGCTTTTATCAGAATATTCTTCATGTGATCACAGTCTGACCATGCTACCTGCTTGTTCAAAATCCATCAGATGTTCCTAATTTCGTCCTGGGTTTTGTGCATATGCATTGCTCTTCTGACACCAAGCAAATTAAACTGCTTGTCAATCTCCAAACATGTCCCACAGATTTCAGCCTCTCTACCCTGACTTGTGCAGACACACAGACCATTGAAATTTCCCTATTCATCAACCTCTACTGCAAATAGTACCTCATTCACAAACCCCTTCTTAATTTCCCCCAATCATGACAACCAAAATGCTTCAGACATCTAAACATGCTCCTGGCTAAGAATCACTGAAATATACAAATAAACACACAGATGATCACTTGAAATTTTCCTTTTATCAAATCATTTTGCAAAAAAAGTATTAATCACTTTTTCTTACAAAGAAAGGTTTTCGTAAACTGTGGAAATCCAAATTTCTCAATATTCCCCATACTGGAGAAAGGCTTTCTGTGTTTAGTCACTAAGTGGAAGCAATAATGCTGACAGATTTCCCTTTCCCAATATCATCAAGAGATTCATGCAGATTGTTCCATAACAAAACCCAGACATTTTGTTAAGTTTCAAAATACGCTCCCTTAACATTGGATATCTGTTATCAAAAGAACCCAAATTCTACATATGATTTGAACTGTGGGACAAGAGTTATGAGAGAAGGGTTGTAAAGATAAATCTTATTAATTTTACTTAAGTCTACAGAGTGGTTGCTGAAGAAATAAACTTGCACAATTCTTTCCAAAGAACAGGACAAAGTCATTAAGTAGCTAATCATTTTATATTTTTAGTTCTTCAGATGACAGCCTTACATCTCTGCATGGGATTGGGATTCACAGAAATTATGGATGACTGACACTTATTCCTTTTCTGTCTTATAATAATCATTCTTTGGATTCATTCTCAAAACAAACAAAAAACAAAAAAAACTAATCAAAAATAGAAACTAGGAGAATTTGAGGGGATTGGTTCAAGATGGCGGAGTAGAAGGAAGTGTGCTCACTCCCACTTCTGAGAGAAACGGAATCACAACTAACTGCTGAACAATCATCGACAGGAAGACACTGGAACTCACCAGTAAAGATATCCCACATCCAAAGACAAAGAAGAAGCCGCAATGAGATGGTAGGAGGGGCGCAATCACAATAAAATCAAATCCCGTAACTGTTGACTGGGTGACTCACAAACTGGGGAACACTTATACCACAGAAGTCCACCCACTGGAGTGAAGGTTCTGAGCCCCACGTCAGGCCTCCCAAGCTGGGGGTCCCACAACAGGAGGAGGAAATCCTAGAGAATCAGACTTTGAAAGCTAGCGGATTGAAAGACTTCGACAGGACTGGGGGAAACAGAGACTCCACTCTTGGTGGGCACACACGAAGTAGCATGCGCATCAGGACCCAGGGAAAGGAGCAGTGACCCCATAGGAGACTGAACCAGACTTACCTGCTAGAGTTAGAGGGTCTCCTGCAGAGGCTGGGGGGTGGCTCTGGCTCACCTTGAGGACAAGGACACTGGCAGCAGAAGTTCTGGGAAGTACTCCTTGGTGTGAGCCTTCCCAGAATCTGCCATTGGCCCCACCAAAAAGGCAGGTAGACTCCAGTGTTGGTTTGCCTCAGGCAAAACAACCAAGAGGGAGGAAACCCAGGCCCACCCATCAGCAGACAAGCAGATTAAAGTTTTACTGAGCTCTGCACACACCAATCCCTCCCATCATGAAACTTGCACAAACCAATTAGATAGCTTTATCCATCGGAGGGCAGACAGCAGAAGCAAGAAGAACTACAATCCTGCAACCTGTGGAACAAAAACCACATTCACAGAAAAACAGACAAGATGAAAAGGCAGAGGGCTATGTACCAGATGAAGGAACAAGATACAAAAGCAGAAAAAAACAACTAAATGAAGTGGAGATAGGAAACCTTCCAGAAAAAGAATTCAGAATAATGGTAGTGAAGATAATCCAGGACCTTGGAAAAAGAATGGGACAAAGATCGAGAAGATGCAAGGAATATTTAACAAAGAACTAGAAGAATTAAAGAACAAATGCCTAGAACACTTAAAGAACAAACAGAGGTGAACAATACAATAACTGAAATGAAAAATATACTAGAAGGAATCAATAGCAGAATAACTGAGGCAGAAAAACGGATAAGTGACCTAGAAGACAAAATGGTGGAATTCACTGCAACAGAACAGAATAAAGAAAAAAGAATGAAAACAAATGAAGACAGCCAAAGAGACCTCTGGGACAACATTAAATGTAACAACATTCACATTATATGGGTCCCAGAAGGAGAAGAAAGAGAGAAAAGATCCAAGAGATTATAGTAGAAAACTTCTCTAACATTGGAAAGGAAATAGTCAGCCAAGTCCAGGAAACACAGAGAGTCCCAGGCAGGATAAACCCAAGGAGGAACACACCAAGGCACACAGTAATCAAATTGGCAAAAAATAAAGACAAAGAAAAATTATTGAAAGCAACAAGGGAAAAACAAAAAATAACATAAAAGGGAACTCCCTTTTCAGTGGAAACTCTACAAGCCAGAAGGGAGTGGCATGATATATTTACAGTGATGAAAGGGAAAAACCTACAAACAAGATTACTCTACAAGGATCTCATTCAGATTCAATGGAGAACTCAAAAGCTTTATAGACAAGCAAGAGCTAAGAGAATTCAGCACCACACACCAGATCAACAACAAATGCTAAAGGAACTTCTCTAAGTGGGAAACACAGAGAAGAAAAGGACCTACAAAAACAAACCCATAACAATTAAGAAAATGGCAATAGGAACATACTTATTGATAATCACCTTAAACGTGAATGGATTAAATGATCCAACCAAAAGACACAGGGTCCCTGAATGGATATAAAAACCAAATCCATATATATGTTGTCTACAAGAGACCCACTTCAGACCTAGGGACACATGCAGACTGAAAGTGAGGGGATGGAAAAAGATATTCCATGCAAATAGAAAGCAAGAAAAAAAAGCTGGAGTAGCAATACTCATATCAGATAAAATAGACTTTAAAACAAAGAATGTTAAAGAGACAAGGAAGGTCACTACATAATGATCAAGGGATCAATCCAAGAAGATGATACAACAATTATAAATATATATGCACCCAACATAGGAGCACCTCAATACATAAGGTAACTGTTAACAGCTATTAAAGATGAAATCGACAGTAACACAATAATAGTGGGGAACTTTAACACCTCACTTACCCCAATGGACAGATAATCCAAACAGAAAATTAATAAGGAAACACAAACTTTAAATGATACCCTAGACCAGATAGTGTTAATTGATATTTATAGGACATTCCATCCAAAAACAACAGATTACACTTTCTTCTCAAGTGCACATGGAACATTCTCCAGGATAGATCACATCTTGGGTCATAAATCAAACCTCAGTAAATTTAAGAAAATTGAATTAATATCAAACATCTTTTCTGACCACAATGCTATGAGATTAGAAATCAATTACAGGGGAAAAAAACGTAAAAAATACAAACACATGGAGGCTAAAAAATACTTAACTAAATAATCAAGAGATCACTGAAGAAATCAAGAGGAAATCAAAACATACATAGAGACAAATTACAATGATAACACGATGATCCAAAACCTATGGGATGAAGCAAAAGCAGTTCTAAGAGGAAAGTTTATAGCAATACAACCTACCTTCAGAAATGAGAAAAATCCCAAATACACAATCTAACCTTACACCTAAAGGAACGAGAGAAAGAACAGACAAAACCCAAAGTTAGTAGAAGGAAAGAACACATAAAGATCAGAGCAGAAATAAATGAAATAGAAACAAAGAAAACAATAGCAAAGATCAATAAAACTAAAAGCTGGTTCTTTAAGAAGGTAAACAAAATTGATAAACCATTAGCCCGACTCATCAAGAAAAAGAGGGAGAGGACACAAATCAATAAAATTAGAAATGAAAAAGGAGAAGTTACAACAGACACCGCAGAAATACAAAGCACCATGAGAGACTACTACAAGCAACTCTATGCCAATAAAATGGACAACCTGGAATAAATGGACAAATTCTTAGAAAGGTACAACTTTCCAAGACTGAACCAGGAAGAAATAGAAAACATGAACAGACCAATCACAAGTAATAAAATTGAAACTGTGATTAAAAGTCTTCCTACAAACAAAAGTCCAGGACCAGATGGCTTCACAGGTGAATTCTATCAAACATTTAGAGAAGAGCTAACACCCATCCTTCTCAAATGCTTCCAAAAACATTGCAGAGGAAGGAACACTCCCAAACTCATTCTACGAGGCCACATCACCCTGATACCAAAACCAGACAAAGCTACTACAAAAAAGAAAATTACAGACCAATATCACTGATGAATATAGATGCAAAAATCGTCATCAAAATACTAGCAAACACAGTCCAACAACACAAGGATCATACTCTATGATCATGTGGGATTTATCCCAGGGATGCAAGGATTCTTCAATATACGCAAATTAATCAATGTGATATAGCATATCAACAAATTGAAGAATAAAAACCATATGGTCATCTCAATAGATGCAGAAAAAGCTTTTGACAAAATTCAACACCCATTTATGATAAAAAAAAAAAAACTTTCCAGAAAGTGGGCATAGAGGGAACCTACCTCAACATAATAAAAGCCATATATGACAAACCGACAGCAAACATCATTCTCAATGGTGAAAAACTGAAAGTACTTCCTCCAATATTAGGAACAAGACAAGGATGTCCACTGTCACCACTATTATTCAACATATTTTTGGAAGTCCTAGCCACAGCAATCAGAGAAGCAAAAGAAATAAAAGGAATTCAAATTGGAAAAGAAGAAACAAAACTGTCACTGTTTGCAGATGACATGATACTATACATAGATAATCCTAAAGATGCCACCAGAAAACTACTAGAGTTAACCAATGAATTTGGTAATGTTGCAGGATACAAAGTTAATGCACAGAAATCTCTTGCATTCCTCTACATTAATGATGAAAAATCTGAAAGAAAAATTAAGGAAACACTCCCATTTACCAATGCAACAAAAAATAATATACCTAGGAATAAACCTACCTAGGGAGACAAAAGACAGAAAACTACAAGACATTGACGAAAGAAATTAAAGATGATACAAACAGATGGAGAGATATACCATGTTCTTGGATTGGAAGAATCAATATTGTGAAAATGACTATGCTACCCAAAGCAATCTACAGATTCAGTGCAATCCCTATCAAATTACCAATGGCATTTTTTACAGAACTAGAACAACAATCTTAAAATTTGTATTGAGACACAAAAGACCTCAAATAGCCAAAGCAGTCTTGAGGGAATAAAATGGAGCTGAAGGAATCAGACTTCCTGACTTCAGACTATACTACAGAGCTACAGTAATCAAGACAATATGGTACTGGCACAAAAACAGAAATATAGATCAATGGAACAGGATAGAAAGCCCAGAGATAAACCCATGCACCTATGGTCAACTAATCTATGACAAAGGAGGCAAGGATATACCATGGAGAAAAGACAGTCTCTTCAACAAGTGGTGCTGGGAAAACTGGACAGCTCCATGTAAAAGGCTGAAATTACAACACTCCCTAACACCATATGCAAAAATAAACTCAAAATGGTTTAAAGACCTAAATGCAAGACCGGATGCTATAAAACTCTTAGAGGAAAACATAGAAAAAACATTCTTTGACATAAATCAAAGAAAGATATTTTTTGATCCACCCCCTAGAGTAATGGAAATAAAAACAAAAATAAACAAATGAAACTTAAAAGCTTTTGCACAGCAAACGAAATTAGAAATAAGACGAAAAGACAACCCTCAGAATGGGAAAAAAATATTTGCAAACGTATCAACAGACAAAGGATAGTTCTCCAAAATATATAGACAGCTCATGCAGCTCAATATTTAAAAAATGAACATCCCAAACCAAAAAATCCATATTTGCACAATAGTTGATGCATAGAAAATTCTGACTCTGAAAAGAGGAAGCCACCCAAACTGGAAAAACTAGAAGATTCAACTCAGACTACTTCTTCTCAAGGTGGTCAGCTTTGACAAGTTGTGCTAGTACCATTATTAATCCTTAGACTATAGCTATATCCAAACCCAGATGCATCATGTCACTTTGGCCATAATTTTGGCCAAAACCATCAGTAGCTGTCTTTCTTTACAATGAAATGATTTTGTGCACTTAAAAGAGTTTACTATTCAGATTTCTTCTCCTTAGAAACAGACCAGCTGATTGGAGAAAAACTTCTGCTGATAAGAATGAAATGCATCCCAAGCTAAAAAGCGAAAACTGTGGTCTTCACCATATGACATTGTTCAAACTTGATTTTTATTTCCCTGTACAAAGACTTCATATATGCTTTTTTTTCACAGAATGTTAGGATTTTATTCAGGTTTTTAAAATTTGGATAAATAATGGTAACATTGAAAACTCTAACATGGTGATGTTCATTGGCTATTTTTTTTGCTTTATTCTTGATTATCATATAACTAATGAGATTCAAATAGCTAGTGGTATTTCCACTATAATTTTCATCTTTTTTTGCGGGGCGGTGGGAGGGCGCACCACATGGCTTGCAGGATCTTAGTTCCCTGACCAGGGATTGAACCCTCACCCTCGGCAGTGAAAGTGCACAGTCCTAATGATGCCGAAAGCTCGGCCTCTGTGCACCAGTGCCGGAACGAATCTCAGAGACAGAGTTTCAGGTGAAGAAAAAAGAATAGCTTTATTGCTTTGCCAGGCAAAGAGGACACAGAGGGCTCCTGCCCTCGAAAACTATGTGTCCCTTAATGTTTTTTATTGAAGTAGAGTTGATTTACAATGTTGTGTTAGTTTCAGGTGTACAGCACAGTGATTCATTATATACGTATATTCTTTTTCAGACTCTTTAAGGAATTTTTTTTAAATCAAGTCTTAATTTGTAGCAGGCTCACTGATGAACCCTGAAAGTAAAGGAACCAAAATTGGCAAAGATGCCTTATGTTGTGGAGTGAATTCACAGTTCATGCCCTTAAGGTTTTTTCCAGAGGTTTTTGGAAATGCCTTATGATTACAACAGAACTTTACTCTTTCTATCTTTTTATACCCTGTCCCCATCTGGCTAGATGTCCCACAGCTTTCAAAGCATCCTGATAATTTTTTTATATATAATACTACATATTTTTATTGGGATCTTTCAGTGTACTAGGATTTGTTTAGAGCTCTTGGGTTTTCATTGTTTTGGTTGGGATTTTACTTTTATGAGGTGTTAGGGCAGAAGAGGGGGTGTGTTTTATTTTTGTTTTGTTTTTATTTTGATTGCCACACACTCTTCTAACCCTTCCCCTTATGTTGACCCCTCTGAAAAGATAATAATCTCACTTCCTACATCGTAAGAGAAATTCTTAACAGGTCAAGAATCATAATCAGGTTTAGACAGTTATTTTAGCCTTCCTTTTCCATCCCACTGACATTAAACCCAAGATGAGTCGAAATGTGATATGTTCCATGCGTTCTTTTCAAATATCTTTGAAATAGGCACATGGTTTCAGTTTTGTGCTGGAATAGTCTGTTCCAAAGAATTGCAGTTTTCTGATCCTCCTTAATTATTAGCATTGTATTTCTAGAAAGTACACCAAAGAAAGCTTTTCACTGGACACAACCTTAAATAACTAAATTTAACCTTAAAGTAGATGACCTGAATCATATATAAGAAATATTAAAATCTTCCTCCCAAGACCCATGGAAGAAGAAAGGGACAAGGACTAAATACAATAAAAAATATTTTCAAAACCATTTGCTTTTGATCCAAATTGGGATCTACTTTCCTTTCTGACTTTGAATGGAGAAAAGGACTAATTTAATTGTGTAATCTCCTACCATACCCTTGTGGTTGTATCTGAACCAGTATGACATGTAAGAAAACTCAAAGGAGAGCGAAACAGTCAGGAAATGCTGTTAGTTCATACAAATGACATCAGGAATTATGTTGAACCACATATGGCTTGATAGTCTTTTTCCTTGAGCTATAAAGATTGCACTGACAAGAGTAAAAAGACAATACAATCTTCTTTCACTTTTTGGCAAACTTCAGGCTGGAAGTTTTATTTGCCATGTACCAGCTTTATTCCTCTTCCAAAGGTGAAATGAGGGGTCTTGGGGAGAACTTTGATTCTCTGTTCTTCTTCTCTAGTAAAATTACTCCTTTGTTGTAATTTTTTCCAGAACTGATAAATTCTATAAAATTTTTTTCAAATCATGTTGACCAAGTAGTTTCCTCTTTCCCTTGTTTCTCGTAATCTTTAAAGTAGAAAGAAATTCCGTAAGTAGAGCCAGAATTGCTATTCCTAAACAAGTCATCCCATAAATCCAAGTTACAATCTTAGTCTTGTCCCTAAGGAGATGCCTCATCTTAAGCAAGTTATCACCTGTAATATAGGAAAAAATAACCTTTTTCCCAAAAAATGTTGTTGGAAGGTTAAATGATAGGATAATCTCAGTGAATGCTGGTTTCCTACCTGCCTGTCAGCTTTCAATCAATAATCTTGAGTTACATTGGCTTGGTTCATCTATGAATCACAAACTATTTTTCATCTAAAGAATAGTCAAATCCAGCAATTTCACTTCTGGATATATATCCAGAAAAAATTCAAACACTAATTTGAAAAGATACATGCACCTCAATGTTCATTAGCAGTACTATTTACAATAGAAAAGATATGGAAACAACCCAACTGTCCATCAACAGACAAATGGGTAAAGAAGATGTGGTAAATATATACGATGGAATATTACTCAGCCATTAAAAAGAATGAAATTCTACCATTTGCAGCAATGTGGATGGACCTAGAGAATATTATGCTTAGTGAAATAAATTTGACAGAGAAAGACCAATACCGTAGGATATCACTTATATGTGGAATCTAAAAAATAGTACAAATGAAGGTATATAGCAAAACAGAAACAGATTCACAGACACAGAAAACATGGATGAAGATGCAAAAAAAATACTACAGAAGTATTTTGACAGAATAACTGTCGTGTGAAAATCTACACTTTTAATCAAAGCAGGTACCCGAGGATTAATAAAGAATCTTTACTACCTGTAGCAAAGAATGTTTCATTCTCAGGGGAAAATACTGAAGCCTGGTACCCTCCGGGTTATGGAAATATTTATGCCAGTTTCTACAACTCTGGTTTGCTTTATACCTTTATAGGAGAAGGCAAAGGGTATATTTTTGAGTCCAACATAGATAATCTGGGTACCACAGTGGATCTTTATATTCTTAATCATCTAACGAACCCACCCAATGGAAAACCTTGTCAATTTGTCATGGAAGTCACAAATAAAACACATGCAGATGTAAAGGGTGGGACACTCACTCAGTATGAAGGCAAATTGAGACTGACGGAAATTGCTCAAGTGCCAAAAGCATATGCTGATGAGTACAAATCTGTATCAAAATTCAAAATATTTAATACAAACAACCTATGGATCTCTCTTACAGCAGTTAAAAGACTGCAGGAGCAGAATGCTATTGACATGGAAATAATTGTAAATCCAAAGACTTTGGATGGAGGCCTGAATGTCATTCAGTTGGAAACTGCAGTAGGGGCTGCCATTAAAAGCTTTGAGAACTCTCTAGGTATTAATGTTCCTAGGAGCCGTTTTCTGCCTGTCAAAACCACATCAGATCTCTTGCTTGTGATGTCAAACCTTTATAGTCTTAATGCAGGATCTCTGACAATGAGTGAAAAGTGGGAATTTCCTACAGTGCCCTTGGCTAAATTAGGCGGTCCTTTTACGAAGGTTCAGGATTACCTAAGGAGATTTGAAAGCGTACCAGATATGCTTGAATTGGATCACCTCACAGTTTCAGGAGATATAACACTTGACAAGAATATTTCATTACAGGGAACGGTTATCATCATCGCAAATCATGGTGACTGAATTGACATCCCACCTGGAGCAGTATTGAGAACAAGATCGTACCTGGGAACCTTCGTATCTTGGACCACTGAATGAAAAATATTGTGCACACTTTATACTAATTATGGGCTAAACAATTTCTTACAATGAAGTGTTCTCTAGGATTATAAAATGGCCAGGTACTTTATTATGTTACTGTACCATGCAGTGCTAATTTTTAAGTTGAGTTTTCTGCGGTATGCTTTTAGTCTATGAAAAGCACAGGTGGAAGCAATACTTTTCTATTTGAAGAAGATCCTGAAAGTTAAATTCATCTTAAAGTGCAATATTGTTTAAGCTAAAACTGGTGTAGCTCTGCTGGAAAATCTTTTAACAGAGGCCTCAATAATGGTCACTTTGAACTGCTTGTGATTTTAAAAATAAAGTTGTGAAGCAATACACGTGTAAAAGAAAAATCAAAAGTATTCACAAAAATATCTCCATCAATAGTTCTTTTTCCCTTGAATTTTATTTTATTTACTTTTTATACAGCAGCTTCTTATTAGTTACCTATTTTATACATATTAGTGTATATATGTCAATCTCCCAATTCATCTCACCACCACCACTCCCCAACCAGCCCCTGCTTTCCCCCTTGCTGTCCATACGTTTGTCCTCTACATCTGTGTCTCTATTTCTGCCTTGCAAACCGTTTCATCTATAACATTTTTCTAGATTCCACATATATGCGTTAATATACGATGTTTGTTTTTCTCTTTCTGACTCACTTCACTCTGTATAACAGTCTCCAGATCCACCCACGTCCCTACAGGTGACTCAATTTCATTCCCATTTATGGCCGAGTAATATTCCATTGTACATATGTATCACAATTTCTTGATCCATTCATCTGTTGATGGGAATTTAGGTTGCTTCCATGACCTGGCTATTGTAAATAGTGCTGCAATGAACATTGGGGTGCATGTGTCATTTTGAATTATGGTCTCCTCTGGGTATATGCCTAGCAGTGGGATTGCTGGGTCATATGGTAATTCTATTTTTAGTTTTTTAAGGAACCTCCATACTATTCTCCATAGTGGCTGTATCAATTTATACTCCCACGAATACTGCAAGAGGGTTCCCTTTTCTCCACACCCTCTCCAGCATTTGTTGTTTGCAGATTTTCTAATGATGCCCATTCTAACTGGTGTGAGGTGATAGCTCATTGTAGTTTTGATTTGCATTTCTCTAATAATTAGTGAGGTTGAGCAGCTTTTCATGTGATTCTTGGCCATCTGTATGTCTTCTTTGGAGCAATGTCAATCTAGGCCTTCTGCCCATTTTTTGATTGGGATGTTTGTTTTTTTAATATTGAGCTGCATGAGCTGTCTATATATTTTGGAGATTTATCATTTGTCTGTTCTTACGTTTGCAAATATTTTTTTCCCATTCTGATGGTTGTCTTTTCGTCTTATTTGTAATTTCATTTGCTGTGCAAAAGCTTTTAAGTTTCATTTGTTTATTTTTGTTTTTATTTCCATTACTCTAGGGGGTGGATCAAAAAAGATATTGCTGTGATTTATGTCAGTGTTTTTCTGATGTTTTCCTCTAAGAGTTTTATAGTGTCTGGTCTTACATTTAGGTCTTTAATCCATTTTAAGTTCATTTTTGTGTATGGTGTTAGGGAGTGTTGTAATTTCAGCCTTTTACATGGAGCTGTCCAGTTTTCCCAGCACCACTTGTTGAAGAGACTGTCTTTTCTCCATGGTATATCCTTGCCTCCTTTGTCATAGATTAGTTGACCATAGGTGCATGGGTTTATCTCTGGGCTTTCTATCCTGTTCCATTGATCTATATTTCTGTTTTTGTGCCAGTACCATACTGTCTTGATTACTGTAGCTTTGTAGTATAGTGTGAAGTCAGGGAGTTTGATTCCTCCAGCTCTGTTTTTTTCCCTCAAGACAGTGCTTGCTATTTGGGGTCTTTTGTGTCTCCATACAAATTTTAAGATTATTTGTTCTAGTTCTGTAAAAAATGCTATTGGTAATTTGATAGGGATTGCATTGAACCTGTAGATTGCTTGGGGTAGTATAGTCATTTTCACAATATTGATTCTTCCAATCCAAGAACATGGTATATCGCTCCATCTGTTTGTGTCACCTTTGATTTCCTTCATCAGTGTCTTACAGTTTTCTGAGTACAGGTCTTTTACTTCCTTAGGTAGGTTTATTCCTAGGTATTTTATTCTTTTTGTTGCAGTGGTGAATGGGATTGTTTCCTTAATTTCTCTTTCTGATCTTTCATTGTTAGTATATAGGAATGCAAGAGACTTCTCTGCATTAATTTTGTATCCTGCAACTTTACCAAATTCATATGATTAGCTCTAGTAGTTTTCTGGTGGCATCTTTAGGATTCTCTATGTATAGTATCATGTCATCTGCAAACAGTGACAGTTTTACTTCTTCCTTTCTAATTTGTATTCCTTTTATTTTTTTCTTCTCTGCTTGCCATGGCTAGGACTTCTGAAAGTATATTGAATAAAAGTGGCAGAAGTAGGCATCCTTGTCTTGTTCCTGATCTTAGAGGAAATTCTATCAGCTTTTCACAATCGAGAATGATGTTTGCTATGGGTTTGTCATATATGGCCTTTATTATGTTGAGGTAGGTTCCCACTATGCCCACTTTCTGGAGGGTTTTTATCATAAATGGTGTTGAATTTTGTCAAAAGCTTTTTCTGCATCTATTGCGATGATCATATGGTTTTTATTCTTCAGTTTGTTAATATGGTGTATCACATTGATTGATTTGCATGTATTGAAGAATCCTTGCATCCCTGGGATAAATCCCACACGATCGTAGAGTATGATCCTTGTGCTGTTGGATTGTGTTTGGTAATATTTTGATGACGATTTTTGCATCTATATTCATCAGTGATATTGGTCTGTAATTTTCTTTTTTTTTTTCTTTTTTTTCGAATTTGGAGTATCTTTGTCTGGTTTTTGTGTCAGGGTGATGGTGGCCTCATAGAATGAGCTCCTTCCTCTGCAATTTTTTGGAAGCGTTTGAGAAGGATTGGTGTTCATTCTTCTCTAAATGTTTGATAGAATTCACCTGTGAAGGCATCTGGTCTTGGTCTTTTGTTTGTTGGAAGATTTTTAATCACACTTTCAATTTTATTACTTGTGATTGGTCTGTTCATATTTTCTATTTCTTCCTGGTTCAGTCTTGGAAGGTTATACCTTTCTAAGAATTTGTCCATTTCTTCCAGGTTGTCCATTTTATTGGCAGAGAGTTGCTTGTAGTAATCTCTTATGATGCTTTGTATTTCTGTGGTGTCTGTTTTAACTTCTCCTTTTTTGTTTCTAATTTTATTGATTTGAGTCCTCTCCCTCTTTTTCTTGACGAGTCTGGCTAAAGGTTTATCAATTTTGTTTACCTTCTCAAAGAACCAGCTTTTAGTTTTATTGATCTTTGTTATTGTTTTCTTTGTTTCTATTTCATTTATTTCTGCTCTGATCTTTATGAATTCTTTCCTTCTACTAACTTTGGGTTTTGTTTGTTCTTCTTTCTCTCGTTCCTTTAGGTGTAAGCTTAGATTGTTTATTTGAGATTTTTCTTGTTTCTGAGGTAGAATTGTATTGCTATAAACTTCCCTCTTAGAACTGCGTTCACTGCATCTTATAGGTTTTGGATCATCGTGTTTTCATTCTTATTTGTCTATAGGTAATTTTTTAATTTTCTTTTTGATTTCTTCAGTCATGTCTTGGTTATTTAGTAGCATATTGTTTAGCTTCCATGTGTTTGTGTTTTTTATGTTTTTTCCCCTGCAATTGATTTCTAATCTCACAGTGTTGTGGTCAGAAAAGATGCTTGATACAATTTCAATTTTCTTAAATTTACCAAGGCTTGATTTGTGACCCAAGATGTGATCTATCCTGGAGAATGTTCCATGTGCACTTGAGAAGAAAGTGTAGTCTGCTGTTTCTGGATGGAATGTCCTATAAATATCAACTAATTCTATCTGGTCTGTTGTGTCATTTAAAGCTTCTGTTTCCTTATTAATTTTCTGTCAGAATGATCTGTCCATTGGTGTAAGTGACGTGTTAAAGTCCCCCACTATTACTGTGTTACTGTCAATTTCCTCTTTTCTAGCTGTGAGCAGTTCCCTTATGTATTGAGGTGTTCCTATGTTGGGTGCATATATATTTATAATTGTTGTATCTTCTTCTTGGATTGATCCCTTGATCATTATGTAGTGTCCTTCCTTGTCTCTTGTAATATTCTTTATTTGAAAGTCTATTTTATCTGATATGAGTTTTGCTACTCCAGCTTTCTTTTGATTTCCATTTGCATGGAATATCTTTTTCCATCCCCTCACTTTCAGTCTGTATGTGTCCCTAGGTCTGAAGTGGGTCTCTTGTAGACAGCATATACATGGATTTTGCTTTTGTATCCATTCAGCAAGCCTGTGTCTTTTAGTTGGAGCATCTAATCCATTCAAGTTTAAGATAATTATCGATATGTATGTTCCTATTATCATTTTCTTAATTGTTATGGGTTTGTTTTTGTAGGTCCTCTTCTTCTCTTGTGTTTCCCACTTAGAGAAGTTCCTTTAGCATTTGTTGTCGAGCTGGTTTGGTGGGGCTGAATTCTCTTAGCTTTTGCTTGTCTGTAAAGCTTTTGACTTCTCTGTTGAATCTAAATGAGATCCTTGCCAGTAGAGTAATCTTGGTTTTAGGTTCTTCCCTTTCATCATTTCAAATATATCATCCCTCTCCTTTCTGGTTTGTAGATTTCCTGCTGAGAAATCAACTGTTAACCTTATGGGAGTTCCCTTTTATGTTATTTGTCATTTTTCTCATTGCTTTCAATAATTTTTCTTTGTCTTTATCTTTTGCCAATTTGATTACTACGTTTCTTGGTGTGTTCATCCTTGGGCTTATGCTGCCTGGGACTCTCTTTGCTTCCTGGACTTGGGTGGGTATTTCCTTTCTCATGTTAGGGAAGTTTATGACTATAATCTCTTCAAATATTTTCTCAGGTCCTTTCTCTCTCTGTTCTCCTTCTGGGATGCCAATAATGCACATGTTGGCTTAATGTTGTCCCAGAGGTCTTTTAGGCTGTCTTCATTTCTTTTCATTCTTTTTTCTTTATTCTGTTCCACAGCAGTGAATTCCACCATTCTGTCTTCCAGGTAACTTATATGTTCTTCTGCCTCAGTTATTCTGCTATTAATTCCTTCTAGTGTACTTTTCATTTCAGTTATTGTATTGTTTACCTTTGTTTGTTTGTTCTTTAAGTCTTCTAGGTGTTTATTCTTTAATTCTTCTAGGTCTTTGTAAAACATTTCTTGCTTCTTCTCAATATTTGCCTCCATTCTTTTTCCGAGGTCCTGGATCATCTTCACTATCATTATTCTGAATTCTTTTTCTGGACGGTTTCCTATCTCCACTTCACTTAGTTGTTTTTCTGGGGCTGTATCTTGTTCCTTCATCTGGAACATAGTCCTCTGCCTTTTCATTTTGTCTACCTTTCTGTGCTTGTGGTTTTTGTTCCACAGGCTGCAGAATTGTAGCTCTTCTTGCTTCTGCTGTCTTCCCTCTGGTGGATGAGGCTATCTAAGAGGCTTATGCAAGCTTCCTGATGGGAGGGACTTGTGGTGGGTAAAGCTAGGTGTTGCTCTGGTGTGCAGAGCTCAGTAAAACTTTAATCTGCTTGTCTGCTGATGTGTGGGGCTCAGTTCCCTCCCTGTTGGTTGTTTGGCCTGAGGTGACCCAGCACTGATCCTTACTTGACTCTTTGGTGGAGCTAATGGTGGACTCTAGGAGGGCTCACACCAAGGAGTACTTCCCAGAACTTCTGCTGCCAGTGTCCTTATTCCCACAGTGAGTCACAGCCACCCCTTGCCTCTGCAGGATACCCTCCAACACTAGCATGTAGGTCTGGTTCTGTTTCTTGTGGGGTCACTTCTCCTTCCCCTGGGTCCCGATGCACACACTACTTTGTGTGTGTCCTAGAATAGAGTCTCTGTTTCCCCCAGTCCTGTCAAAGTCCTGCAATCCAATCCGTTAGCTTTCAAAGTCTGATTTTCTAGGAATTCCTCCTCCCATTGCCAGACCCCCAGGTTGGGAAGCCTGACGTGGGGCTCAGAACCTTCACTCCACTGGGTAAACTTTTGTGGTATAAGTGTTCTCCAGTTTCTGAGTCACCCACCCAGCAGTTATGGGATTTGACTGTATTGTGATTGTGCCCCTCCTACCATCTCATTGTGGCTTCTTATTTGTCTTTGGATGTGGGGTATGTTTTTTTGGTGAGTTCCAGTGTCTTCCTATCGATGATTGTTCAGCAGTTAGCTGTGATTCCAGTCCTCTTGCAAGAGGGAGTGAGTGCACATCCTTCTACTCCACCATCTTGAACCAATCTCAATAGTTCTTAAATGATCAGACTTTACCATCTGGAATCAATTGCCCTGTGATGAAAAAACAGATGTTCTATCAAGGTTGCTTTGGGATCAAATAGGCAAAGAGGAAGGGTAGGGCCAGCTCCTGAAACACAGAGCCCTGTACAGAAATGAGACATGGAAAAAATGTAAAGTACATTGTGTTTGGCTAGAAGTGAAATGAACAAGGGTAGGAGTTATGTTTTTGTTCACTTATGAGCTATCAGTCCTGTAGCTGACCAAGAACCACCACCACAATTAGTCCTTAGGTTTCTGATATGTAAGAGGAAAGATAAGTTTATTATTCCACTTGAATATACATCCCATGAAGGCAGTGTCTTTCATCGATTTTGTGCCTTGCATGAAGTAGGTCCTCATCTTACCACACAGATAGATGGATGCATAAAGTTGCTTCCCATCGAACTGCATCCTTGATTTGGATGTCTCTCCCATCCCCTTTTAGGTTCACACCAGCCACATCCAAAGCTCCTGAGATTCCAGTATCTTGGTTTGGAAAATGTTGTGGAAGGCCACCTCCTGCAGGCTGAGGATGAAAAACCAACTGTGCGGGTTGCTCCGTAGGGTTGTAGGATTTATTTCTGATCTAAGTTGAGGTCCAATTTACCGCTAAAATGTGAGTTATGAGGACTTTTATAAATTTTACTCTATCTGCTTTTAAAAAATTAAGTCTAATCTTTATGGGCAAATAATCTTAGAGTTTTAAACTGAAGTGTAGAGCTGGTCTTTATTTTCTATTCTTCTTCCTTTTTTAAAATAAAAGAACATAAGTTCAATAGTATGTGAAGAAAAGCAAAAGATCAATTTTGCATCTATTTAAGCCATCATTTTTCTTTTTATATTTGGTAATATGGTGAATTATAGACATTGGCTCTCAAGAATTAAAGCAACCTTGTATTTCTCGGATAACTCCTACTCTGTTACTATGTAATATGTTTTTACATGTTATCAGATTTAATATGCTGATATTTTATGAAGGATTTGCTATCTGTGTTTATCAAGGATATTGGTTTGCAATTTTCTTTGCTTTTATTGTGATATTTTTGACAGGTTTTAGCATCAGGGTTATGTTGACCTCATAAAGCAGGTTGGGACATATTCCCATCTCCTTTATTTTCTGAAAAAGTTTGTGTAAGGTTGGTCTTTTTTCCACAAATATTTACTGAAATTCAGCACTGATACCATCTGGACCTGGAGTTTTCTTAGAGCCCAAGACCAGTTTGAAAACACATTTTGTTCTTACCCAATTCACCTGAGAGAACGCACGATAATCACTTTCTCTTGTTATCACATTTAAAACTTTTGAGCCACTGTTATTCAATCATCAGTGACAGTGACCATGAATAATAACTGATGAATTACCAAGGTCAAAAATAGACATGATGTTCATAGAAAAAGAATGTTCCATTTCCTATTTTGGTTGAAAGATGAGTTGACTAGACCGGAGAATTAGAAGCCCAGTTATGTAATCCAAATCCAGCAAGTCAAGGATTGGGAACCAACACTTCCAGTGCTTTTCAAAGCACACTCAGTATAATTTGTCTTTTCTGTCCTTGGCACTCTGATTACTGTCCATATTCCTAATTTCCAGCATAAAATAAAACATCATCGAGCCTGCTAATGCATTGAAATCAGTTCAATGAAGTAAAAACTGCCAAGAGCAGGAAGATTTGTATTATTACAGATATATATAATTTCTGGTTTTAATCCTCCCATTCCCAAATCCAAGTTAGATTTTCAGGACTCTATTTCACTCATGCACATAGACAATGAATGCAGACGACTCCATAAAAAAGAGACATGTATACTTTTGCTGTGTCATTTTATATTTTTCCATTCTCCATTGTAAGTCTCAACAAAGAATACATTTGTTCTACCTAAAGGACTATGAAAATGTTTTAGATTGAATATATCAAAAGCCATTCAAATGTGTTCCTATCAAAGGATAGAGCATGGCCATAAAGGAATAAGGCTGAATTGTAATAAATAAACTAAAACATATTCATTTCTTCTGTTGGCTGCACACTTATTCCAGTGAGTTTACATGCTCAGTTTACATAAGGAACACTTCTCTTAGAATTGCCTTCAGAAGCTACACCCCATCCACCTGACAGTCCTCAATGGAGTAATTTGGGTTACTGTTAACAGATGAAAGTCATTAATGGCTGTGCTGGATATTCTCCATTTGCCCCTCCAGAACCACTCTCCATGCAGCTCCACTCAGCCCCATGTCTTGGGAGGCTGTATTAAGGGTCCCCAGTTCTCTGGCTTTCTCTCAAGTTTGGCCAAAGGGAAACACCATCAGAAATTGGAAGGCAAAGAAGAGTATGAGCTCAAAGATGTGGCTGTCTTCCTCCTCCAAAGTCCCCTGCTCCAGGAAGCATAAGGGCTCTGCTATCCCTTGTTGATTTCCTATTACCCTTCTCATATCTTTTGCAAATAGACCCTTTATTAAAGACTCCTCAGTCACACACACACACATACACAATGTGAGTCAGCAATATGTTTCCTGCCTAAACCCTAACTAATAAAGGAGTCAAGTCTGCTGAACAAGCTGCGTGATCAAGCTAGGTAACATGACTTTTAGTGCAAAAGATAGGCTATATAATCATGAGAGTAATTTTTTGACACTGCTCATTCATTGGCTCTGAAGCACTTTCCAAAATAGAAGTTCAAAAATTGTTTAGAGCATACTCCAAACATCTAGTCTCTGAATGTGAGTATTTTGATGGAAACTATTCATTTAGCTGTTAAATTTCTGTTTGTTTGTTGTTTTTAAACATCTCAAGACATTATCATCATATTTTGTGATATCTGTTCATGACTTCCCATTAAAAAAATAGGTACTTTGGAATTTCTGAATGCATAATCAAATTTGGGGACAATACCGGTCCAGATAGTAAAAACAGTAAATAGCTTATTACTAAAAAGAGAGAGGGAGAGAGAAAGATTGAGAAAGAGATATTTGAGAATAGATTGGACATCACAGGATACTGAGAAAGAAATAAAATTGTTTCCAACAAACATTTCATTAAGTGAACATCAGTAAAATTTTTGTGTTGTGAGGGGCAGTTTGTCTATGTAAAATCTGCATATGTTTGAGGAATCCTTGATCTCCTTAGACTCTTCAAGAATCAGTTTCCTTTTTTAAAAGACTATTAATACTTAAGACAAAAACTTGAAAGCTGACCTAGTGGCTATTTCTCTCTTTGGAGCCAGTTAATTTCATAAAGCTGGTATTAAGCTATTCTCTTTCTTTTCTCTGTACATAATGTACTATATTGTGCTGTTATTGTGCCTTAAAAATACATGATGAAAATTCTGAATGTTCCCAGTGTTTTTAATTTAGATTTGCACAATCATAGATATTAGAGATGGAAAAACTAGGATTCTTCCTCTTCATATGAACCATAGACCTTGGTCTGGGACTTGGTTCCCTTTTTTTGATTAATAAAGCTGGTTGGGGGTGTTGGTGGTGAAGAAAGCCCTCTGGGAAATTGCTCCCATTATTTCAGGATTTCTGGACTAGCATTCTCTCTTTAATGGAGCACCATTACTCCAGTGATTTATCCTGGAGACCTAACAAATAATGTCTCTGTCTTGGTATTATCCTTTAAACTTATTGGCTGACAGATGTTATGTCTCTATTAACTGCAGTATATTTGAGCAAAGGATGTTGTCACTGCAATTAACTATAATATCAAGATTGGCCTAAAAAAGTCAGCAACATGGAACTCTCCAATCCCTTGCGTTTGGGACCATGAAGACAACCAAATTCGACCTTTTAGTTATATTTAATTCATATGATGGAATATTGGCACACATAGAATCTATGTAGACTATTTTGTTAACAATGATCTATATCTTTAGTTCCTTTAATCTGCTCATAGCTTAATGTTTCTATTTTTTTTTTCCACTCGAGGCAAAATGGTCTTTTAAATCCTATATTATTTTGGAGAGTCTCCTAATTTTTCTTTCTTTTCTCAAGTACATCTCCATCTTAGATTCATATAGCTGAAAGGAACTTTATAAATCATCTAGTTGCTAACCTCATTTCAAATATGAGGAAACTAAACCCAAAAAGTGATTCGCCATTATCCTGTTCAAGCTTTTTCCCAATATTCACTAACAAGGTATAATATACTGCATTTTTAACGATAACAACATTTGAAAAGGAATATGATCTACTTTCTAGGACTTTAAGCCAAGTTTTTTCTTAACAGTGTGAAATTCTACTAAAATGTTCTGTTTATTTCCAATCAGTTATTTCAAAACCAAACTCATAGTTAAGACTGTCTCATTCCAATGTAAACAAACAGAGCAGATCAAGACTAATCTGGTCCTTATCAGATGCTATGTTAGCTAGCTATATTCTCATATGTCTTTTATCCTCCTTAACAGATCCTCTTATGCCCTTATGCCTCTTATCCTCTTATGCCCTTTGTTTTTTCCTTCTCCCAAAATGCCATGGCCCATGCTTTCCATGTAACCAAGTGGACCCATTGATAAAAATATTGGCAACCCAGAATCCACAGCTCTTAATTCCAATTGACATGATATGCCAACATAAATTTTGGGAAAAATAAATTAGTATTTATTTTGCTTTAAAAATACACAGAGGGGGCTTCCCTGGTGGCGCAGTGGTTGAGAGTCCGCCTGCCAATGCAGGGGACACGGGTTCGTGCCCCGGTCCGGGAAGATCCCACATGCCGCAGAGCGGCTGGGCCCGTGAGCCATGGCCGCTGAGCCTGCGCGTCCGGAGCCTGTGCTCCGCAACGGGAGAGGCCACAGCAGTGAGAGGCCCGCGTACCGCAAAAAAAAAAAATACCCAGAGGAATGAGTTAATTGTTTTTAGCAGAAAGAACCCAACACAAATTGATAAAAATGTAACAGTGCCTAAAAGTAAGCACATGATTGAACATGAGCATGGGAAGAACTCCAGTGACTCCCAACCATCCTCTTTGGTCAGAACTGCCCTCTTGAGTGTCCAGCCTAAGACTAGCACTTACGACCAGTCAGTACAATAAAGCAGGTAAAACTCTTCCACTTCAACTTCACCTGTAAATTCATGCGGATAATCTATTTGCTCTCTCTGGCTAGAAAAATTGCAAAAGGGTGATTCTAATGGAATAGACATTTTAAATTATAAATGTTTCATATTTTATGTAGTTCATTTTATACATATTTTTCTGCTTCTTTGTTTAAATAAACAGTGGTCTCCAAAAGAATCTCGATTTGTCTAAAATATTAATTAGTTAAAACGAAAATGTTTCTCTCTGTATTATTTGTCCGACATCCCTTGGAAAGAATTTTTAACCAATAGGAAAAACTTAAAATTTATACTGAAGAACATTTTTCTAAAGTCCATTTGGCCAGGTCAGTAGGTTTGGAATTTGGCAGTGCCTGTAAATTTTATTTAATTTCACTTCACTTTGAAATTTTGCTGAGTGAATAGAACTAAGGGAATCAGAGAATGATTGATTATAGGCTTTTTAAAAATATTGCCTAAAATAGTGAGGAAAAGACAAGGAGTTGAAGACAAGAGAACAATTCAGTGGATTAAACAGAATTTTAGAAAGATAGGTACTGACTAAATGTACAAAATGAAAAAGTCTTGAAAAGAATTATTTTATTCTTTATGGGTATAAGTGATATTTCTTTCCTATAGAACATAGTAAATATTTAATGAGCATTACTAAAGGGAGATCTTAGTAATAAAAGTATAAATTGGAATTAAAAGAGTGAGATGAAGAGTTTGAAGGATTTAAAAAAAGTATTCCATGCTCTGACCACAAATGGGTGCAGCTGTCTGTGTCATCTGAGGAATGAAACTATTTCCTCTCTCAATGGACATCTTCATTCCCAAGGTTGACTTCTTAGAAGAGTCATGTACCCCACAATTTTTCATAAACTGAGAACCTCTAAGAATAATGTGGCACTTTGGAAAAAGGAGATCAACCACTTGGGAATGTCAAGGGTCACAGAAACATAGACTAAAGCACAGTTCCAACATATAAAATATTATGGTAAGGAAAGCCTGACTTCAGGAGAATGATCAACTTTAATATGAATTTCCCTCTAGACATTTTGGAGCAAGTGCCTGCTACAAACCAAGGCTGGTGGGAAGAGTGGACCTGTTTCCTCCAAATAAGTGTGAGAAACCTACACTGGCAGACATCACAGTGGCGGTACAGGAACTTAAATGTTCTCTTTATTTCCCCTCAATCACGGGCAAATCAAGTGTAAATCAGACACGAAAGTGAAGGATAAATACCCTTTCCAAGGAAAATTTCCACACAGATATTTGTGTGAGATGGGAGTCCCAAAGTAAGAATTTGCCATTGTTAAGACAACCAGGCTTAGCATAGTTTAAAAATTCATCCCAATTTAGCTTCACAGATTAGTAAATATTGGGGGTGGGGGGCGGTTTTCTCACACCAACCAATACTCCAACTCTCTGAACACCAACTGGGTGCCTTACAGTTCAGTTCTGTCACAAACTACCCAGAGTTAGCACAGACCCCACAGATTAAGGGCTCAGTCCCACAAAACTGCCCCAACTTCAGATGTCAATTGCAAGTCTTGGACCTCCTGTTCTTCTACTAAACAATTGGCTGTAAATCAGGGCATCCCACAGCCTCATCCTTGGGTTTGATCATTTGCTAGAATGGCTCCCAGAACTCAGAAACAACAAAAAAAGCCAGTTTATTACTATTACCAGTTTATTATAAAGGATATTATAAAAGACACAAATGAACAGCCAGATGAAGAGCTACATGGGGTGAGGTCTGGAAGGGTCCTGAGCATAGAAGCTTCTGTCCACGTGAAGCTGGGGTGCACCACCCTCCCCTCCCAGCTTGTGGATGTGTTCACCAAACTAGAAGCTCTCTGCTATTTAGGGGTTTTATGGAGGTTCTATTATGTAGGCATAATTGGTTAAATCACTGGGCACTGATGATTAACTCTCTGGAGGGAGAGTGGTGGGGTTGATATTTCCAACCCTCTAACCACAGGGTTGGTTCCTCTGGCAACCAGCTCCCATCCTGAAGCTGTCTAGGGGCCCACTAAGGGTCATCTAATTAGTTTAAACTAGGTATGGTTGAAAGGGGCTTATTGTGAAAACAAAAGACACTCCTCTTACACCTGTCACTCAGGAAATTCCAAGGGTTGTAGATGGTCTTGCCTCAGGAACCAGGGACAAAGATCAAATATATATTTCTTATTATATGACAAGATCACATTGGTTTAAAGGGGCAATAGGAGATGAAACAGTGGAGGAAACAGGGATCCAATTATGAAAGGATCTTTTAGTATAAGTTAAATGTATCCAGTAGTCAATAGGGAGTTAATGAAATATTCAAAGGGAGTGATATGGTCATACTTGCATTTTCCAGAGATCCCTCTAGGAACAGTGTGGACAGTGGATTGGAGACATGCAAGACTGACAGCCAAACCCAATGAGGACTTGAATAGAGCTATGACAATGCCATTGAAGAGGCATGGTCAGATTCGGGAGATAGTATAAAGGTAGATGTTGCAGGATTTCATAGGATACCCGATGAGAAGAGTAAAGGAGAGGAAGAAATTAAGGCTAACTCTTAGATTTCAAGCTTAGGTGACCAGTTGGGCAGTGACCCAAGTAGCCAAGGACCCAAGCAGAGAAGAAGATGGACTAGGCTTTCAGGCAGGAGTCAATGAGAACTCTTTTGGACATGCTGAGGTCCCAGTGGGTCATTCTGGTGGAAATGACAAGGAGGAAATTAGAGAAACAGATCTGGAGCTCAGAAGAAAAGTCTTACAAGAGATAAGGATTTGCAAGTTATGCACCTGTGGTTAGCCATGGAAATAATGAGTACTTCTAAGAGAGGCTGAGGTGAAAAGATGTCAGGCAGCATCCTTGGGGCAAGCATGCATAGAGACCCAACTCTTCACCCATAATGAGGGAGCCTAATTGGAGGGAGAAAAGGGTACATGCCTGGGGTCAGTCCCCACTCTTGATAAAGCTCTGAGGTTAGGAGAGCAGGAGCCTGGATCTGCCTTAAGGAGCTTTTCAGCAACACAGCTCTTAGGAAGTAGGTGCACTTAAAGGAGTGGCTTCTAAGGGAGCCTGTGTAAGGGCCAACACCAATATAGAGTTGAAAGTGCTCCATGTGGAACCAGAATTGAAGGCTAAAAAATAATGGGTGAGATTATAGTGTGTGGTGATATGTGCAAGCTTTTGAATACAGTCAATCCTCATTATTCCAAATTCTTTATTTGCAGATTCACCTACTAAAATTTATAACCCCAAAGTCAATACTCACAACATGTTTGTGGACATGCATGGAGTGTCAAAAACTTGAGTCCTCGATGTACACAATCCCAGGTGAGGTCGAACAAGCTGATGCTCTGCCTTCTTGTTTCCGCTCTCATGCTATAAACAAATGTCCTTTTCAAGGTAGTTGTTGTCGTATTTTTTACATTTTTGTGCTTCTAGTTGGTAATTTAGCTGTTTAAAATTGTCCCCAGCACAGTGTTGAAGTGCTGTCTAGTGTTCTAAACACAAGACTGTGATGTGCCTTACAGAGAAAATATAGGTGTTAGATAAGCTTCACTCAGGCACGAGCTATATAGTGCTGTTGGCCATGAGTTCAATGTTAATGAATCAACAATATATATTAGATAAGGTGTCTTTAAACAGAAACACACACAAAACAACGTAATGTATTGACTGATAGATGAAAATGTGACCAGAGGCTCACAGGAACCCAACCCTATATTTCCCCTAGGAATAGGCGTTTGCTATTCATTAATTCAGTGTTCACAGTGACTTTACAGGACATAATTACTGCAAATTACAAGGACTGACTGTATCTGCAGAAGACTAGAATGAGCCAGGAGCCACATCGGTCTTAAATGAAGCTCCTGATTTATTCAAAATTGTTCATTATACATTCACCTAAGGTTCAGGGAAAGGTATTGTTTTTGAGTGTTTACTTGGGTTCCTGAAGCTGGGTCAGGGTCGGTGGGGGAGATATTCTCTTTGAACCACCCAATCATTGACTGCAGTCACGTGAACTGAAGAAGTAAATCATATCATGGAGTCCAGGGTCCCATCCTGCCATGTGCTTGCTCTGTGACCTTGGACAAGCATTTGCCATCTCTGAGTCCTCATGCCTCACCCATGAAACCAGGCAATGACACCACATGACCCCTCAGATTCCTGTCAGCTCTGGCCGTCCATGATTCTGCAGCCAGTCCCAAAGCAAGAGACAGTGCCATCAATTGTGATATTAGGATGACATAAGGATTTACTGGAGTGCATTTCCTGTATTTTCCAGTGCAACCTGAGGACAGATTCATTAGATTATTGATTTAAAGATTCTGCAGTTCTTGTCTAATTTTAACTTTTATGACAGGAATAAACCCAAAGGAAAACTGTAAAACTGTAAGAGTAAAATACCCTCTATTATTTCAAACTTAATGGTATTAAAAAATAGAAAGAAACAGCACAAAGAGAAGAGTGTCTAATTATTTAAAGCAAATGGCTTGAATGTTCAAGGCTGGACCCAAATGTTGTGCATGCCAGGCCTCCCTGAGCACCCCACTCTGTATTTTAGGTCTCTCCAGAGGACCCCAGCATATCTTACCAGCAATTGCATGCTCCATTAAGCACTTGGCAAAGGACTGGATGGACATGTGTGACCCAGACGTTTCCATGGAAGCTTAGGCCTTCCAGATGGAGTCCTCATCTTAAGAATGTATGCAGGGTCAAGATGTAAGCCATTGTTCCGAAGAATACAATGATGCACAAAATAAATGCTCTAGTTTATTCTTCCTCTTCTTTAACTGTAGAGGATGCATCAATAAACAGAATCCTTTATTTAACAAAAGGTATCTCTCTTCCAAATTGTCGGAGGGTAACCCTAGGGAGTAGTGGAAAAAGTTGAAAAGATTAAACACACACACACACACACACACACACACACACACACACACACGAAAATCACCTTGCCTTATCATTTTCTTTAGCCATATGAAAAAATCACCATGCTATCTTCAGGCTCAGATCTAACATCGGAGGGGATCCAGCCACCTTCTCTTCCTCCATCTCCGTCCCACACTTGGAGGGGCTCTGGTATGCATGGGTGCACTCACTAGCATGCAGTGACAGCCTGGTCATCTTTCTAAAAGATGGAAGAAGCCCTTGTAGGTACTGGCAGTGGCTCAAGGCCACTGGGCTGGAGAATTCTGAGGTGCTGGGTACTCGGGTTGTGCAGAAGGTGAGCATCTCCCTTTAGCTCCTCAGGTTCCTCACCCTGTGGGGGAGGGACATAACCGAACTGGCATGTGTACACCTCTCTCAAGATGCAATTTTATTCTTTCTCCACATACGATAATGCACGGTCTTTCCATGGTTTTCCTAAGCACCCCTCCAACTCTAAACATCTCAGCACATTGAAAGCTGTTCCTCTTGCAGGATTTAAAGCATAATAGTATATTGCAGTGTGTGTAATACACCTGTAAGTGCATGAGAATACTGGCCTTCTGGGGATAAGAGTAAACAGTCGCTTCTACATAGAAGCAGCTCAAGACATAAAATGAATAAAATCAGTGTTTCAGTGAGAAACCACTGTATATTCCTATGCACTTTTATGAAATACAGAAATGCAGCATCACTGCTCTCCCTCCACTTGATCAACCCCTTCGAAGAGCCATGAAAGCTCCATGGCTGTACGACCCTGTCTGTCTTTGGCACCTGGCCCGGTGCCCGACATCTACTAAATGGTCAATAAATGTTTGTTGAATAAATAAATTTAATTCACTCTTTTAATCTGCAGAATGTCAGTGTCTCTGCTCTAAACAATTGGTTTAATTTCAAAACCTACATAATAAAGTCGACCTGGGTTCCCCATCCCAAGTCTCATTCTGTGGCTGGAGATGTTTTTAATCTTGGGAAATGCATGGGGCCACGTGGTGTGCTCGGCTAGTGTCAATTATGAGGACACAATTTCCTTCTCTAGTGCTCTACAAACAGTTATGTGAGTGTTCAGCTTTTGACTTTAGGCAACAGACTGGGTCCTGGCGGCAGCAGCTGTGAAGAGACAGTCATTGGACGAAAGGACTGCTGAGGGCGAGGAGACCCAGTCATCACTCCTCCTTCAGAGCATCTTCATGATGTACCCAAATGTCTCACAGCTTCGGTTGGGAAACAACCAGGATCCACAGTCTCTCAAGTTAGTTTACTTTGCTCTCGTCGTCTTTTCCTCCCTAAATGTCATCGCACTCTGAAGTTTACACATCGAGCCAGCAGCTGCCCCAACGGAGACAAGAACACCATGGAAACTGTTAAGAGCTCAGGAAAGGCAGTACCACTTACCCTGTTCAACTGTTTCTTTACCAAAAAAAAAAAAAAAAGTGTGGGGAGCACTTCCCTGGTGGTCCAGTGGTGAAGACTCTGTGTTTCCACTGCATGGGGTGCAGGTTCCATTGCTGGTGGGGGAACTAAGATCCCGCAAGCCGCATGGCACGGCCAATAAAATAAAATAAAATAAATTGCAATAAACTCAAAAAAGTGGGAGTGGGGGAGCAAAACTATCCACTACAGGCAGCTAGGCCAGCAGACCACCCTCCACCTCAGGAGGGTCCCCAGAGACGCATACCCTACGACAGACGTCAGAGAGAGAACTCAGTAAGGGGCTGGGGGGGAGGGGAGCAAATCAGCTTTAAAAAAAAAAAAAAAAAGCCCCTGCACAGCTTGCGGGATCTTAATTCTCCCACCAGGGATCAAACCCAGGCCCTCAGCAGGGAAAGCGTGGAGCCTGACCACTGGAGAACCAGGGAATTCCACCAGCTGAGAAAAGGCAGGATCCTTTTGGTTGCTTTTCCCAAGAAAAGGGGTATTTAAAGCATTTAGACATCTTAAAGTTGATGTTTGTAGCCCCGTAACTAAAGTAAATATCCAAAGTAAAAATACTTTTAGAATTACACACTTAGTCAAAAGACCTGCAATAATGTTGTCATCATGTGATGCAGGTGAAAAGAAGTAAAGTAGAAAACCACATGCCGTGCACTCGGGGCTGTGGTGAGCCAGATGCGCTAGTGCAGCCTGGACCAGTGTCAGGAAACAGCAGCTGCCCACGTGGCCCCTGCTGCACTGCCCCACCACGCTGGGGCCCCTCACGCTCCCCACAAGCCAACCTCTAAAGGGTTACAGCAGGTCAGTGCCCCTGATATATAGGTCGTTCAAGTGTTGTAATGTCATTGCTAAATATGATCCTCATTTTTTAACTTACATATTCGTGTGTGTGAGAAGATACACCAAAATGCTTAGCAGTGATTATATTGAGACGTGGAATTGTGAGTGACTTTTATTTTCTTCATGTTTTTTGAGTTTTCACAACTTTCTACACCAAGCATATATTACATTTATGGCCAGAGAAAAGAAGAGTAAGAATACTATTTATAGAGAGAAACTCTTAAAGGAAAATTAAATCATCCCACTATTGACTCATCCCTAATTCAGTGCTGGTAGCAATTTGCTAAATCTGATATGGTCTATATCCAAGAAATGTGTCTTGGATGCCTACTGTGAGCCTAGCACATGGGATACCAAATAATATGAAGCATGACCTCTGTCAAGGAGTGGAGTTAGGTGTACACACCACACACACACACACACACACACACACACACACACACACACACTCCACATACCCTCCCAGTCTTTGCTCAAATACCCTTGCCCCAAGAAAGCCCACCTGACCATCCTGTGTAATACTGCAGCCCACCTCCACCCCGCACGCTGGATTCTCTTTACCAGCTCCAACCTTTCTTTTTCCAACTCTTAGCACCTCCTTCAAGAAGAGCGGGACAGGCAGCTCCTCACAGGGCCACTGAAGCTGAGGCTGTCAGAGGCGGAGCCAGGAACAGGGGCCCAGACAGCTCCAAGTGCTGTGGAGATGTAAGGCAAAGGGATGCAGAAGAAAGGGAGGACCAGGCTGGAAAGAATAAATTGACCTAATCCTCAAGCACCTGTCCTTGAGAGGAAAGGAAGGACTGCAAAGAGCAAGCTGACTGCTTTTAATTGCAGGGCACTTCAGTCATCAGAGTAAACAGTTCACTTGTCATCACAATTTCAGGTACAGGGAAATTTAATTCCTTTATTCCAATGGCTACAAGCTAAGGTTCTCTGATCAGAAATAGACTTGAATCCAGGCTCCCCATGTGTTACCTCAGTGACCCTGGGCAATTTACTCAACACCTCTGAGCCTCAGTTTCCCCATCTATAGAGTGGGGAGAAGAGTAGAGCCCAGGAAAAGGCATGGAATGAGAGCAGGAATGCAGAGCGCTTTGCTCAGCGCCTGGAAGGGAGTGAGAGCTGGGCTGGGTGATGGTGGAGAAGGGGGCACAGATATGGCCTCTCTCAAGGGCAGCCGTGCTCACCAAGGCATCTCCCTCCCTCCCACGTCTCCAAACACACCTGCCTTTTATCAGGTCCTCTGTGTGCAGAGCCGTAACCACACAGCGGGCAGAGACATCCCCAAAAGCTGCTGCTGTGTAAGACATGCATCTTTCCCAACCACCCCCCACAGCCCTCCTGGGAGCACCTGCCTTTGTCGGGCTGGGCCCTGTACTATCACTGTGTGTGTTGGCCAAATGCAAGCAAAACAAGCGATGACACTTGGGTGGCCGCGTGTGTCCAGTGAGTGGAGATGTTCTCAGTGTCTGGGAACACGGAGAAATCCAACTGCAAACAGCCCTGCTTTCCTCCCAACGCCATATTTGCAGAATACTCCCGGAACAGCTCAACTCGTAGAAAGAAGACCCAAAGTGACAAAGCTCCCCGAAAACCATCAGGAGACCCTCAGAACAGCCACTTTTCTCAGAAAGGGGAAAAGAAGCCTGCTTAATCATGCCAAGGGGTGAGGGGTGCTTCTGGGGTCGAGGGAGTGTCAAGAACTCTCATGAAACAGTTTTGAGAATGCCACATGGAAGAATGGTAGCCTTTTCAAGACATCCATCTGACCCTAGCATCCAAGCCTTGGTGTTTTCCTAAACAAGGCCCCTCTCTTCTTGGTAGTCCTCAGAGAAATGAGAAAAACATATGCTCCACAGATTTCTTGAGTTCCCTGTGTGGGACAACAAAGGTTAACTGTCTTCTTTGTCCCAAAGGAGAACAGTTGTTTGTGGTGTCAGACCACACGCATTAGGGTCTTCCCTGCCTTCCTGTGCTTGGCTCTAGCACTGTCAGCTTGTAAAACATTTCTGTCCCACAATGTCACAGTCAATCACTAGAAATTCAATTTTACTTTTACACTTGTCCAGCCCCTCAGATGACACATTACTTAGTCATAACAGCAAACACATCCATCGTGTCTATTTTCTCTCCAATCCAAGCAGAAACTCAGATAACATTACGAGTCTAAAACTAGAAGAAACCATTCTAATTTTCTGGCCCTAGAACTGAATACATTTTTAACCCAATTCTGAACCAAGTCTCTATTTTATTTTTTAGGTCTCTTGAAACTATCTAAAGCAGAACTAAATCTGGGCTTCTAATAATTCTTCTGGAACTAAACTAGAATGAAAAACTGTTCCTTGAACCAAATGTGCCCAAAACCAACTCTTGGTGCCATTTGAGTAAAACAGGTGTTGCATTCTTCTGTTGGAGTGAGGTGGGGCACGGAGACCTGAATACAACGTGATGTTAGCAAAGTGAAAAGTGCGAACAGTGGTGGAAGATGCAACTTGAAGCCACTGGCCAAGGTCAAGTCAGTGGCCTGAAATAAATGAGACCACAGGTCCACGATAGGAATCTGCCCCAGTTAGGTAACGTCAGAAGGAGGTCTTAAGTCAGCACTAGGGAAGCCTATCAGATCCCAGACATAGGTAAGAATAAGGACCAATATAAGTGATGGGCTGGGTATGCCAGATCATGCAGAAGGCCAGCTGGGGCAGAGTTCAAGTATCTGGGTCAGGAACCTGAGATTAGCAGGAAGTGGAGGATGGAAGCATCTAAGAAATGTAAGAAGGCAGATAAAAAGGATCAATGCCCCCAAAGACACTGATAATAGTGGAAAGTTCCCTGGTTTACTGAAAAGATGAAAGCTGACCAGCCTAGCCAGGCTGGCTTAAGCTGAGATGGTCAGGAGGTGACCATGGTTTCCTGACAGCTATCTAGCCTGACCTGCACACTGGGTTTCAAGAGCCCACATGCTACACATAACACATGTGCTTGAAGCATGCTTGTTGAATGAATGAATGAATGAATGAATGGGTTCCTGCAGATCTGAGGTATGAGTTTGCTATCTTTTCTTATATGTACAATGTGTAGCCCACTTAGACAAGAATAAGTCTTGTGAAGATAATAGTTTTTCTCATTCTAGACAGTGGAATCTTAAATCTGATAATCAGGTAAACACCACCTGGTATGTATCTTTAACACTATCTAGAGACTTTTTTTTAAATTCTAAACTTTAAAGTGACCAAAGGATGGTTAAGGACAATATGCAAGCTACTATTTTTTTAAATTTTTATTGGAGTCTAGTTGATTTACAATGTTATGTTAGTTTCAGGTGTACAGCAGAGTGAATCAGTTATACATATATCAATACATATATCCATTTTTTTCAGATTATTTTCCACATAGGTCACCACAGAATATTGAGTAGAGTTCCCTGTGATACACAGTAGGTCCTTATTAGTTATCTATCTTATATATAGTAGTATGTATATTTCAATCCCAATCTCCCAATTTATCACTTCCTCCCCACATTTCCCCTTTGGTATTCATAAGTTTGATTTTGAGATCTGTGAGTCTGTTTCTGTTTTATAAGTAAGTTCATTGTATCATTTTTAATTAGATTCCACATATAAGGGATATCATATGATATTCGGATACCAACATCCAGCTCATCCTTGCTACAGAGCATCGAAAGGAGCAGCTGTGGTACCATCGGGATCCTTTTCTGGATGCCCCAAGTATTCTTGTCCCCGAAGCCTGGTTTGTCCTGCACAATGATTCTTCTGGAAGCACATTTCAGATGTGTACCAGCTCAGAAATGAGTCAATGTTCTCCCACCATCAGTTAATAAAAATCCTTCTTCTGGCATCTCTGTGGGTCTCACTCTCCACTCCCCCACTCCACGTAGCTTTCACACCAGCTGTGTGGACGGTCATGGCTTTCCCCAGTGTCTTGAATTTTTCCACCTTCATCCTTTGCTCATGCACTTCCTCAGTCTGGGGTGTCCTTTTCCCACTTCGATTCCCTGGGTTGAAATCCATCTATGCCAGATCTCAGGTTCCTCCCTGGGCTACCGCTACTTCCAACCGGCTAGATCCCGTGATCAGAAGTGCTACTCCAGCAAATTTTCTGCACACCTGACCTTTGGGTCAGATGGTCATACTCAGTCCAATGCCATTTAGTTTGGGAGACATTTGGCACTTGTATAACACACTCAGGAAGAGGCACTGATCATATGAGCAAACTGCCAAGATGAGAGAAAAAGAGAGAACACACTTCTCCAATGATCCAGAAGTGGTGACTTAGGGACAGGTGACTAGGTGACTTAGGACACCACTTAGGGACAACTCTGCACCACAACTTTAAAACTCTTCTGCTGGATGGAGGAAGGATGTGACCACAGAGGGAAAGCACAGGGAGTTTCTAGCAGTGAGGAAACTGTTCTGTAACCTGACAGTGGGGGTGTTAACACAAAAACCTCTAAACGTGGCAAATTTGTGGAACACAACACCAGGAGAAAGAAGTCAACTTTCCTATATGACCTTTTTTAAAATTTTAAGTGTTCCACCAGAGAAATGAACTATGCATTAATAATCAGTCATTACTTCTTCTGAAAATAGCTGTCAAGCAGGGTGGAATTAATGACTTTTGACATGAGTCCAGCTCCAAGGTGATAAACAGCATTTGCTTTGTGTTTGGGAATGAGGGGAGGCAGTTGAGGAAAGAGAATGTTTTGTGCCAAACAATACTGTACAGTTTGAAAACTTTGGCCTTGGTCTATGTAGCACCAGACTTAATTTGCATTTTCCTTTCCCACATACCTTAAAAGACTTTAACACAAACATCACATACTGATTGTATATATAGCTTTTCTTCACCTGACCTAGACTTTTATTTTCACTCATTATTTCTTATCTAATTAGTTTAGTTATTTCAACTAACCCTTGCTTCAGGGGATGCAGGTAATTTGTTTCGGAGCCACAAAACTATGCGTGTTTTTATTGTTACTAGAGTTTTCCAAAGTCTGCCCTAATTTCATCATCTGTGACATACTTTATCAGGTTAATGATTCATTTCTTTGTTAGTAGCAATTTGATGACTACACTAAAATCTAGACATGTGAGTTGTAAATTGTCTAATTTGCTATCTCTTCCATTGTTTCTTCACATTAATCTAATTTCCATCCTCATCTCATTCTGTAAAAATCCTAATTAAAATCCACCAGGGCTTAGTTAAAAGTCAGGCTCAAGTGAAAAAGGATTTAAATGAGCTCTTAACGGAACCCAGAGACCTGCCAGATTTAAAAGCTGCCTAATGCCTAGCCAGGTTATAAAAGACTTTCAACAGTGAAAAAGGTTCAGCCCAGATCCTCAGCAGATCTTACTGAGGGCGATGTTTTGGGGTTTCAGGTTTGGGTGTTATTTCCACAGAGAATGCAAAGACAAACAAAATGTAAAAATTCTCTGCTTGTTAAAATTTTTAAAGTTTAAAACTTATTAAAGTTTTAAAAAGCACTTGTACTCAGCCAGGTTATCTACACCATATATGTTTTATGGTATGTCTCTAAACTAAACAATCAATACACCAAAACAGGGAAATGCAGTTGTTTCTAATCACATACCTCTAAATTTTCACAGCTTTAAAAATACTTCACCTTATTCTCCAATTTGGGCGTGTTACTTTTCTCTCTCTGGGAAAGATTTTAATGGTAGGGTAACAGAACCCTTTTCCCCATGACAGATTCTTCTACTAATTTCTCACCGAAAATCTCTAGCCCGAGAGTCCGAGGAAACTCCTGCCCAGAAAGGAATAAAGCTCTGGAAACTTGAAAACTCATAGTTTCGCTGTGTAACATACAAATAATCATCACGTACAAATAAGGGAGAACTTTATTCAGTCAAGAAATTGCAGTAGTACAAAGTGTAATAATAAATCATAACTGCAAAATAGAGGTCTCATTTTGAGGCTTTTTTGCCCCTCCCTTTTTTTGGTATATTGATTTTTTTATATTGATTTTTTTAGTTTTAGCTCAGCCACTAAGTTAAGTTTTCCTTAGGTCAAATTGCAATTTTAACTGAGGCAGAGAACTGAGGTAACAGTTTTGTCGTCAACACTGGATAGCTAGCCTATCGCTCTGTAAGAGTATCTGGGGCTCTGAAGTCGTCAGTTCAGTAAAACTAGCCATGAAACATTGTTCTATGTCCAGTTCCTAGAAAGCCATCAGGATGGGTCTGAAGGTCAGCAGGCAGTGGAACTAAGAGATACTGCCTCTCTCTGCGTCCCCTTGCCAGCCCCTGAACGTGACTCTGCCATTGGGGGCTGCCAAATGATTTTTGCTGGCAAACGCTATCTTCTTAACCTGACAACAATGAGCTCATTATTACTGACCCTCGCAAGAAGGGGAAAGCCCACTGCAAACTGTTGTTTCCGACAGTGGCCATGGATTTGTGTAGAGCCCCCCACATTCTCCTGGGCTCACTTGTGACCACTGGTGGAGAAAGGGCATAAGTTCTGGCCAAAGAATAGCCCTGTACAGGGATCAGACCCAGAGTCCCATTAGCACATGCTGTCATTAGCCCCTCTGAGAGCTGAATGTAAGACCACAGTAATGAGAATAGGTGTTCAAGAGAAACAAAGAATTGGGTAGATGAACACCAATGAATAGGCATTTAATATGAAGAATAATAAAGTATGCCTCTGGAGAAAAACATGAAAATGAAATAAATATATGGTAAAATATTATAAAAACATATACTAGGTCTGTGAATGGTATGGTGTTTATTTTCAAAAATAAGTCAAGAATTAAAGTACTATCTAGCAATTTCAAGTAAAACACACACAGACACACATACATGCACACTCCCAAAGTGCCTTTGCCTCAGCTAACAGCAGATAGGAGACCTTTCCAATTACTTAACTAATGAGCAGTCTAAACCTTAACTTTTTAAACTAAACTATTAGAGGGGTGTGTGTGTGTGTGTGTGTGTGTGCTCTAATGTTTGTATTTTTCTTTTTCTTTTTTTTAGTAATTTAGTTACACCATTTGTTATTCACACCTAGTGTCTTTTTTCTTTCTTTTACTATTTATTTATTTGTTTATTTATTTATTTTCTTTATTTTTTTGGCTGCGTAGGGTCTTAGTTGCAGCATGCAGGATCTTCGTTGAGGCATGCGGGATCTTCCATTGCGGCACGTGGGCTCTTTGTTGCAGCGCGTGGGTTTCTCTCTAGTTTGGGCGTGCGGGTTTTTCTTCCTCTAGTTGAGGTGTGCAAGCCCAGTAGTTGCGGCATGCGGGCTTAGTTGCCCTGCAGCATGTGGGATCTTAGTTCCCCGACCAGGGATTGAACCCATGTCCCGTGCATTGGGAGGTGGATTCTTTACCACTGGACCACCAGGGAAGTCCCTAATGTTTATATTTCAAACAAAAGTCTTTGGTCACTGATCTTCTATTGGAATTGCCTCAGTTCTCCACCTCGTTATCTCAGCACAGTGTTGGTGGGAGGGAACTTGGAGGTTACCCACTTAATTCCCTTCAGTTTGGAAAGAAAAGACCTGGATGGCCATGCGCTTTGATCAGAGAGAACTAGGAGGTGAGCACAGCATCTGAAATCCAGGCTAACACTCACTGCACTACTCCAGGACAACTGTGCCAATTCACAGCTTAATTATCTAACAAAAGAGAGCGAACAGGAGAGAGAGAAAGTGCCCATCCTTGTGACTTGACTACCTGGGAACATCACCTTATCCTCTCACAGTTTGGGGGTCTAAGATCCCAGATAGTTCCATCTTGTCCCTACAGCCTCAAGTAAAGGATGTGAGGCAGTTGACTGGAGTAATATGAGCAGTCTCAAAAGAGACACTGGAAGGATTTACTTTATAAATCATGTCTTGTTAACATTTGAATAATGGCTAGGGATCCATGATCCTTCCACCCAGACACTTCAATCAATGTTTCTGAGAACAATGCATGTTCAGAGAGGAAGACCAGGCCAAGGCACTCATTACCCAGAGGGCTTTGCCCCAAACCTCATGATAGTTTTTCTATTCGTGTCAAGGCTGATCCCTAGCCCACAACGAAGGTTCATCTTCATCTTACAACTCAAATAACAAGCAAATCTTAGTTGAAGGAAACGTGCAAGGGAAATGAAGGGAAAGCAAAAGTTCCCTTACTGGGCCTAGAGCTGGTCTGACTTCCCACCACAAGCCTCTTTAGGGCAGGCCAGGCTTCCTAGGAAGGGAAAGTCCAAAATGAGGCCACTGGAAGTCCAAACCTTGAACTCATTGTCTAATCACACAAAAGCTCCATAGTCTTGTCCTGTGGACCAAGAAATAGCCTTGACCTAGATCTGTTTTGATCAGAACTCCTTTCCTTGGTTGGGTGCAGGAGAAGGAAAGTAAACACAAAACCTAGTACTCCCACCAAAATCAAATCCCTCGTTTAACTGTGTGCAGTGTAGACACATCCCAACTGAGACCAGACCTAAATAGAAGCCTGCATACCAGACATCCAGCATCACCTCTTCCCTGATTTGGGTCAATAGAAACAATCTCTCTACCACCATCAAATAGCCATTTGCCTGTGCTCAGGCAGAGATGATGAAGAGCATCCATCATCTCTCCAAACATGTAATAAAATCCTATACCTGGCCTGGGACTTTTAAACTTTGCTCTAGTTCCCTGAGTCCCGGCATATCCATTTGGAAGTGGGAAAGAAAAATAGTCTAAACCACTGAGGACAAAAACAAGCCCCCAAGCTCTTATTCATTCTCTTGGACTGTGATCCTTTACTTACTTTCAAGCATCTTTTGTTAACTTTAGTGCATCTTGGCCTGCCTCTCTCCCAGTCGGGTTCAAGTTGTCCTGATACCATGATGGACTAAACACTGAGCAATAACCCACAGGGTCAAAGCACATCACCGTCCAGAAAAGAACATGTGGCAAGATTCTGTTCTCCCATCTCCCATAAGCCCATTCTTACTTTCTGAAAGCTTTTTCCATTCATGCTCAGATCCATTTGGTGGCAATTTTTTGAGTAAAACCTGGACAGCACCTCGTTAGGTCAGGTGTCTCTTTGCTTGTCAGGAAGGAAAACCAACATGTATATAGCCTCTTGTTGCCCATTTTCTGTATGGAAAGTGATTTCTCCCTTGAAAAGTTGCAACACTCTAGAGTAAAAGCCCGTATGGTCTAGGCTCTGAGTGTATGGGGGTCTTGTTGGGCCTGTGGCTCACCAACAGTTGTTTCCATCTGAGAGAACGGAGGATTTCAATGAAATGTGTTGTTACAAGTTGACCAGATTTTGCCTCTTGCAGACTGAGACAATTTTAGCTACTTAGGTTTCCCATCAATGGTAGATAGTCATTGAGTTGAGTGTGGGATCATATCATATAAAATAGTCTAAATAATTTTTGGAAGAGATGAATCCAGCCTCTTGACATAAGGGAATGTCTCTCCCTCTTTAACACATTGGCTGTGTTATCCCAACTATTATGTCTCAGAAGAGTTATGGTTTAACAAACATTTTTAGTCCTTGAGATACAGGTACATGAAAATCAACAAGATGTCATCCTTCCTGAGAACTAAGACAGCTCTCTTCACCCTGTTGGTAGGCTATTTTAACCCTCTTCAACTCTGAGGGAAGTTTCTCCCCGGCTGCCCTTTTCTAAGTGGTAGAGCTGAGAACAGGACCCCAATTTCCTGGCTCTCGTGGTTTTATCCACAGTTCCTCCTGGTTTTAGAATTACATATACACTTTTGGTGTGCCTCCTTGGCTCCAGCTATGTTATTAAACTATTATTACCTAACAATACTCACATTAATCACCATGACAGATGGAAACCAGCCCTGGTCATGTTCTCTGAACTCAACGTCAAACAGTCCCAATGCTAATGGAGATGACGCCAGCCATGAATTAGCTCTAAAAGCTTCTGTTTATCCCCTCACCCCCTTTCCTATTACTCTTCACTGCAATGCCTTTTTCTTGTCACAAGACTACATTCTTCTATATGGAACAACTCCTTACGGAATTCTGGGAAATGGTTTTCTGTTGACAGACACCATATAATGATGATAAACGATGGATAAGTCAGCAGTCTTAAAACTGTTATTCCCCTAGCAGCACGCTTCCAAATACATGGAGTATTTCTCCAGGCTTAAGCAGCGGAAAGCTGCAAACCTGGAAAAATTCACTATTCAACCTCCTTCACAGACTGAGGAAAAGAAGTGATACTAAACAGAAAATGTAAATCACCTGTGAGGTAATATGCCCCAAATGATGCCTTGAAAGTGTTGAGGGTACATAAACAGTTTCTTTACAAAAGAGCTTTGTTCTGACTTAACTATAAATGAGGGTGTGGGTTCTCCTTGTTTTCCCTGAATAAATTACACCCTGAAGTAAGAGTTCCATATAACGCGGAATGTCTCTCTCCCAAAAGACGTATAGTTTTTTGTTTGTTTGTTTGTTTTGCGGTACGCGGGCCTCTCACTGCTGCGGCCTCTCCCGCCGCGGAGCACAGGCCCCGGACGTGCAGGGTCCGCGGCCATGGCTCACGGGCCCAGCCGCTCCACGGCATGTGGGACCCTCCCGGACCGGGGCACGAACCCGTGTCCCCTGCATCGGCAGGCGGACTCCCAACCACTGCGCCACCGGGGAAGCCCAACACTTAGTTTTTGTAAGCTCAGTCATGCATTTGGGCTCTTTTAATTGAAATCCATTTGATATCCTCTTTTTTTAGAAAAAATTATTTATTTATGTTTGGCTGTGTTGGGTCTTCATTGCTGCGTGCAGGCTTTCTGTAATTGCAGGGAGCCAGGGCTACTCTTCGTTTGGGTACGTGGGCTTCTCATTGTGGTGACTTCTTTTGCTGCGGAGCATGGGCTCTAGGTGCACAGGCTTCACTAGTTGTGGCACGGGGGCTCAGTAGTTGTGGCGCATGGGCTTTGTTGCTCTGTGGTATGTGAGATCTTCCCGGACCAGGAATCGAACCTGTGTCCCCTGCATTGGCTGGCGGATTCTTAACCACTGCGCCACCAGGGAAGCCCTGATATCCTATCTCTTAAGAAGCTGTTAGATATATAACTCCATACAACCGACTATTAGGTTATTACCAGAAGGAAAACATATAAGAAAAAGGCCAGTCCTGAAAAGCATAGGGCAGCTAATAAAACTTTCTCTGCTGCTCCCACAACAGATGCTAAAAACTGAATTTCAAAAGGTGGGTTTGCGTGGGTTTGTTGGACGATATTGTTCTACTCCACTGATCCCATTAAGAGATAAAAAGAAGAAAGTATCATAAAGAAAAACACTCCAAATATTGCTAGTGCTCTTGCTATTAACATCGCTACTGATATCTTGCTATTGACTCGATCATTAAGTACCAAAGGCAGAATAGAACTGCGCTGTCCAATAGGGTCACCACTAGCCACAGGATGGTTTTAAATTTAAATTAATTAAAACTAAGCAACTTAAAATTCAGTTGCTCAGTTACAGAAGGCACATTTCAAGTGTGTAATAGGCACATGTGACTTCGTGGCTGCCACACTGGATAATGCAAATCATGGAATATTTTCATCATTGCAGAAAGTCCAGTTGGACAGCAATGGAGCAGAGTATTCACTCATTTATCGCTGAGTAAATTATTTGCTGAATACGGGAATGACCAAAACAAAGTCTGTGCTCTCAAGGAAATAACATTCTGCAAGGGGGAGACAGACAATGAACAATCAAATAAGTGAATGAGACTGTTTTATCTAGCATTAGTTGCTGTGAGAAAACGAAACCAAGCGATAAGGTAGATAATGACTGGGTTGGGGGGTGAGGCAGGGATGGGGTTGGGGGCTAGTTTGAATCTGGTGGTCATTGAAGCCCTCTCTGAGGGGATGATATCTAAGCAGAGCCTCAAATGACAAGAAAGAGGCAATCACAGAAATCTGGGGACAGCAATCCAGTCAGAGGCAAGAGGAAAAGCTCAGGCCCTAAGGTAGGAACCACTGAGAGCATCTGTAGGGTAGGGGGAAGGCAGCTTGGCCAGCATGTAGAGAAAGGAGTGGTGGGCAATGATGTCAGATCTGTCAGCACAGGCCAGATCCACTAGAGCCCTGTCAGTCACCAGGGAGAGTTCAGATATTATTCTTCAAGGGACCAAACATAACACTCCCTTAAAGCTCTCAATCTGGAGAAAAAAAAAAATTACACTGAGAAATAACTCATTCTGTTGTTCCCTCTCCAAAACCAGTTGCCATCAGGAGCATGGCCCAGATTTGCAGGCAGCTGTTGCTAAGAATAACCAAACTTTACTGCCTTTGGTCTGAAAATCATGCAGAATTTTATGAACATCTCATGACTCCCTCCAATACTTCTTAGGAACTATTAAGTATTGTTCACAAAGGGATGAGTAATGAAAAAAATACATCCATTCATACATACAGACATACAAATTAAAACTCACTTAATCAAAGACAGTAGTGGGTTAGAAGTAAACTCGGCTCAGTGCTTGAGATTGGAACAGATAAGTGGGAGAATCACCCTGCCCATTTACAAGAGAAAATATGCTCATTTGTTTGGATTAGCAGTAGACTAAAAGGACACTTGTATATTCTAACAATAGAAAAAAAAAAAAAAAAAAAAAAACCTTTTCAATCCATCTTTTACAGCTGAGGAAAACTAATACCCGGAAAAGGCAAGTTCACTTCCAGTGCCACATGGCAAATGATTTTCTACTGTTATTGAAACAAATTAAACATCTTTAAAATAAGGAAAAATTGGCTTTATTCATGGACTGAGAGAAAACACTTACACATTGGAGATCAAATCGGTTGTTCAAAAACCCCATGAAAGAGCATGCAGTCCACCTCCCCTTCTTCCGGAATCTGTTGGCACCGTCATGCTCTTGGGGACACAGAGGTTGCCCGCAAGGTGCCCCAAGCGATCAGGGAGAGGTGAGAGGGCTAAAGCAGAAGCCAAGGAGACCCCTTGATTTCACACGACATCTCAAGGGAAAGAGGTTCACTCTTGACAGACAGAAGGTGGACACAAGCGAAGGTGACCCCTGTAAAATCTTCTTCCTAAGATTTAAGACAGGCCCAGGGCACAGCTAACCATAGCTTCCGCCAAGACTGGGGGAAAAAACCAAAACATACAAAACTGAGTTTTTACCTTATTTCTCTTTTGTCCTTCTCTCATGACTCAGTGTCTCACACAATCAGCCCCGGTGCCTTCTTCATTTTTCTTTTCAACAAAGGGTCTCTTTAGTAACGTTACTGTCCAATTTTTTGCACACTCATTATACCAGCTCTTTCTTTTTCAAACCTTTTATATAGAACTCACAAGTTTGAAATTACAGACGCCTAAAGTAAATAAATACTTTTCCTGCTTTCAAAAAACTTTGTTCTAATTAGGCGGTTCATTTTTACTGTTGCTGTTGGAAAGCTGTTTTCTCTCTGTGAGAATTGGATGTGCAAAAGAACACAAGCTCTGATTTTTTGGAAATTTGTCAGTGTCCAATTTTGTGTTTGTTACCTGGCTAATGCTTGTGGAGAGTGCACTGAAGGGGCCACGGAGGATACATGGTTAGTGGTTAAAGGAGTAAGACCTATAGGTCAGACCCTTCCGCAGGCTGAAGGGCCGGCCCAGCCATGAGGTAAGATGCTTATGTTTCTGAGCGTCTAGTTTCCTCACTAAAACGAAGATAATGCCGACCATTGGCTGGTTGCCAGAGTGGAGTTAATGTTCAAAACACGAATCAAGGTCCTTAGAGAGGTTGTCAAATAGACAAACACACCAACATGAATTAACTCTTTCTTCCCACTTATTTTTGAAATATAGTCCATTTCTTCCACATGTTTATGGGGACCCAAAACATGATCGAAGTGAATAATCATTCTAGATTATGGGTGAAAATATACAAAGTGTCATTACCAAACATCTCTAGGGAAGGACATAGGGTTTCAGGGAACCAGACTGGATTCCGCTCAGGGCTGAATCCTGCCTCTGAGGATCACAGCCGGCAAGTTAAGAACAGACCCAACGTGACTCAGCTCTGCACAAGCAGTGTGCGTGTGTGTGACCTCAGACCCCAAACGTGAGTCACCAGGCGCAGCAGAGCCCAGAACAAAATCCGAGTAGATTATACCACGGACTCTGAACAAAAATGGAATATCCCGGGCTTCCTTGGTGGTGCGGTGGTTGAGAGTCCGCCTGCCGATGCAGGGGACACGGCTTCGTGCCCCGGTCCGGGAGGGTCCCACATGCCGTGGAGCGGCTAAGCCCATGAGCCTTGGCCGCTGAGCCTGCGCGTCGGGAGCCTGTGCTCCGCAACGGGAGAGGCCACAACAGTGAGAGGCCACGCACCGCAAAAAAAAAAAAAAAAAAAAAAAATGGTTATCTCAACTGGATAACCAAACCTTTACCACTGAGTGCAACGCTGCTGAGATGCTGGAAATGGTGGTGTCCTGCTGTCACCTGTCCTGCTGTAGGTAAACTTTATTCACAATCATTTATTATTTAAAAAAATAATAAAAACCACTGAATTCCCCTTACAATAGATATAGTAAAAATTGCCCTTGTTTGCAAAGGCCATCTAACAATTAATTAATTAGATGCTAATTAAAGTACTCATTAGATGCTAATAATTAAATTAAAATGCACTAGCCCCACCCCCAACCCCATGATGAACAGACAGGAATAAAAATAATACCTCTTCCGGCACCAAACGTTTCACCACAATCATTTGGGTTGAAAGCTCCGAAATCCCGATGACTGGATGAGGAAATGAAATCTCTTCCATGCCCAAGTTTACTATTTTCTGTAGAGGATGTTGTTTGATCCATTATCAATCCCAAGTCTCGCTGGAACACACTTTTCAAATTTGTCCAGAAAGTTGTCAACAGGTTGCCCATAGTTGTCCAGTCCTTCCTGGGCTGTTGTTCCTTCTAGTGTTTTGCAATAACTCATAAATAACTCGCCTCACCACTATCTCTGTTCTAAAAAGTAAACTGCATTTTTCTTCTGTTTTGGAAAAAACTAAAGTTTTTCAAAACAATAGAGTCACCAGATCAAAGAGGACTGATCGTGTATACACGCCCAGGAAAGCCACTCCTCACTGAGTCACTGGGTCCTGAATGAACGTTTTTGAAAGTGCCCTTTTCCATGGGCACAGCACAGCACAATTTAGACCCATGTCCACTGGCTCAAGTCTTTTGTGTGTGTGTGTGTGTGGTGTGTGTGTGTGTGTGCACGTGTGTATGCACGTGTGCAGAGAGAAAGAGAGATTACATTCAACCAAATACATGACATTTACAAGACAGTAACACTTAAGATTCTTCACTTCTGGAACCTTTCTATGCTGTTGGTGGGAATGTAAATTGGTATAAGCACTATGGAGAACAGTATGGAGGTTCCATAAAAAACTAAAAATAGAATTACCATATGATTCAGCAATCCCACTCCTCGGCATATATCTGGAGAAAGCCATAATTTGAAAAGATACATGCATCCCAATGTTCATAGCGGCACTATTTACAATAGCCAATTAGGAAACAACCTAATGTCCATTGACAGAGGAATGGATAAAGAAGATGTGGTACATATATGCAATGGAATACTACTCAGCCATAAAAAAGAATGAAATAATGCCATTTGCAGCAATATGGATGGACCTAGAGATTATCATACTAAGTAAAGTAAGTCAGACAGAGAAAGACAAATATCATGATAGCACTCATATGTGGAATCTAATGTTTTAATGATATAACTGAACAGACTCACAGATTTCGAAGACAAACTTAAGGTTACCAAAGGGGAAACGTTGGTGAGGGAGGATAAATTAGGAGCTGGAGATTAACGTAAATACACTACTATATATAAGATAGATAACCACCAAGGTCCTACTGTGTAGCACAGGGAACTATACTCAATATTCTGTAATAACCTATATGGGAAAAGAATCTGAAAAGGAATGAATATATGTATATGTATAAATGAATCACTTTGCTGTACACCTGAAACTAACACAACATTGTAAATCAACTACACTCCAATAAAATTGTTAAAAAATGATTCTTGACTTCTACTTGGAAGATGTGTTTGTTGATGGAGAAGACAGAGAGAAATTCTAGAGAAAGTCAGGCATCAAGTAATAAATCCTTCCAAATTTTATAATCCCTCCTCAAGTCAGCTGCCTTGTTCATTGATGCTCAAAAGGTTCTAGCATCAAGGGGAAATAAAGATAGAATATCAAACTGGCTGATGCTAGGACTAGTCAAGACTAGAATCTCTCAGAAAGTGATAGCTTCCATTAATTTCAATATGAGAATGATTTCTGGGGTCAAAATGTTTCAAGCCTTCTGTAGCTGAACTCCATTCCCTTCCTCATACAAACTCCCCATCACCCCTGCCCTCACCTGGCTGGGCCTTGTACAAGTTTGTCTCTGACACTCCCAGGCTCTGGGTACCGTGGTTGGTCTCACTTGGTGGCATCTCTTGCTACCTTACTTTGTATTCATCCTTCTCCACAGGGAAAGTGCTTTAGTTCTCACCTCTGAATACTTTTAAATAAACATTTATTGAGCACCTACCGTCATCAGTTCCTACATTAGATGCTGTTGTCAGAGACCTAAAGATAAATAAAGCATTTTAAGGAGCTGACAGTCTACTAGGAGCAGAAAACAAGGAAAGAATTACTATAGTGCAAGACAGAAAAAGTGCAAGCAGAGAAACAAAAATAAATGACTCATTCCTTAACTGGGTTAATTTGGGCATTTCTTGGGTGGTGATTAGCCAAGACTTCACTGATCAAGAGGATTTCAATTGGAGAAGGAGTGAAGGACATTCCAGACTGAGGAAGCAGCATTGATCTTGGAGAGGCAGCAGTGAGCGGTGGCGTGAAGCAAGATCTTAATTCCTTGCCCAGGCATTGAACCTGGGTAGTCTGGATGAAGACCAGGGATCCTAGCCGCCGGACCTCCCGGCTCTTGCCCACAGTGAAAAATGCATTTCTCAAGGAGGCAAAAACTAAAACCAGGTACAAAGTTTATTATTAGAGACATAGCACAACAACAAGTGGGAGAGCACACAGAGAAACAGTTTAGTTAAGACAGAAGAAAGGTAGAGATGCACACCCGGAGAGAAAAGGTGTGGGCCTCCCCTGTAATGAGGAGGAGAGCAGTAAAGAGGCGGTTAGATCATTTATATAGGGCAGCTCTTCCCGGTCTTTGTTTACCTTTGGCCAATTATCTGGTTTCTTTTTCCACACCTGACCTGCCCTCAGGCCCTCCCCAATACGTGTGTGCAACTTTTTTCCAAGATGGATTCCAGCCCAGAGGCCTATGGGGAAGCCTTAGCATCCCATATTATGGGGTGGTGCCCCCTCCTTTTTGACCCCCAAGGAGCCTTTCTGCACATGTGCAGTGTCTCCCTTGCCCCAAGGATGGGAAATATATGACCTATTGATCTTTTCCTCAAACAGGGTTTAGCCCCTCTCTGTTCCTACCATGACTGTTATCTTAAGGTGTCCTCAGGAGACAAAGCCTGGCTATTTATCCTGTTTCTGTTGTTACTTCCATTTTGGAGAGCAAACAGGAGGCTGGTTACACATATCTAACCTGGAGCCCACCTACCTCCTGCCTCAGAAAATGTAAACAGGAGGCTAGTTGTAAGTGTCCGGCCTGAAGCCCAATTTTTTCCTGCCTCAGCCTCAGCCCTTAGCACATAAAGTGCCAAGAAATGGCCATAAGTCCAGGGAGGGTGGTAAATAGCGAAATTTATGGATAAATATTGATCAGGAGATTTAGGGAAAGAAGATGGAGAGCCTTAGATGCTGTGCTCAAGAGATGTGCAGCCATTGAAAACTTCTGAGGCAGATTATCTCAGCAGCACTGGGAAGGAGGGCAGGAAAAGGCCCCCCTGGGCACAGAGTTGGATGGCTGACAGTACTCATGGGGTGAGAGCTGACAAGGGCTAAACTAGGTCAGGAGCAATGAATGGGATGGAAACAAGAAAGAAGTAATACAACTAAATGATTGGTGGGCTGTGAAAGATAAATGATGACCAGATAAAGGGTGTCTATGAAACCAAGCAGGCTCTGGGCCACAAAAGCCTTTCTGTGTTCCTTATTTATTGATTACAGGCAATAGGCTTCATTCAGCCTACATGACCTTCCCTGAGTTCCAACAGGGCAGGTTCAAACAGATGCTAATCAGGGAAGGGAGGGGACGAAGAGACAAGGGAGGAAGAGTCAAGAAACAACAGTGCAGCCTTGGGGCATGGTCCTGGCTCCCCCTCAAGGGATACACATAACAATACCTTTGAGCTGTTCTGCAGATCCTGAAACCCCCACCAGGTGGGAGAAGTTAACTGTGTGCTGCCCACAAGCACGGAGACCCCAGACTGGTTGGAACCAGAAGGCTGATGACGCTGACTCCCGATTACCTCATCACCAACCAATCAGAAGAATGTCCACAAGCTGATCACGTCCCTTTGAACCATTACTGTAAAACTCCTCACTACCCACTCCAGGTCAGAACACACAGTTTTGAGGGCATTAGCCCACTGTGGCCCCCTTTACCTGGCAAAGCAATAAAGCTATTCTTTTCTACTTCACCTAAAACTCTGTCTCTGCAATTCAATTTGGTGTCAAGGTCCAGAGGCCAGATTTGGCTTCACCTATAAATAAGAATATTTTGGTGAGTGACGGCAAGTTCTATTACACACGTATTGAAATTTGAGCTGAGGGTATCCATTTAAAAAGGCCCAAGAAGCAGTCGAAATGTTGGAATTCATCTTCTTGGAGATGGTGTTTGAGGTCCATATTGGATGAAATCAGAGCAGAAGCAGCCTTGACTTGTTCACTGTTGTTGTATTACAGGTAACTAGCATAATTTCAAGTGTATATTAGGTACCCATTAAATATTTGTTTAATAAATAAATAAAATCTAGAGGGAAGAATTAAGCAGAGAACGAATATTGAGGAAGGCCTATATTTACAGAGGAGACACCAATGAAAAAGGGGTGGAAATTAGTAAGAAATACAAGGAGACTACAACATCTCAGGAGCCAGTGACAGAGCAAATCTTAAGAAGCAAATGTATTCAATCATTTATTCAACAAATTTTATTAATAACCTCCTCATGCCAGATACTGTTCTATGTGTTGAGGACATGGCACAAAACAAGGCAAAAAAGAGTCCTGCTCCTGTAGGGCTCAGTTTCTAGAGAATCATTAGCAACGCCTGACCATTGCTTCTGAAGATGATCAGGATGTGGATAAACAAACAATGGGTTTGGCAATTAGTCTTCAGTTGTCAATCCTCAATGACCTTTAAAGAGCAGTTTAGTGGAGCTGTGGCAATAAAAGCCACTTTTACCACTTAATGTGTCTGGTTTTTTCCCCACAAGCTCTCGAGGGCAGGAACCCACCTTATCTGTTGCTGCATTCAATGTCTTGGCAAACCCTAGTTTGATGCAGTAGATATGAATTATTGACAAGGGATTAAGAAACAAGTGTTTGGTGATGAAGACAAAGCACAGAATGAACTCTTAAGTGGATTCATTCATTTAACATCTGTCTATTAAATGAAGTGGAAAGATGGACCATTATCTTGTAATTTATATTGGTCAGGGTTTGGTTTGCAAAAAGAAAGATAGAATCCATTTGTATTAGTCAGGGTTTAACAGAGAAGCAAGACCACTATGAGTGATATGGAGAAGGGGATTTACGATGGGAACAGGCCTTGTGCAATGTAGAAGTGGTAAAGAATCCAGTGGGAGGCTACTGTCTCCGTGTACCTGGAGCACGCCTGAAGTTGCTGCAGGTCTGAGTACTAGCAGGAAGAGAAAAGATGGGTGTGAAGTAGGGGAACCTGCAAAGGCAAACTGGAACCTGTACCTGTCTCTCACCACCTCCAACGTCAGTGACACTGCTGTTGTTCAGAAGGAGTTGGTGCCCTTCACCATGAAGCTGTGTACACACCTGACCTACAATTCCCAGAGACCAAAGGAGGATCTGACAGAGGCTGGGGGAATGTGGGTCCAGCCAGAGATCAGCCTCCCTGTGCGGGAGCAGTAGGTGCCTTGTGCCCCCCCCACCAGCCTCAGAGAGCTTCACTTCCGCCTTCTAAATCTCATGCGTATTTCTTCTGGAGTCAACTGCAGCCTCATTCTAACCTCAAACCACAGAGGAAATGAATTCTGGGAAACTTAAAGTTCTAGCCTAATTGACACATGACCAAGTCACCACAGTCCTCCACTTGTCTACAAACCTCTTTTAACTATCCCTAATTTGCAAATAAAAATAATTTCAAAGGCATGCCTCTACCAAACATTATGTGACACTTGTCCAATCTAAAACACTAACCCCTGTCCCAAAAAGACACAAAGTCCCTTTATCCATCTCTTGGTGATGCTCACCCTTCTAGTTGAGTCACACATCCCCTTTGATACCCTGTAATTTAACTACTGAGATATAAGTTTACTTGGTAGGAAAATGGAAGAGGGGCAGAGAGTTTGTTTATATATACATATATATATATAATTGTTTGATTTTATATATATATATATATATATATCAAAATAAGAAAAAATACTCATAACTCTTTTTACTGAACTAGTCCTGTGGTGTTCATGATACTTATAACTTCCTTCTTCTACTGCCCCTTCCACGTTCCCTTTGCCCTCAGCAGGCCCCTTAGTTGGTCATAGTTCTTTGCCTGGTAAGGTGACCCAAAGCTTCATTCCTGGAGGGTCTGGTCTATTGTGCCTGAACTGGGTTGTCATAACTGTCCACTGACTTTTATCACAGAACATAAGAGTACAGAGAGACTCCCCAGGGAGACTCTGAATTCCAGATATTCTTCTTTCCCCCATTGTTTAGTAGCAACCCTCAGTGATCAGAACCAACCCCCCTCCAGGAGAGTAATCCCCCCAGTACAGTAATCTTCCCACCAGTACAGTAATCCCTCCACCAGTACAGTAATCTCCCCCAGTACAGTAATCTCTATAGTAGTGCTTATTGGTTCACTGACATGAGCCCCGTGGCCAGGGGGCTGCTCCACCTTCCAGTTTAATAGAACCATTACTTCATCCCCTGATGGAAACCTTCCTCCTTTGGGACCTAAGTCTTCTATACTAGCAGAATCCAAAGTCACAGGGATGGGAAGCAAAAATTTTGTTAGCAAACTTGCAGGGTTAGTAGTGAAAGAAGCCACTCCCATTTCCACACCTTGATTTCCTGGACACATGAATCCTGCTTATGGAAGAGAAAACCCCACATATTTGTTGCTGAATAAGAGCATATATCAATACATCACTTTGAGGACATTCCCTAGGCCATGCAAGATGTTTCCATCCAGATGGTACCATCAGTGAATCTTCAAAAGGCCACTATCCTATTTGGCCATCTCTTCGGAGTGTTGGGGACCTTGGTAAGACCAGTGATCTGCATGAGAGGAACCCATTGCCAGGCTTCATTTGCTATCAGATGAGTGCTTTGGTCAGAAGTAATGCAGTGTGGAATGCCGTGACGATGCATAAGGTATTCTTAAAGTTCACAGATGGTGATTTTGGCAGAAGCAAATTTGTATCCAGAATAAGTGCATATTTTCATAAGAACAAGCACCACCCCTTCTCTGACAGAAATGGTCCAATGTAATCAATCTGCCAACAGTGGCTGATGATACCCTGGAGGAGGATGCCACATTGAAGGCTGAGTGTCAGTCTCTACTGCTGGCAGCCTGGGGGATCATCTGTGTTCTGGCCCCATCCCTTTCTTGCATGGAATCCAGGTCGCTGAGACCAAGCATAACCTCCAGCCCTGCTGCTTTAGCCACTTATCCATGGGCTCATTGAAAAAGGATAGGGTTGTCTGTCTGGGAAAAGAAACAGGCTGAATTCTACAGAACCATCGACCTGATTGTTTAGATTGTCCTTACTGAAGTAGCTCTTTGGTAAACATTCATGTAGGACACAAATACATTTATGCTCTGCCTATTTGGAAAGGTCTATTCACGTACCTCTTCCTCAGACTTCCTTGTCACCAGTTTACCCATCATGCCCCTTTCAAGTACTTGAGAAGCTAGCCAAACCATTAGGCCTGTGAATCAGGACCTCTCTTCCTCCATGTCAAATGTGCAACAATGGCCGGCGGTCAGTGTTCAGCCCTTTAGGAGGCCCTCCCTTTAACACTGTCCTTGTGGCCTCCCAGGAGTGGGGTTATAGTGCTGTGACCATCCACATTCAGGTGATGCCAGCATTTTCATGACAAGTTATGAAATGACTTGCCAGAAAGACAGGAAGTTCGAAAGGACAGATTCAAGTCTAAGTTTCCAGAAATGGCTCCCAAAGCCATGACACAAAACCAGGCCACCAAGGAAACTGCTGCACCTGCCATGACCAAGATGCTGTATAACCATGAAACCCTCAGATGAAAGCGGAAACCACTGTTGTAGCTGCAGGGCGCAGAAGCATGCCACCTCTGCCACAATGCATTCCAACAAAACGGGCCTTCTCTCCTCACCCCTCCATGGCCAGAAAGCTGATACAAGATACAGAGGCCTCTGCACCAGCTGCCACAGAAGAAGAAAACACCTCTAGGACTGTGGCTTCCCAGGAAAGAAACAGAAATGTGACTCTCGCCTTATGTTTCATTTTATTTCCACTTTCCAAACCTCATGCAAGTACCTCTAACTGACTGAACCTAAATCATATCCAAAACCCCAACGTCAAGGTATTCAGGCAAATGTAGCTTTCAGCCTCCCAAACTCTATAGCACAGCAAGGAACACAGGCAGAGTTTGGAGTAGATGGTAAGCAAGCCAGTTTCTGTTACCCACCACACAGGGAAGTTGTTTCAGAGTGAGGTTTGCTCACTTTAGGAGTCATGTGAATACGTTTAGAGGAAAAGGAAAAGGACACATGAAGGAGAAGATAACTGATACAGCAAAATCATAAAAAGGAAAGAAAGAGGTGGAAGGTTAAGCCTTACAAAGGAGGAAGGGCACTTGTGCCTCCAGAATAACAGAGAAGGATGCACAGGAACGTTGGGGTAAAACAGAGGGGCATCCTGTTGGATGACCTCAACACTTTCAGTGAAGTAGGAGGCAAAGTCATCCACCATCAGTGGGTGGTGAGTTTGTAAGGGTTTGAGTGGAGTGGGAAGGTTTGGAAATGTGGGAAATGAATTGAGAAATGATTACAGATAAGTGAGAAAAGATATGTGCATTTCTGTGTGTGGACTCAAGTATTTAATAAAAGCCAAAATATTGGGATTTGCCAGCCCCCCATTCGAACTGATAAGGCTTAATGGACGCCTACACCAAAGATGGCCATATTCCAACCTTGTTGCATTCCTAGACTCCTCTTAACATCTTTCTTCTCCCACCAGGTGTAGGTACATTTTCACAGGAAACAAGAAACCTTCCATTTAACCTCTAAAGCTTGAATTGTTAACCTTCATTCATCAAGGGTACTCTGCAGCCTACAATACTTTCTTGGGGCCAACCACACTTAAAGTGAGAGAATATAAGATAAGTAATCCCCATAAAATCTCAATTGAGACAGCGATTTGGGATCATATTTTTTAAATTCAGTGAACCAACAGATAGTTCTTGGATGCATATCCAAGCAATGCATATATACATAAACAGGTCTAAGACAAAATCCTGCTTTTGACAAAACTGGCTCATCCTGTAGATAAAAATCAAATGAAACCCCTATCCAATATTACAACAAAGGTAAACTCAAGATGGATAAAGACCTAACAGAAAGTTCTAGAAACTTGATAGAAAAAATGGAAAATATTTTTGTAACCTAAAAGTGAGGAAGAAGTAGTAAAGAAAATTCTAAAAGCACAAACCAAAATAATAATAATAAGTTAACAATTTGCTTATATCAAAATTCTTAAAGTACACCATTGATAAAGTTAACGAACAGATGATAAATTAGAGGAAAAACATGTGTGTCTAAAACCAATTAGGAACTAATAGTTAGAATATATTAGGAATCCCTAAAAATCAACAGTAACAAACCAAGGAAGAACACCAATATAAAAAAAAGTCAAAAAGGACATGAATGAACAATTTGTATAAGAAGAAGCCCAACAGACTACAAGTTTTTAAAGAGATGTGCAAACTCAATAGTTGTTAGGGAAATGCAAATTAAAAAAACAATGAGCATTTGCTTCACACCCATTAGACTGGCAACATTTTGAAAGCTGGATAACAGCAGACTTTGCAGAGAATTTGAGGAAAAACAGAGGAATCTTTTATGAACTTTCAGTGGGAACAGCTCTTCTGGAGTGACATGGCAGTATTCAGTGTGCTAAGAAATTGAGGTTTGTAAACAAATCATGATTTTGGGTATCTTGACTGAACACATAGATTGATACAATGTGGGGCACAGACGCTTAAAGTAAACAAACAAACAAATATTTGACACTGATGGTCAGGGAGAAGCACTGAGAACATTGTTATGAGAGGCTGAAAAGATGGTGATGCTTCTCATACTTGGTTAACTGTTGCCTGCAGTGACCTGGGGCATAGACCCCACGTACCTAATGAACTTGTATCTCTAAGGGAATGGCTGGAAAACAGAGCCTTAGTAATGCCTGTTGGTTGTTATTGACTATTTGGCAAGGAATTAAAAACAAAGAGATGAACTGAAGAAAACTGACTGGTTTACAAATAGATACTCCAGAAATTCAGGTGGTATTGTAAAGTTGGAAAAGCCTACAGTTTTCCTGACGCCAGCTCTTAAGAGATGGAGAAGTCTTTTGAGAAATAAAGACCCAAAGTGACACAAAGATCAGCCTAAGAGTCTGGTGCTTTATAACATCTTTCAGTAGCAAAAGAAAGAAAGAAAGAAAAGAAGGAAGGATGGGGTGGAGAGGGAGGGAAGGAGGGAGGAGAAAAGGGAGGGAAAGAAAGAAACAAACTTGCGGTGAAGTTCAGTGCATTAAGGGTGTGGCCGTCCCATCTGTTTCTCAGCTGGCCTAGAGGTAGCCCCATTAGGTTGAGAGAGGTGGGTATAAATGAGAAGTAAAGCAACCAAGTACATTTGAAAATTATGCCTCACAAAGAACTTAGGTATGGCTAAGTTACTGGCTCACAGAACTGACTATAAGTAAATAGAAGTTTATAAAGTGTTGAAGATACCTGTATTACCAAAGAAAAGGCCTTTGAATGTCTGAGGGTAAAAACACCCTTCCTTGCACAGGACAAAGTTTAAGAAAGCTATGCAGCCCCCAAGGACAGCACGTTCCCCAATTCCCATTTCTTGTATTGTCAAGAGAGAAATAGAAAAGAAAGATCTCCCAGAAGGGCAGGGCTGGAATCACAAAGGTCCTGGACCCTACACCACAGACCTGACTATGGTCTAGACAATACTGAGCCTGCCATTGCCCACATAAGCCTCTGCCAGGCCTGCCGGAAATGCCAACCTCCATACAATTTTCTAAATCCCACCCTTCTTGAAGACCCAACTCAGACACCACCTCCATTATGAAGACCTTTGGTCTTAGGGCTCCTCTAAACTCTTAAAAATAGTTGAAAACCTCAAAAAGATTTTATTTGTGTTAACTACATCTATTGATATTTGCTGAATTTGAAGTGGAAGCATAAATATTAATTATTTTTATTACTATAATAAACCATTTGATGTTAATATAATTAGATTATTTATGAAAATTTAACTGTATTTTCCAAAACAAGAGAAAATTCGTGAGAAAAGTGGCCCTGTTTTCATGTTTGCAAGTCTCTTTACTGTCTGGCTTAATCAAAATCAGCTGGCTTTTCACATCTGCTTCTGTGCTCAATCTATGTCAGGCAGCCTCTGGAAAATTCCACTCTACACTCAGGTAGCAAGGAGACTTAAAAGGGCAAATAACGTCTTGGAACTGCAGGTCTTACTTAAATGGTTTTGACCTCGGGAATCCCTGGGAACCCAGACCGCACTTTGAGAACTGCTGGTTGTGGCCAAAAGGCTTGTCTTCTCTACATGTGTGTGATATACATTGTGTCTCTGCCCCAGCAAGTGAGGCCAGAACCCACTTAGTTTTTGTCTGTAGCAATCATCGCCTTCTAATAGACTATATAATTTGTATATTTGTGTGCGTGTGTGTTTATCATCTGCCCAACAACTAAAATATAAGTTGTATAAAGGGGGGATTTTCATCTGTTTTGATCACAGTCTCCTCCCTGGTCCTCACCAATGATGGGTGCTGAGATGGGGAGCGAGAGGGTGTTATAAATATATGTATAAATATCAAGCACAATTTTTAAGCTAACATGTTCATGGATTCTATGACAGAACATCAGTTCTCTATTTCACCCAGTTTGAATGCCTAAGAAGTGACTGAAGTGTCTTTTATTATGTAGAGGATCAATAGTCATGGGTGAGCACTGTGCCACACTCCCCAACTCTAAGACAGGAACTGTGTTTCCTGGCACATATTTTGAGGCTACTGTATCCCCTACCGTCTCTATTAGCATATTTGAAATAGAAAAGTCAATACTATGCTTCAGGTATATTATGCGTCAAATAGCACTCATCAGCTGACCAAGGACCTCAGGCACTATCTTGGCTTGTATAATGAAAGCCAAACACTGACTTGCAACAAACTTTTGCAAGTTCCATCTTTTGGAATCCATGCCTGTTCTAGCTCAGAAGGGGGTCTAGAAAAGACATAAGGGACAAGTGCTACCAGATTGCTTGGAGAGGAGAAAGGAGGCTCTTCCAGTGAGGAGAGCAGTTTGAACCCAGAGGTGAGGTGGGATAAAAATCCAGAAATTGCTGGTCAAACTGATGCATTTTGTTTATCCAGCAATTAAACAGAGAGACTTTGTTCAGAAGACATGGCAAAAGTACAGCAAGGTGGGCAAGTCTCCATCTCCCCCAAATCTAGGAACTATAGAGCACTGGCCTTTCACCTGAGAGTTTCTGATGAGAAAACAAAATCATCTGATGACATCATCAAGAGGATGTTACCCAGAACCTTAACTGCTCAGTTCACTATGCCTCTCTTAGCCCTGCTGACACTTTATATCAGTGCTACCCACAGAAATACAATGCAAGTCTCATATCCCATATTTTAAAAAGAAACAGATACAGTTATTTTTTAATAATATATTTTATTTAACCCACTGTATCCAAAATATTATCATTTTAACATGTAAGCAATATAAAAATTATGAAGGGACATTTTATATTCTGTTTTTCATACCTCTCGTCTCTTACTGGCTATAACCGTCTAGAGATTAGAGAAAAGCCCAAAAAGGATTCAGAGCTTTTGAAAAGCAGAAATTGGCATGTGTGTGCTAAATGCTTCTCCAAAAAACATGCTTTGCAATGTTTGAAAAGACCTCCATGTCATTTTATTCAAATGTTGGCCAACACAAGTCAATGTATGCATCCAAATCAAAGGAATTAAATAAAATATAAGCAAAATAGTGCACTATATATGATTCTATTTATATAAAGTACAAAAATAGGCAAAATGAAGCTATGCTTTTGGGGCAGGATAGTGGTTTCCCTTGGGGAGGGGTACAACTTGAAGAAGCCATGAAGAGGTTTCTGGGGGGTTGGCAATATTCCATGTCTCCATCCAGGTGCTGGCTACCTGGGTGAGCTCAGCTAGTGGAAATTCATTAAGCTGTTCATTTATCATATGTGATTACTGTACATGTGTGTGCATGTAATCTGTATATGCACATTGTGTGTCTGTGTGTGTGTACATCTGCAATAAAGAGTTAAAATAGAAAAGGATAAGGGCTTGGGCTTCTTTCTTTAATAAAATGAAATTATTTAAGGATCAAACTTTGGATAGAGGATGCCTTTATTGGCATTATCTTCATAAAGGGTGAGTAACACAAATACTGTGGCATAAAAGATTTATGAGGCATAAATTCTCCTGTTTTCATTGGTGAATAAATTAAACGTTACCTTTCCTTTCACCTTAATTAATTTGAACACTGACCATGTGATTTCAAAAAATTATCTTCAAGGAACTTCCCTAGCGGTCCAGTGGTTGGGACTTCGCCTTCCAATGCAGCAGGTGCGGGTTCGATCCCTCGTCGGGGAGCTGGGATCCCACGTGCCTTGCAGCAGAGGGGGCCAGGGCATGAAGGGAGGCAACGCTGTGGCAAGTTCCATAAAGACTTTAAAAGTGGCCCACATCAAAGAAAAATCTTTAAAAAGAGTATCTTCAAAAGTATATTTTGAAGTAGGATCGAGTAACTTAAAACTGTGTTGAATATGTGAATGAATCTGTATTTCGGGATACATGTATTCCTTAGATACTAATCTACTCCAGCTCTTCCTTACCTGCACGTGAAACATGCAGCACATTCTTTCAGGATCTCTTGGAAAATCTGTTCCTTATGAGAAGCTTGAAACCTAGCACTTACTAAATAGAACATTCAAAGAAAAATGCCTTAATATCAATAAGAATCATTATTACCTTAATTTTAGTTCATATGGTGATTAAGATGTATTCTCAAATGCTATAGTATTGCAAAGAGAGCGCCAAAAGAAACCCAGAAGATAATGGAAGATCAAAAAACATGGGATCAAGACTCAACGTTATCTCCCTCAAACAACTTCATTTTCAATACCTCCCCCTCACCTACACACACACACACACACACACACACACACACACACACACCAGCAATGCGTCTGGCACCAAATAAACAGAAGTGAATAGAAACGAAGTTCAGGACCTATGGTGCAGAGTGGAATGCTAGGGCGCCCTGTAACTCGATTCTGCAATCCTTATACAAAACACTGTAACTCTGTCAATTCAAGGGAAGTCTTACTTTAGGTCATGCCCACTGGATAGAGAAGAGGTGTCCTCCTACAGCCAACTCCAGGATGGAGCCCTTCCTGTCCTCCCAGGACACGGCATACTCGTCTTTAGAACAATTCTGCTGTATTTTAATAGCTAGTTTAGTATCAGTCTTTTCCTACCTAAACTGTGAACCCCTGAAGGGGAAAGTATTTAATATAATGCCTGGCACACAGTAAGTACTTCTTGAATTTAATTTAAAATGTTTTTACTAAAATAAGAGGAAGGCTCTAACAATTAAATGCCAAGAGACCTGACTCTGAGGCTAAAAATAATATATTCTTAAGGCACGGAATCACCATAAACGCATATTTATTATGGCTCAAGTCAAAATGTGAGTGTAAAGAAGGGGAAGAGGATAGATGTAGGACTTTAAAATGTATACAAGCCTTCATTTTCTTTTAATTGTCCAAGAAGATCCACCTTAAGAGTCCTTTGGAGTGAGACCTTAGTACTCTGGAGAGTTGCTGAGATGTGTCCGGTACACTACATTATGCCCCGTGCATATTGGAATAGTTCCTAGGCATGGTACACCCATGAGAAATATTTATTGAATGAACGCACAAATAAACTAATTGTCACAAAGCACTGTGTGACCATTTTTATAGTGCTCTCTGCTCTCTAAAACTCTCACTAGAAAGCTGCACAGTCCAACCCATCATAATCACCTGGAATGCTGGGTAAAATGCAAATTCCTGAGCCCCACCTCAGCGTTCTCCAGAAAAATAGAACCAATTAAATACATACATATATGTGTGTGTGTGTGTGTGTGTGTGTGTGTGTGTATGAGAGATTGAGAGAGAGAGGGAGAGGTAGAGAGAAAGATATTTATTTTAAGTAGTTGGCTGACATAATTATGGTGGCTTGCAAGTCCAGAATCCATATGGCAAGCCCAGAAGACTGGAAATTCAGGTAAGAGTTGAATCCATAGAGCAGACCAGCAGGCTGGAAGCTCAGGGAGGGGTTCTCTGTTCCAGTC